>NC_048224.1:76804693-76831876 GCF_002007445.2 Ailuropoda melanoleuca | reverse complement strand
AAGACCATACCAAGAGCTAAAACTAAAAAAAATAAAAAGCATAATCTCTGCACAGGGAACTTACAATCTATTTAACAAAGCATAAACAATTCTGTACACTTAATCACAATATCGCAACAACTTCTGTAGACACATGTTCCAGCAGATACAAGCTCAGACTAGGCACTGGATGAAGCTTTGGAAGGGAAGGGGAAGGGAAGGGAAGGGAAGGGAAGGGAAGGGAGAGGAAGGGAAGGGAAGGGAAGGGAGAGGAAGAATGAAGGAAGACTGCCTCAAGGAGGTGGCATTTGAGCATAGAATACTGAGCAAGAAGCTGTGTGGCCTTTAAGAGCCTGGGTATTCTAGGAGAAAAGAGGAAGTATGAGACAAGGCACTATAAAAAAGAACATGATCTCTAAGCTCACAATCTCTGAATATAGTTAAGTACTGGAGAGTGTAATGGAAGTGAAACTGGAAGTATATTGGAAGGCTGTATCACTGAGGTGTGCATGTGACATTCTAAGGAATTTAGATTTTATTCTGGAGGATGTGCTGCAAACTGGTCAAAGTCAATTTGGCCATTTAAGAAATGCAGGTTCTTTTTAATTTTTTCAGCTTTATTAAGGAATAATTTACAAATAAGACTATAATATAAATTATACAATGTGATGGTTTGCTATACCTATGCATTTTGAAAGGATTATCCTCATCAACTTAATTAACACATCCATCACCACCTATTAACCTGTTTTTGCCTTAGCAAATTTGAATTACACAATTCAGTATTATCCACTGTAGTCACCATGTTATACATTAGATCCTCAGATCTTAGTCACCTTACAACTATAAGTTTGTATCGTTTTATGAAACTCACCCCATTTCCTCATCCCCTACCCCTGGCAACCACCACCCTCCTCTCTATTATTGTGAATTTGATTTTTTTTAGATTTCACATCCAATGATTTCACATCCAATGATACCATGCAGTATTTGTCTTTCTCTGTCTAGCTTATTTCACTTAGCATAATGCCTTCCAGAATAATCCATGTTGTCACAAATAACAGATTTTCCTTCTTTTTTAAGGCTGAAAAATATTGCATTATGTGTGTGTATATTTCTTTACCCATTCATCTGTTGATGGACACTTAGTCTGTTTCCATGTCTTGGCTACTGTGTATAAGGCTGCAGTGAACATGAAAGTGCAGGTATCTCTTCAAGATAGTGATTTCATTTCTTTCATATACATATCCAAAAGTGGGATTTCTGCATAATATGATAGCTCTATTTTTAATTTTTTGAGGAATGCCCATATTGGTTTCCATAATAACCGTACCTGTTTATATTCTCACCAACAGCATACAAGGGTTCCCTTTTCTCCACATTCTCACCAGCATTTGTTATCTCGTTTTTTTTTTTTTTAGAATGGCCTAACAGGTATAAAGTGGCATCTCACTGTGGTTTTAATTTGCATTTTACAGAGAATTCATGATGTTGAGCATCTTTTCATGTACCTATTAGCCATTTGTATGTCTTCTTTGGAAAAATGCTTATTTGGACTCTTTGCCAATTTTTTAACTGGGTTATTTCTTTTTATCCTGTTGAATTGTATGAATTCCTTATATATTTTAGATATTAGCAGATATCAGATATGTAGTTGCAAATATTTTCTCCCATTCAATAGGTTGAATTTCATTTTGTTGACGGTTTCCTTTGCTGTGCAAAAGCGTTTTAGTTTGATATAGTCCCACTTGTTTATTTTTCTTGCTGCCTTTGGCTTTAGTTTCAAAATTAGAAAGACTCATGTCAATGGGCTTACCTCCTATGTTTTCTTCTGCGAGTTTTGTAGCTTTGCAGCTGATGTTCAAGTATTTCATCCATACTGAGTTGACTTTTGTGTATGGTGAAAGACAGTGATCCAGTTTCATTCTTTTGTATGTGGATACTCAGTTTTCACAACATAATTTTTTGAAGAGACTAGTCTTTCTCCATTGTTTATTGTTGGTGTCTTGTTGAAAATAAATTGACCGTATATGGATGAGTTTATTTCTGGGCTCTCTATTCTGTTCATTGATCTCTGTGTGTTTTTATGCCAACCATTCGGTTTGATTACTATAGCTTTCTAATATAGTTTGAAATCAGGAAAGGTGATTCCTCCAGCAATGTTCTTTCTCAAGATTGCTTTGACTATTCAGGATCTTTTGTGGTTCCACACAAATTTTAGGATATTTTTCTATTTCTGTGAAAAATGCCATTGGAATTCTGATAGGCATTACACCAAATCTGCAAACTGCTTTAGGTAATACGAACATTTTAATAATATTATTCTTGCAATCCATGAACACTGATTATCCTTCCATTTATTTGCATCTTCTTTATTTCATCAATGTTTTATAGTTTTTGGTACACAGATCTTTTGTCACCTGGATTAAGTTTATTCCTAGGTATTTTATTCTTTTTGACACAATAACAAATGGGATTATTTTCTTTATTTTTCTTTCAAATTGTTCATTGTTAATGCATAGAAACACAACCAATTTTTGGATGCTGATTTTTTTAAACTGAAACTTTAGTGAATTTTTTATTCTAACAGGTTTTTGGTAGAGTCTTTAGGGTTTACTATATACAGTGCAGCATCTGCAAACATTGCTCTGGTTAGGACTTCCCATACTATGTTGAATAGAAGTGGCAAAAACAGGCATCCTTGGTTTCTGACCTTAGATCAAAAGCTTTTCGCTCTTCACCACTGAGTATGATATTACCTGTGGGCTTATCATATATGGCCTTTATTATGTTGAAGTATAGTCCATATATTCCTAATTTGTTCAGAGTTTTTATCATGAAAAGATGTTGAATTTTATCAAATGGCTTTTCTGCATCTATTGAGGTGATCATATAATTTTTATCCATCGTGTTTTTTAATACGGTGTATCACATTTATTGATTTCTAGATGTTGAACCACCCTTGCATCCCAGGAATAAATACCGCTCAGTCATGGTGTATGATCTTCTCAATATACTGTTGAATTTGGTTTACTAATATTTTGTTGAGGATTTTTGCATCTCTGTTCATCAGTGATATTGACCTATAATTGATTATAGTGTCATACCATTGTGGTCAGAAAAGATGCTTGATATGACTGCAATCTTCAGTTTGTTAAGACTCTTTTGTGGCCTGGAGAATGTTCCATGTGCACTTGAGAAGAATGTGTATTCTGCTGCTATTGAATGTAATGTTCTGTATAGATCA
This sequence comes from Ailuropoda melanoleuca, assembly GCF_002007445.2. Taxonomy (NCBI): domain Eukaryota; kingdom Metazoa; phylum Chordata; class Mammalia; order Carnivora; family Ursidae; genus Ailuropoda; species Ailuropoda melanoleuca. Next base: position 76,828,650 of record NC_048224.1, on the reverse strand, counting down.
GTTAGTTCTATCTGGTCTAATATGGAGTTCAAATCCAAAGTTTTCTTATTGATATTCTGTCTCATTTATCCATTGTTGAAAGTGGAGTATTTAAGTCCCCTACTATTATTGTTGCTGCCTATTTCCCCCTTCACATCTGTTAATATTTGCTTTATATATTTAGGCTTTCCAATGGTGGGTGTATTTATTTATAATTATTATATCCCCCTGATGACTTGATCTCTTTATCATTATATATTGACCTTCTTTGTTCTTTTATTACTGTTTTGGGTAAAGGCTATTTTCTCTCCTATATAAGTATAGCTAGCTCTTCTTTCTTTTGGTTTCTACTTGCATTGAACATCTTTTCCCATCTCTTCACCTTCACTTTAAGATTCTTTCTTTGCCTTTAACTTTTGGCAATTTATTATAATGTGTCTCAGAGTGGGTCTCTTTGGAGTCATCTTTTTTGGAACTCTCCAGCCTTCCAGATCTAAATATTTGTTTCTTTCCCAGGTTAGGGAAGTTTTCAGCCATTATATTCTTGAATAAGCTTCTCTCCCTTTCTCTCTCCTCTTTCTGGTACCTCTATAATGTATACAAGTATTACCTGACAGTTTCTCATAAATGCCTTAAGCTATCTTCATTCTTTTTTCATTTTTGCTCCTCTGAGTAGGTGAATTCCACTGCCCTGTCTTCAAGTTCACTGATCCTTCTTTCCATTTAATCTACTGTGCTACTGAACCCCTCTACTGAATTTTTCAGTTTAGTTATTGTATTCTTCAGTTCTATGATTTCTCTTTGGTATTTTCTTATATTTCTGTCTCCTTGTTGAAATTCTAACTTTGGTCATACATTCCTCTCCTGATCACATGAGTATTTTTATGAACATTGTTTTGAACTCTTGATTGGGTAAATCATTTATCTCCATTTCATTAAGGTCAATTTCTGTAAATTTACCTTGTTCATTTGTTTGGGATATGTTCCTCAATTTCTTCACGTTTTTACTCTCTGTTAGTTTCTGAGCATTAGATATAGCAGACACCCCTCCCAGTCTTGATGGTCTGGCCTCATTCAGGAGACGCACTTCATCAATCAGCCCAGTTCAAGTTCCTGGTTGCCTCTCAAACCTTTTTGATTTTTCAAGCTGCCATCTTTGTTCTTAGTGGTTCCCAGTAATTGTGGGTATGCCAAGATTGTCAGTGTCCCAAAGTGTGGGAAATACAAATATGCCTGTTCAGGCTCCCAGAGAAATATTAATTGCTTACCCCTTTAGCTCCCCAATGGAGGCTAATTGGAAGCTCAACCTTCAGGAAGCAGCTGGGAAAGTTAGGAGATTAGATATGTAGTCTAATCCCTATTAGGGATAAATCAGGAATGAATGTTTTTGCATACTCATTCTGTGCTAAGCCGGAGGGAATAGTTAGTGGGAGTGTTCATGCCCAAAGAGAACTGCCTCTGTGTTTTATGTGGTCCTGGGTGATTCATGAATGCCGAGCTCTGTAAGTTCCTAGGCATGGGTCATTTGGGAAACAGTCCCTTGGGTGGCAGCCATAACTGTGGGGGTGCTATATGTGTGGGCAAGCTCCTTCCAGGGAGAAGCTGGTAACTTGGTTTTACTGATGGAAGAAGCCAAAGGAAGAAAGCAAAGAAAGTGCTCTCCAGCTCTTTCAGGCTCCAGGAAGGTATCCAGTCAGCACCTAAATGTGGTTTAAATAGAAGCTGAACCCTCAGACAGCAGCTGGTAAAGTACGAAGTCAAACCCCTGCCATGGAAAAATTCAGAAGTGGGCATATTTTGTCTGCTCTCTCTGCACTGAGTCCAGGGACACAGCCATGGGGAGTGTTTATATGCATGCTAATTGTTCTTTTGTTTGTTATAGTCCTGTGAGACTCAGGAATGCAAGCCTCATTGGCTCTCAGAGCTAGGTGATTTGGGGGCCTGTTCCTTAGGTGTTAGTCTTAAAAGTTGGGTTATTATATGTGTAGTCCACACCCTTAGCTCCTTCATGAAAAACTGGATATCGAGGGTTCCCTCCCAACTGTAAGATAATGCTCCAAGGGTGGAATTCATGATCAGAGCGGTCTCAGTGCTGCCTACCCACTTCAATGTGAGTGTTTCTTCAGCTACCCAATGTGTGGGAGTCATTCAACTAGTTTCCAGATTTCTCTCAGAGGGTATTGATCTCCGTGTAGTTGTACATATGGTGCATCTGTGGGACGAGGGAATTCAGAAGCCTATATTGCCATCTTGGTGATGTCCTGTAGGTTCTTTATGGAAACGTTTATATCTGTCCATGTTATAATATGGTGGAGTTATTCATTCCCTCTTCCCCAACCTTACATGGCATGTTACAATGAAAACAAGTCCCCAGATTTACTTAACTTATGTCAGGATTCAAAAAGACCAATTTATCACAGTCCTCCTCTCCAGATTCAGAATTGATCAAGATATATGAAAAAACATCAGGTAGGAACTGAAACATAACTTTTAGTATTAGAAAAACATATTGGAATCTCATTTGAAATTGCATAGGAATGAGATTTGACATTTGTTTTAACTACACAAGTAGCCAAAATAAAAATCCAGACAGAATCTGAGGTAGTTCCTTAACTGAAGAGAATTTACTGAGTTTAAATATGGGTAAGATCAATTTTAGCAACGTCAATGAGGTCATAGTGGGCTAATTATCTCAAGGTGCTGAGCAAATTCAATTTCCTAGCAAATACAGCTTGTACCTTTAGTGAGCCAACACAATTTCCTACAAAAAACATTTGAATAAGTCCTGAGGTTAACACTGTCTTAATATTATAGGTTATAACATTAGGAGATTAAAAATAAAGCTCAGTCTTTCCTTAATCTTTCTTATCTGAAATGAATGGCAAATGCCACAGTCTTATAGTTTGAATTCTTAAAGTACTTGTGTCAACAATATTTATTCTGATTCTGTATTTCTTTAATTTTAAACATGGTTGAACTTACCTGCTCAATTTAGGCAACTCCAAACTTGCCTGATATGCTTACCTTCAAGAAGAGAATACCACAAAAGATCTAGGGACAGAAGGTCAAGAGCAAGAGGAAGGGATAGGATGGAGAGAGAGGAGAGAGATAACTCCAGTAAACCAGAAACTAGGGTTATACACTGAGCCCCTTTTTTCAATCTCACGAAAAAGTCATCATTCCCACTCCTGAGGCAGAAGAGCAGTTTAGAGGTGTGGAGAATAATGAAAGCTCACTCCCAATGAGTGCTTCTAAATGGATGAAAATATTAATGGGAGTTCTTATTTATGACCAGAATGAACTTGAGGAGAGGAAAGTATGTTTCCCCTAGAGATAATATTGTTTAGGAAGTGTATGGCAAATGAGAAAAGGAGGCCAATGATGGAATATTGGAGAAAACAAACGATAAAGAAGCAGGCGGGGAAAGAGAAACCAGCAAAGGTAAAGGGTAGCCAGAAGGGTAAGAGAAGAAATAACCCTGGTATCTCAGGAACATAAATAAGATAATATAAAACTGGACAAAAAGTTTCAAGAAAGAGAAATTGTTCAAGTCACCAAACATTACACAGTCTATAATCTACATAATAAAGATAATGTGTTATGAACCCCTTTGTGTCAGGCACAGTGATATATGTGCAGCTCAGCCAATCCTCTAAATAGGAGGTATAATGATTTCCACCTGGCTAAGAAGAAAACCAATATTAAGACAAATTAAGTAACTCATGACAGAGTTGGGATTTGAACTTATTACTTCTTTCTGATCATAGGGTCTATTAACTTTTCACCATGCTGCAAAACCTCTGAGAATGGAAAATTTGGCAATGTATCAGATACATTTTATGCACCTCCTCAAGGTCTCAAGGCCATCACTAGACTCTCAGCTTCTTGTTCCTTTTTTCAGCTATCCTGCAGCTGTTCCTTCCACAATCATGGCCTACCAATTCCACTGGGATTCCCAATGTTCCTGCTGCCTGGGATTGATGAGTTACTTTCCCAGTGTACCAGGTATCTGTTGCTACATCTATTTCTGTGGGTCAGGAAACTGGGCTGTTTTCTCTGGCTTTGAGTCTCTCACAAGGCTCCAATCAAGGTACCAAGCAGGACTGCAACCATCTCAGGCTTACCAGAAGCAGCACCTAAGTTTACACATGTGATTATCAACAATGTTTGGTTCTTCATGAGCTTCTGGTCAGTTCCTTGCCATGCAGACCTCTCCATAGGACAGCTCACTACATGGCAAATGCCTTCATCAGAGAGGGTAAGAGAGTGTGGATGACAGGAAGATGGAAGTCACAGTCTTCTATAACCTAATCTCAGAAGTGACTTTTTTCAGTACTGACATCACAAAAAACACATCACTAGAACCAGCCCATACCCAAAGGGAGGGGATTACACAAGGGCATGAAGAACAGGAAGTGGGGATCATTGGGAGCCATTTCAGAAGTTTCAGAAGCTGTCTATCACACCCAGAATGGCTGCATCACCAGGCTGCCTCTGTGCATCTTGAATTTCTGACCCCTACCACTTCCATACTTGGAAGAAACACTATTAAACACCCCGTCAGCAGCTTCCCTTGCTCCCTATGTTTGACAGAGAAGGAGTGCATTTTGCAACTGGCTGCTAAAATAATGTTAAAAAAATAAAGGGCCTCCTTGATGAAGCAGCATATGTCAGATGATGTCCATCCCATTAGACACCTTCAAGGACCATGGGATAGGCTGCCAGAGTACACTTGGCTCCTGGAACAACTCTGGCCAAGTGTTGTTCACTGCTGGTGGTGACTTCTAGACATTCTGGCAGAGCAGGCCCCACCTAGCCACACTGAGGACTTTGGGGTTCACTGTCTGGGACACAACTGTATCTCATTCATAGTCCACCAGGACACCATGGCACATTGGGAAGAACACAAAAAACAGGTCACTCAGGATGGTCATTGTTAGCTGCAGTTTCAGTATTGTAGGGAAAGGACAGTGAATTAAGGACTTGGGATTATTAGTCTTAATTCTGCAAATCTTAGTATTCAACCAGAACTGGAAAAATTAAGTGCATTGATAGATGTATTAGTCAGGGTTTCCAGAGAAACCAAACCAATAGGATGTGTGTATTTGTGTCTCTGTGTGTGTACACATATATACATGTGTATGTATATGTGCATAAATATACTCTCTCTATATATGTGTACACATATACAGACACACACAAATATGTACATATATATGCAAAAAGAGAAGGAGATACTGATTTATTCTAAGGAATTGGTTCATGTGATTATGGAGGCCTGGCAAATCCAAATTCTGCAGAGTAGGCCAGCAGGCTAGCGATCCAGGGAGGAGTTTCAGTTCAAGTATAAAGGCAGTTTCCTTCCTGCTTGAAGATCAGTCTGTGTTCTCTTCAGGCCTTCAACTGATTGGATAAAACCCAGCAACATTATGGAAGGCAATCTGTTTTATTCAAAACCCAATGATTTAAATATTAATCCCATCCAAAAACACCTCCATAGAAACACCCAGAATAATGTTTGACCAAATATCTAGTCCAGCCAAATTGACATATAAAATTATGCATCACAATAGGAAACTTGCAAATATTCCTTTATGCTGAAAGCCCGGATTTACTATTATTTCCTTAAAGCCTTGAATTGGCCCAAATTCTCTGTAATGATATTTCTCTTTCGCCTTGAGTCCCAAAATGATTAAGAATATTTTTCCTTTTGCATTCTTCACTCTATATACATTTTCATAAGAATCCAGTCCTCTTATTTATAAAACTACAATGAAAAGAAATTTTCAAATACAGTCTGTTAAACTTGATGGTGGAAAGTCTGGAATGGTGTTAGGAACTTTGGGATGTTAATTAGAAAGTAAGTTCCACAATTTTCCCTCTTATCTTGGTATTTAATGAAACAGGTATTTTCATGTGATAGAGGGGACAAAACTGGAAGGAGACTAGGGAAGATACTATAGTAGCAAAGCTTATATCTTTGTGAAACAGTCCCATTTTCTAGTCAGACTTGTGTCATTCAACCCATACATGTGAACCAAATGTCCTCAGTGTGAACCGACTGTCCTCACCTCCCCATGGGCCATGGGCCTTAAAGCAACTTAGGGTTGCCTAGCATTTGTAAAAATTCAGATTCCCATGCACCTGCTCAGAAACCCTGACTCAGTAAGTGATTCTGGAAAGGGACCTGGAATCTGTTTAACTGCTGACCAAGTGGAGAGACTCTGCAGCAGTGAGGAATCTAGAGAAAGGAAGAAAACAGCCTTTGCCTTGGTGTCAAGATTCACCCAAATTGTGTTTAGCTCCATTCCTACTCTCTTTCTGACTTCCCAAGCCCATAGTACCTATGTATTCTCCAAGTTCCTTCCCTTCTCTCTAGAACTTGAATTTGTCTCTACTAGACATATTATCTGCTGTATCACTATTGTTTATTTTAGTTCAAAGTTCTGTCTCATTCAACACAGACTTGCCCGCTGCTACACACAAGTAAGAAAGACAAAGCCCTACTCTTAGGTTGGCTAAATGTTTGTTTCTCAGAGTCAGGCCTATGTCTTTGAGCCACATATTAAACTACTAATAACTTTCTAGCCATTCTAAACTGCGAATATATCCAGAGATCCCTGCACATTGTCCAGAGAAATTATCTAACAAAGCTTTTTCTTTCCTTAAGCTTTGGCTCAGTTCTGAATTATTCTGAGTTTTTTCCAAATCCCTCTGTAGTTGATGAGCATTGATTAGGTTTCTCTCCTTCCTAATCTCCCAAATACCAATGTTATTTTGTTATATTGCTTTTAATAATGTTAAGTCCACCTGTGGTTGATTTCAGCCTCACATCCTTTCCTTTCGGAGGCCCCACTTCCTCCATTCCATGTGATTCCAGTGGGGCTTGCCAATCAACAGACCTTACCCTCTCACCCCAGAAAACACAAGAACTAAGCTTACTAGTAAGAGTATCCTATTCCCCAGGACTCAATGGATGGTTAATTGGTCCTACACCAAGGAAGAACACTCAGAGGGGTTTTTTTTTCCTTCAGGGATTAATATGGATGCAAAATAAAGTAGACCATATACTAGAGCAAGATTTAAGGACCATTTGGGTATGAATATACTAGGAACCATCTTTCCTACCATTTGAATGAGAACCTGAAATAGAAGTGAAGCCAACAGAAAATAGTCCCTGATGAGGGGCTCCTGGGTGGCTCAGTGGGTTAAGCATCTGACTCTTAATTACAGCTCAGGCCATGATCTCCCCCACATCAGGCTCTGTGCTCAGCATGGAGCCTGCTTGGGATCCTCTCCCCCTCTTCTTCTGCCCCTCCCCCCTCTCCAAAATAAAATTTTAAAAAAGAAAAAAAATAGTTCCTCATGAACACAAATGCAAAATTCCTTAACAAAATATTAGGAAACCAAATTCAACAAGACATTAAAAGGATCATAAACTAAGATCAACAGGGACCTATTCCAGAGATTCAAGGATAGTTCAACATCCACAAATCAATCAATGTGATACACATTAACAAAATGAAGGATAAAAATCATATGATCATCTCAATAGATACAGAAAAAGCATTTGAAAAATGCAGCATCCATTTATGATGAAAACTCTCAAAACTTGGGGATGGAGGGAACATACCTCAACATAAAAAGGTCACCTGAAAAACCCACAGCAATTATCATACTCAATGGTGAAAAGCTGAAAGCTTTTCCTCTGATCAGCAATAAGACATGGATGCCCACTCTCACTACTTTCATTCAATATAGTACTGGAAGTTCTACCATGGCAATTAAGCAAGAAAAAGAAACAAAAAGGCATCCACATAGGAAAGAAAGAAGTAAAATAGTCACTGTTTGCAGATGACATGATTCTATATACAGAAAATCATAAAGACTCCACCAAAAAGCTACTAGAAGTAATAAATGAATTCAGTAAGCTTGCAGGATACAAATCCAATATACAGAAATTGGTTGCATTTCTATATATAATAATCAAATATCAGAAAGAGAAAATAAGAAAATAATACCATTTACAATGACATCAAAAATACATAGGAATAAATCTAACCAAGGAAGTAAAAGTCTTATATATTGAAAATTATTAAATCATTGATGAAAGAAATTGAAGACACAAAGATATTCTATACTCATGCATTAGAAGGATTCATACTGTGAAAATGTCCATACTACCCAAAACAATCCACAGATTCAGTGCAATCCTTATCAAAATCCCAATACCATTTTTCAAAGAACTAGAACAAATAATTATAAATCTGTATGGAACCATAATAGACAAGTAGTACCCAATGGAATCTTGAGAAAGAACAAAGCTGGAGGTATGATCCTCTCTGATTTCAAACTATACTACAAAGATACAGTAATCAAAATAGTATGGTATTGGCATAAAAACAGATACAGGTCAATGGAACAGAACAGAGAACCCAGAAATAAACCCACACATATATGGTTAATTAATTTACAACAAAGGAGGCAAGATTATACAACAGGGAAAAGACAGTTTGTTCAATAAAAATGTTGGAAAAACTAGACAGTCACATACAAAAGAACAAAACTGGACCATTATCTTACACCATACACAAAATAAATTCAAAATGGTCTAAAGATTTGAATGTAAAACTTGAAACCATACAAATCCTAGAAGAAAACATCAGTGGTAAGCTCCTTGACATCACTCTTGGCAATATTTTTTTGGATCTGACTCTAAATGTAATGGCAATGAAAAATGAAATAAATAAAAAAAGGTAATGGCAACGAAAGCTAAAATAAGCAAATGGGACTACAACAAACTAAAAAGTTTCTGCACAAAAAAACCATTAATAAAATAAAAAAACAATGTTCTGAATGGGAGAAAATATCTGCAAATCATATAGCTGATAAGGAACTAATATCAAAACTATATAAAGAACTCATCTTTATAAAACAGACTCTTAACTACAGAGAACAAACTGAGAGCTGCTGGAGGGGAGGTAGGCAGGGGGATGGGTTAAACGGGTGATGGGTATTAAGGAGGACACTTGTGATGAGCACTGGGTGTTGTATGTAAGTGATGAATCACTAATATCTATACCTAAAACTAATATTATACTGTATGTTAATTAACTGGAATTTAAATTACAAAGTGAAACTATGAAAAAAAATTTTTTAACTCATGCAACTCAGTAACAACAACAACAAAATCCAATTTAAAAAATGGGCAGAGAAAGGGTTAGGACCCAAAATATTCAAAGAACTTATAAAACTCAAAACCCCCAAAATGAATAATCCAATTAAAAAATGACAGAAGACATGAATACACATTTCTCCAAAGAAGACATCCAGATGGCCAATAGACACATGAAAAGATGCTCATCATCACTTATCATCAGGGAAATGCAAATCAAAACTACAATGCAATATCACCTCACACCTGTCAGAACGGCTAAAATCAAAAACACAGGAGACAACAGGTATTGGCAAGGATGTGGAGAAAAAGCAATACTCATGCACTGTTGATGGGAATGCAAACTGGTGCAGCCACTGTGGAAAACAGTATGGAGGCTCCTCAAAAAGTTAAAAAGGGAACTACCCTATGATCCAACAATGGCACTACTGGGTATTTACCCAAAGAATACAAAAACATTAATTCAAAGGGATATATGCACCACCCATATGTTTATAGCAGTATTATTTCCAATAGCCAAGATGTGGAAGCAGCCCAAGTGTCCACTGATTGATGAAGAGATAAAGAATATGTGTAATATATATGCAATGGAATATTATTCAGCCATAAAAAAGAATGAAATCTTGCCATTTGCAATGACATGGATGGAGCTAAAAGGTATAATGCTTAAGTGAGGTAAGTCAGAGAAAGATAAATACCATATGATTTCACTCATATGTGTAATTTAAGAAACAAAACAATTGAGCAAAGGGAAAAAGAAAGAGAGAGAGACAAACCAAGAAATGACTCTTAACTGATGATTACCAGAGGGGAGGAGAGGGGATGAGTGAAACAGATGATGGGGATTAAGGAATGCACTTGTTGTGATGAGTATCTGGTGATTAAAATAAAAACTTAAAAAAAATGGGCAGAGTCTTGAGTTCGAACTCCGAGTTGGGTGTGGAGCCTACTTAAAAGTAAAAAAGAAAAAAAAAATGGGCATAGGATTGAATCAGCAGAGACATTTTGCTCATACAAGACATACAGATGGACAACAGGCATATGAAAAGATACTCTTATCACTAATGATCAGGAAAATGCAAATAAAAACCACAATGAGATATCACTTCACACCTATGAGAATGGCTAAAATCAAAAACACAAGAAACAAGTGTTGGCAAGAATGTAGAGAAAAGAGAACCCTTGTACATTATTAGCAGGAATGTAAATTGATGCATTCACTATGGAAAACAGAATAAGGGTTCTTCAAAAAATTAAAAATAGAACTACCATATGGTCCAGCTATTCCACTTCTGGGTATTTATCTGAAGAAAACAAAAACACTAATCCAAAAAAAAATTACCTACCCTTATGTCTATTGCAGCATTATTTACAATAGCCAAGATATAGAAACAACTTAGGTATCCATCAACAGATAAATGGATAAAGAAGTTGTGGTATGTATGCACAATGGAATATGACTCAGCCATAAAAACAGAAGAGGTCTTGCCATTTGCAACAACACGGATGGAGCTTGAGGGTATTATGCTAAGTAAAATAAGTCAGAGAGACAAAGACAAATACCATTGTGACTTCACTTACATGTGGAATAAAAAACAAAACAAAGTAAAAGCAAAATTCATAGAGAGAACAGATTTTTGTCAGAGGGAAAGAGGGTTGGGGGGTGGGCAAAAGGAGTGAAAGGGACCACAGTATAGTGGCAGATGATAACTTGACTTATTGTGGTGATCACTCTGTAGTATATACAAGTACAAATTATTATGCTGTATACCTAAAACAAATGTAATGTTATATACCAATTTTACCTCAATAAAAAATAATTCTAAAAAAAAATTTTTTAAGGGGTATTTTTTAAAATATTTTATTTATTTACTTAACAGAGATAGAGACAGCCAGAGAGAGAGGGAACACAAGCAGGGAGAGTGGGAGAGGAAGAAGCAGGCTCATNAGGAAGAAGCAGGCTCATAGCGGAGGAGCCTGATGTGGGGCTTGATCCCATAACGCTGGGATCACGCCCTGAGCCAAAGGCAGACGCTTAACTGCTTTTTTAAGAAAATAGAAAAAATAGGAGTAGGGGACCCCTTTTTCAGCCGGTCCCCTGAGTTGAGCTGGATAGGTACCAGACCAGCAGGAATATCCACGGAATCAGCCTGAGACGCAGGAAGATACATCTGGATCTCTACAAATGAACATCTCCAGCGCTGAGTATCGAGGTACGAAGCGGGGAGCCGTGAAACCGCGCACAGATATCGGAAGCTAAACAGAAGGGGGAGGGAGCCGCCGTGTCAGGGCGCCGGGAAGCGGTAGCCACCTGCAAGGGGGAGCGGACAGACCGCGGACCCGCACGCTTGAGACAGCAGGCTGAGAAGGGAGCTCCGGGAGCGCACGCGGGACGGCTGGCGGTTGGCGGGCCACCTGCACGGGGGAGCAGGCGGACTCGCGGACGGCACCCGCGAGACAACAGACTTAGAACGCGAGCTCCAGGAGCGCGCGCGCAGGGCGGCTGGCGGGCCACCTGCACCGGGGAGCGGGCGGACCGCGGACCCGCACTCTGGAAACGGCAGACTGAGTCCGTGAGCCGGGAGCGTGCACCACCAAGCATCTCACGGAGCTCCGGAGCTCCGGTGTGCTCACTGGATCGAGGCTGAGACCGGGAGCTCCGGGAGCGTCCGCGGGGCGGCTGGCGGCTGGAGGGCCACCTGCACGGGGGAGCAGGCGGACTCGCGGTCAGCACCCGTGAGACACCAGACTGAGACGGGGAGCTCCGGGAGCCCGCGCGGGGCGGCTGGCGGCTGGCGGGGTTGGAAACACAAAGGACAGAGACGTGCCGGCCCTGGAAGTGAGGGCTGGGACGCCGGGTGTGGGGCGCACAGCCCGGGATGCTGCAGGGTTGAGCAGCACCAACAGAAACAGAGTTAAAGTGGCCAGAACATCAGTGGAGAACGATCCGCGATCCCTCTGTTCTGAGACAGAGGCTGAATTTCAGCCGCTGCTGCTCTCTCAGAAGAGGCATAGCAAACCGCCAGGGAAAGCCGCCAGAGAACAAAAGCCCGGAAATACCGGCTCACAGGGTGCCCATCCCCATCCCCCCTCGCAAGGGACACAGAGACTCTACCCAAACAGGGTTTTCTGAGTACCGGCAGGCAGGCCCCTCCCCCAGAAGGCAGGCTGAAAAATCAAGAAGCCCACAACCCGGAGCGCCTGAGTGGCGCAGTCACCAAGCACCTGTCTTCGGATTAGGGTGTGATCACAACGCTCCGTAAGGAGTCCTTCATCGGGCTTCTCCACCGGGAACCTGCTTCTTCCTCTCCCACTCCTCTGCTTGGGTTCCCTTTCTTGCTGACTGTCTCTCTCTCTCTCAAATAAATAAATAAACTCTTTAAGGAAGAAGCCCACATCCCTAAGATCTCTATAAAACAAGGGCGCACGGCCTGGGTCCCAGTCAACACTTGGGCTCTGGACAACCCTGCAATCTCTCTTCATCAGAATGACGAGAAGGAGAAGTCCCCCCCAGCAAAGAAAAGATAATGAGTCTGTGGCCTCTGCCACAGAATTGGCCTCGGCCACAGAATTAATACATATGGATGTATCCCAATTATCAGAAATGGAATTCAGAGCAACAATGGTCAAGATGATGAGTAAACTTGAAAAAAGCATCAGAGAAAGCGTTGCTGAGAATATAGAATCCCTAAGGGCAGAAATGAGAGCGAATCTGACAGAAATTAAAAACTCAGTGGGCCAAATACAGTCAAAACTAGAGGCTCTGACGGCCAGGGTCACCGAGGCAGAGGAACGCGTTAGCGAATTGGAGGATGGGTTAGTAGAAGAAAAAACGAAAATAGAAGCTGGTCTTAAAAAAATCCACGCCCACGAATGTAGATTACGGGAGATTACTGACTCTATGAAACGATCCAATGTCAGAATCATCGGCATCCCTGAAGGGGTGGAGAAAAACAGAGGTCTAGAAGAGATATTTGAACAAATTGTAGCTGAAAACTTCCCTAATCTAGCAAGGGAAACAAGCATTCGTGTCCAAGAGGCAGAGAGGACCCCATCCAAGCTCAACCAGGACAAACCTACGCCACGGCATGTCATAGTGCAATTCGCAAATATTAGATCCAAGGATACAGTATTGAAAGCGGCCAGGGCAAAGAAATTTCTCACGTACCAAGGCAAAGGTATCAGGATTACGTCAGACCTGTCTACAGAGACCTGGAATGAGAGAAAGGCTTGGGGGGGCATTTTTAAAGCTCTTTCAGAGAAAAACATGCAGCCAAGGATCCTTTATCCAGCAAAGCTGTCATTCAGAATTGATGGAGAAATAAAGACGTTCCAAAATCGCCAATCATTAACCAATTTCGTAACCACGAAACCAGCCCTACAGGAGATATTAAGGGGGGCTCTATAAAGGTAAAAAGGCCCCAAGAGTGATACAGAGCAGCAAGTCACAACCGATACAAAGACTTTAAAGAGAAATGGCATCATTAAAATCATATCTGTCAATAATCTCTATCAATCTAAATGGCTTAAACTCTCCCATAAAACGCCACAGGGTTGCAGATTGGATAAAAAGACATGACCCATCCATTTGCTGTCTACAAGAGACTCATTTTGAACCCAAAGATGCATTCAGACTTAGAGTAAGGGGATGGAGTACCATCTTCCACGCAAATGGACCTCAAAAGAAAGCTGGAGTAGCAATTCTCATATCAGATAGACTGGATTTTAAACTAGAGGCCATAGAGAGAGATACAGAAGGGCACTATATTATTCTTAAAGGAAGTATTCAACAAGTGGATATGACAATTATTAATATATATGCCCCCAACAGGGGAGCAGCAAGATACACAAGCCAACTCTTAACCAAAATAAAGAGACATATAGATAAGAACACAGTAATAGTAGGGGACCTCAACACCCCACTATCAGAAATAGACAGAACACCCTGGCAAAAACTAAGCAAAGAATCAAAGGCTTTGAATGCCATACTCGACGAGTTGGACCTCATAGATATATATAGAACACTACACCCCAGAACCAAAGAATACTCATTCTATTCAAATGCCCATGGAACATTCTCAAGAATAGATCATGCTCTGGGACACAAAACAGGTCTCAGCCAATACCAAAAGATTGAAATTATCCCCTGCATATTCTCAGACCACAACGCTCTGAAATTGGAACTCAACCACAAGGAAAAACCTGGAAGAAACTCAAACACTTGGAGGCTAAGAACCATCCTGCTCAAGAATGACTCGATAAACCAGGAAATCAAAAAACAAATTAAACAATTTATGGAGACCAACGAGAATGAATACACAACGGTCCAAAACCTATGGGATACTGCAAAGGCAGTCCTAAGGGGGAAATACATAGCCATCCAAGCCTCACTCAAAAGAATAGAAAAATCTAAAATGCAGTTTCTATATTCTCACCTCAAGAAACTGGAACAGCAACAGAGGGACAGGCCTAACCCACTGACAAGGAAGGAGTTGACCAAGATTAGAGCAGAAATCAATGAATTAGAGACCAGAACCACAGTAGAGCAGATCAACAGGACTAGAAGCTGGTTCTTTGAGAGAATCCATAAAATTGATAGACCACTGGCAAAACTTGTCCAAAAACAAAGAGAAAGGACTGAGATTATTAAAATTATGACTGAAAAGGGAGAGGTCACGACCAGCACCATTGAAATTGCAAGGATTATTAGAAACTTTTATCAACAGCTATATGCCAAAAAACTAAACAATCTGGAAGAGATGGAGGCCTTCCTGGAAACCTATAAACTACCAAGACTGAAACAGGAAGAAATAGATTTCTTAAATAGGCCAATTAACTATGAAGAAATTGAGTCAGTGATAAACAACCTTCCAAATAATAAAACTCCAGGCCCAGACGGTTTTCCTGGGGAATTCTACCAAACATTCAAAGAAGAAATAATACCTATTCTCCTAAAGCTATTTCAAAAAATAGAAACAGAAGGAAAGCTACCAAACTCATTCTATGAGGCTAATATTACCTTGATCCCCAAACCAGGCAAAGACCCCCTCAAAAAGGAGAATTACAGACCGATTTCTCTAATGAATATG
Organism: Ailuropoda melanoleuca; assembly: GCF_002007445.2. Taxonomy (NCBI): domain Eukaryota; kingdom Metazoa; phylum Chordata; class Mammalia; order Carnivora; family Ursidae; genus Ailuropoda; species Ailuropoda melanoleuca. The sequence goes on along the minus strand of NC_048224.1, from coordinate 76,813,407 downwards.
GATGCCAAAATCCTCAACAAGATCCTTGCTAATAGAATCCAACAGTACATTAAAAGGATTATCCATCATGACCAAGTGGGATTCATACCTGGGATGCAAGCATGGTTCAACACTCGCAAATCAATCAATGTGATACATCATATCAACAAGAAAAGACTCAAGAACCATATGATCCTCTCAATTGATGCAGAAAAAGCATTTGACAAAATACAGCATCCTTTCCTGATTAAAACCCTTCAGAGTGTAGGAATAGAGGGTACATTTCTCAATCTCATAAAAGCCATCTATGAAAAGCCTACTGCAAGCATTATTCTCAATGGGGAAAAGCTGGAAGCCTTTCCCTTAAGATCAGGAACACGACAAGGATGCCCACTCTCGCCACTATTATTCAACATAGTACTAGAAGTCCTTGCAACAGCAATCAGAAGACAAAAAGGGATCAAAGGTATCCAAATCGGCAAAGAAGAAGTCAAACTGTCTCTCTTTGCAGATGACATGATACTCTATATGGAAAACCCAAAGGAATCCACTCCCAAACTATTAGAAGTTATAGAACAATTCAGTAAGGTGGCAGGATACAAAATCAATGCCCAGAAATCAGTTGCATTTCTATACACGAATAACGAGACTGAAGAAAGAGAAATTAGGGAATCCATCCCATTTACAATAACACCAAAAACCATGCGTTACCTTGGAATTAACTTAACCAGAGACGTAAAGGACCTATATGCTAGAAACTATAGATCACTTTTGAAAGATATTGAGGAAGACATAAAAAGATGGAAAAATATTCCATGCTCATGGATTGGAAGAATTAACATAGTTAAAATGTCCATACTACCCAGAGCAATCTACACTTTCAATGCTATCCCGATCAAAATACCGAGGACATTTTTCAAAGAACTGGAACAAATAGTCCTTAAATTTGTATGGAACCAGAAAAGGCCCCGAATCTCCAAGGAACTGTTGAAAAGGAAAAACAAAGCTGGGGGCATCACAATGCCGGATTTCGAGCTGTACTACAAAGCTGTGATCACAAAGACAGCATGGTACTGGCACAAAAACAGACACATCGACCAATGGAACAGAATAGAGAACCCAGAAATGGACCCTCGGCTCTTTGGGCAACTAATCTTTGATAAAGCAGGAAAAAACATCCGGTGGAAAAAAGACAGTCTCTTCAATAAATGGTGCTGGGAAAATTGGACAGCTACATGCAAAAGAATGAAACTTGACCACTCTCTCACACCATACACAAAAATAAACTCCAAATGGATGAAAGACCTCAATGTGAGACAGGAATCCATCAAAATTCTAGAGGAGAACATAGGCAACAACTTCTATGACATCGGCCAGAGCAACCTTTTTCACGACACATCTCCAAAGGCAAGAGAAATAAAAGATAAAATGAACTTATGGGACTTTATCAGGATAAAGAGCTTCTGCACAGCCAAGGAAACAGTCAAAAAAACTAAGAGACAGCCCACGGAATGGGAGAATATATTTGCAAAGGACACCACAGATAAAGGACTGGTATCCAAGATCTACAAAGAACTTCTCAAACTCAATACACGAGAAACAAATAAACAAATCATAAAATGGGCAGAAGATATGAACAGACACTTTTCCAATGAAGACATACAAATGGCTAACAGACACATGAAAAAATGTTCAAAATCATTAGCCATCAGGGAAATTCAAATCAAAACCACACTGAGATACCACCTTACGCCAGTTAGAATGGCAAAGATAGACAAGGCAAGAAACAACAATTGTTGGAGAGGATGTGGAGAAAGGGGATCCCTCCTACATTGTTGGTGGGAATGCAAGTTGGTACAGCCACTCTGGAAAACAGTGTGGAGGTCCCTTAAAAAGTTAAAAATTGAACTACCCTATGACCCAGCCATTGCACTACTGGGTGTTTACCCCAAAGATACAGACGTAGTAAAGAGAAGGGCCATATGCACCCCAATGTTCATAGCTGCATTGTCCACAATAGCCAAATCATGGAAGGAGCCGAGATGCCCTTCAACAGATGACTGGATTAAGAAGCTGTGGTCCATATATACAATGGAATATTACTCAGCTATCAGAAAGAACGAATTCTCAACATTTGCTGCAACATGGACGGCACTGGAGGAGATAATGCTAAGTGAAATAAGTCAAGCAGAGAAAGACAATTATCATATGATTTCTCTCATCTATGGAACATAAGAACTAGGATGATCGGTAGGGGAAGAAAGGGATAAAGAAAAGGGGGGTAATCAGAAGGGGGAATGAAACATGAGAGACTATGGACTATGAGAAACAAACTGAAGACTTCAGAGGGGAGGGGGTGGGGGAATGGGATAGACTGGTGATGGGTAGTAAGGAGGGCACGTATTGCATGGTGCACTGGGTGTTATACGCAACTAATGAAGCATCAAACTTTACATCAGAATCAGGGGATGTACTGTATGGTGATTAACAATAATATAATAAAATAAAATTAATTATAAAAAAAAAAGAAAATAGAAAAAATAGAAAATAGAAAAAAAAACCCAAGAAAACAGAAATAAAAGAAAAGAGCCAGGTGACAGAAAAAGAAACAGATGCCTGACAATATCATTTAAGCACCTGGAGACCACCATGCCTGAAGCCATAAATTCCTGTACTTTTCAGTTATGTGAATGGATAAATTTTCTTCTTTTCCCTAATCTGGTTCAAGCTAGGTTTCTGTCACTTATAAGGAAAAGAATCCTGACCAATTTACCTCCCTTCTCACACAAAAACTCCAAAGTCATTTTTACGTAAGGGAAAATATTTCTCCACCATTATATACTTTACAGTGGCACAGAAATTGTGTTACACACAACTAATGAATCGTTGAACGCTCATCAAAAACTAATGATATACTATATGCTGGCTAACTGAACATATTAAAGAAATAAAATAAATTAAATAAAATAAAGAATTTATGTTCTTTCTTTTCTCTTTTTTGTCTTCTTTTTCTTTTTTTTTTTTACCTCAACTACCTAAATAACTGTGATAATATTCCCAATTAGCCAATATTTTTAAACACTATGCTGCCTTCAAGTAATTTGTGGAGAGGTGTGGCCACACAGATATGCAGAGTGACTCACCTGGTCCCAATATAGAAGGAAAACCACCTTGTGTTTGTCAACATGGTCCATCTTATTTTCATGGTTAGGCCATGAAATACACATAAAACTACCGTGTATTACTATCAGCAGCCTGAAACTTACAGTAAGACATAACATAGTACCTATCACAACCAATAATCATCCCTTCCCAATTTCCCCATTTCTATCAAACTCCCCTTTTCTCCTTTAACAACTTGCTTTGATCATAATCGGTTGCTTCTTTGTTTACAGGGCCTGATAGGCCTGATGTTGGGTCTGATGTTGACTTTGTTTTCAACAGTCACACCTTTCACAGGTCTGGTTAAAAGAGTTCTCAGTCACTCTTCATCAGTGGGTCCTAGTAATGTGTTAAAATATATTCCCAAATCCTCTGCCACTGTACTCAATCCAGGCTCCTCCCCACTTTCCTCACCACTCAGTACTTCCTCCTCCTCCTTACCTATCATCTCTAATCTCTCTCCTCCAGTCTCTCAGTTGATTCTCTTTTGAAAGTTTTTTAACAAGTCCAGTTAAGTCACTACCTTGTGGGGGTCCACCCCACCAAAGTTTGGTTTTTTTAATTTTTAAAAATAAAATCTTCATGTTTGAAAAAGCAAATTTTATAGTATAGCACAATTCCCAGGAGCAATTTTATGATAAAAGTGAAAAGGAGAAAACTTTGTGGTTAGAAATTTTAACTTGATAAAAATGCTTTCTAGGTTTCATTGTTCCAATTTATGAGTTAAAAAATACACTAAATGTTTCCATATGACTGTGACTTCATTTTTGTGAACAAATAAACTGACCTAAATACATGCCAAAACAGATTGCTCAACTAAACCCATGAATGTTGGATTAGAAAATATAATTACACTCTAACCAAGAAGAGTAGAGGCTGAAAGTTTAAAATGCTGTATACAGCTCAGGTCAAATAGAAATGCAGTTAATTTCTAAATCCTCTTTAAACACTTAAAAAATAGAAAAGCAGCAGTGTGCTCCTGAGAGAGTTAATTAACTAAAAAGTTTATTCCACTATAGAAGTTTATTATCTTTCAAGCTCACTCTATCTGAACTGGTAGTTTCTTTTGAATGAGGAGCCTTAAAAATTCATTTTAGAATTCTCATCAAAAAATAGCTAAGACATATATATTACTCTGTATGTATGAGTCAGCCAAACTCTAAGAATTATTGTTTGTAGAATATTGAGGTCCTAATTTACAGTCTTCTTATGATATTTATATTAACATGGAAACTCCCGACTGAAACTAAAAAAAAAAAAAAAACTAAACTAAATGAACTGCAAACACTAAATTTCAGACTATAAACAATTTATAAAGTCAGAGTATAACTTACAAATTAATCATCAGACAAATAATTGGACTTCACAGTCCATGCAATTCAGATTGTCAAGGTTCACTTATTAACTAAAACCTGATCTGAATTGACATGAGGATATTTATAGTCTTTACTATAAATATTTCATTTATTATGAAATATTAATGGAAAGTACTACCCAGTGAAGAGGAAAAATTCTAAATTCCAAAACAATCTGCTGGCCGCAGGGGTTCTGGATGAGGGATAGGGACCTTTATCATTATTTAATAATATTGGAAATGTTGGTCCCCTTTCTCCATCGTGTGCAGATTTTAGAAACATTAATGTCTTCAACAGAAAGTTCCTTAAGTGATCAGATTAGCCATTTTCACACCTCCTTCATTACCCCAACTACTCTGAAATAAAGTACTGTGCTATACCTTGGCTAATCGAATTTAAATTTAAAAAAAGAAATTTAAAAAAAGAAAAAAAAAGCATTGTTCTAGGCATTAGGGACAGTAGAGATGAAGCATGATCCCTGGGTTTTAGATGCTCACAAATTAACTGAGGAGTCACATGCTTTCATATTTACCAAATCTGTAAATAAATGCTTTAGAATTTCCAAGGAAAGAATATTTACTCAAGCCTTGAATCTCCTGGGGGTCTCTATGAAGAAAATGAGACTTGTGCTAAACCTGGAAAAACACATAAGACTCATACAAACAGTAAAGAGGAAAGTGTACACCAAAATAAGGCAAATGGTGTAAACACAAGAAATTGCAACATTCATGGCCAGCACACAGAACAATGAAATGACAGACTTAGCTAAAATGAGAGGTAGGGGATTTATTTAATACTAACTGTCAATATTTTCTCAGCATTCAACTGGAAATTTGAAACACAACTCTGCCCTCAGAGAACTATAATCTAGTAAAACGAGAATGATACATAAAGAACTGTCCTAAAATTTGATAGGTGTTGTGATAGTGTGACATGAGGATACTAAGGAAGAAATAGTTAAATCTGTGTGGATGACTAAGGAGAAAGGATTCTTGGGGAAAGTAGTGACTGAGTTAGTCCATAGAAAGTACACTAGTACGACCACATACACAAAGCCAGAGGTTGTTCTAAAACATTATCTAAATGGATCTATAAGTTTAAGGCTCTTAAAACAAGAAAATTCTACAACCTTTTGTAACCTATTACAGCATTCAATAGCTTTTACTTGTACAAAGTTCTTTTTACTCACCACATGAATGCCCCTTTTCTTACGATATTCAACATGCAGTATTTTGCATTTTCCAGGTTAAGTTCTCCACATTCATATTAACATTTTCTGTGAAGGAAAATTAAAGGGGAAAGATGTGCTGCTTAAATCCCAATACAGACAACTTTAACTCTGTAACTCTGATACAAAAGAACACCTGATTTAGCCTCAGTGCGGGCAGTCTACCTTTGTTTGTCTTCTTTGGGCAGCTATACAAATATAGAGAACATTACTGCTTTGGGAAACAGGATTAACTAAAATCCAGGTGCTTAAAATATTACTCAATCCAAATATAAACATACTAGAGTGTTTATCCATCAGTCACTCCAAGTACCTCTCACAGGCTTTTATTTCCCACTTTAGTTTACTCATTGTAATCCCTCCTCTTCAACATACTCAGGAACCTTATTAAATGATAACAAAGATTTTCTCTTTCTGGGTATGGAATCTCTCTCTTGCCATTGGCAGAACACAAACATGCTCAATTTCTTTAAATTTTAAGATAATCTTATTGTTTAGAAACAAAACTCCCAGAACCTTCTTCTTAATAGACACGCATATTCTTTTTTTTTTTTAATGCATGACCCATCAGTCCCCAGTTTTCTTAAGCGCATTTCTGGCTTTCATGCACTCAGAGAAAGGACTTATCCTCCCTACACCTACCTGCTTTAGATCTCCTCAACTGTACTGACGTAGTATCTACAAACATTATAATTATATTGAACTGTGAACTCTGATTTATTATCTGCTTCTTCACTAGACCAAAAGCTTACCATGTTTTGTTTGAATCTCATCAATTCAATATGGATGGATGGATGGAAAGACAGACAATAAACCTCCTTTAATTTTTATAAGCAGAGATTTTAATTCGACTCAGTATAATTTCATGACTGCAAGGGCCATGCTTCTTTAAATCTAATATGGTTTCTCTTTCATTCAACTAATGAATAAATATATGGCTGGAATAAAACTAATTATCCAACTAATATATAAACTCTGTAACTGACTTTATTTGTACTTATAAAACATTGGAATATCTTAAAAATTTATTGTTGCTCTCATTTTAGTAAATTATCTGGTTTTTAAAAAGGTATCATTTCATTTTCTTCTCTACCTCACCAATTCCTTACCTACGCAACAACAAAAACTATTAAACAGTCCAAGTACATTCTTTTACATCTGGATAAAAAATCAAATAGTTCAGAATATTTTTCTAAGTAGCTAAAATTAAACCGAAAGGTTTAATATTGATATCAGCTGAAATGAAGAGATGTACACCTAAAATTAATTTCTGAGAACTTACTAGAAATGGGTAATAGTACAGAATTTTAAAACGTTTCTTTTTAAATAAGTGAAAAATACATTAGCTAAGTATTTAAGAAATTCCTAAGGCCATTTTAAGTAGACTCAAATAGTTCATCCCAGGTATAGATAATAATAAAAGGCTAGTTAATATCCATCACCTCACATATAGGTTTTCTTGAAATTAGAACTTGTAAGATTTATTATCTTAGTAACTTTCAAATATACAATACAGTATTATTAACTATAGTCCTAGGTCTTATTGGTCCTGCTTTATATACAGGTAAATAGACACTCAGAGTGGTCATGTTACAAGATGCCATAATAAAATAGTGCCAGAATCTAAACCCTAGATTATCTGGGTTTAGTCCATGTTTTACCACCCCTGTAAAATAATAATGAAAGTAAAGATGTGATTCTCAAAAAGTATAAATTATTGCTATTATCATACTGTTATTGTCTTGACATTGGGTTTTTGGACAGTAATTTACCATAATAGTTGCATTACTTGAGTTCAATTTCTCCCACTTGTGAAGAACACAAATAAAAAATACCTATCTCTATCAGCAACTCTAATAAAAATTCTTACTATGCTTAATTTGAAAAACTTCTTTGGGGGCGCCTGGGTGGCACAGCGGTTAAGCGTATGCCTTCAGCTCAGGGCGTGATCCCGGCGTTATGGGATCGAGCCCCACATCAGGCTCCTCTGATGAGCCTGCTTCTTCCTCTCCCACTCCCCCTGCTTGTGTTCCCTCTTTCGCTGGCTGTCTCTCTCTCTGTCAAATAAATAAATAAATAAAATCTTTAAAAAAAAAAAAAAATGAAAAACTTCTTTGTACCCACAAGGCTACCCAGTCAATAGCAAGATACATTTCAAAGAAAGTTCTGGAGATAGTACTAGGGGACAGGCATGAGGACAATCCCAGAGAGAATGCACAGCTACAGATTCCCACGACAGCCATGGACAAGCCTAATTTCCTCCTTTCCTTTATTGCTCATTCTCTTTTTCCATGCTTGGTTTCACCCATATTTTTCCTACTGTCCTATATTTCCTGTTTTACCATTTTAACCAGAGTACTGCATACAGTTAAAGCAGCATATAAACTGACTTAAACTTGTAGGGTACGGAAGTGTTTAAATCTGGGAAACATAATTTTTATAATTTTCTATTAAATGTAGAAAAATTACATTGTAAAACTATATTTAACCTTTTCAGACAACCAACATTTTATGTTTAAGAGACAAAAGAAGTTTACCCAGAAATTCCTAATAATGACAACTAATTAACAAAGATTTTTCCACTCTTTTACAAAACTTAAGTCTAGATCCTTCATGAAGTCCAGTACAGTACTTATTTTTAAAATAAAGTCCTGACCTCTAGTGGCTAAATTGAATTAATTCAATAGTTGAATATACTGAACAATCTTAACGTCAAAAAAGAGACAAGTATTATAACTTCCCTAATGTAGCGCAATAGGCAATGTACAGTTCCACCTGTAAAACATTTGTAAAAAGAAAAAGAAATCAGATTTGAATCTGATCTAGCCTCTAGGTCTAATATAACAACCAGGTTAGCAAAAATAAAAAGTTAGATAAACAAGGTAAACAGCACCAATCTAGAATGTGGGAAATTCTACCCCACCTAAGATCCATTCAGGGAAGGGAAGGGGAGGGGAGGGGAAGGGGAAGGGGAAGGGGAAGGGGAAGGG
>NC_048224.1:76798070-76804593 GCF_002007445.2 Ailuropoda melanoleuca | reverse complement strand
AAGGGCCCTGCCCCTTGTGACCTGCTGTGGGGTCGGGTCTCCCACTAGGTTATATATGTGTTCTGTGGGATCTTTAGGTCTATTATTTAAAAATTAGTCATTTTGATTTAGGGAATCTCTTAAAAGTGTAGGGAGTTTCCAGACCTGGAAGGGTTTGTGGTGATCTAGGTGTTTAGGGATTGTCCCAGGTAGGCCCCACCCATGTATACAAAAGCATCCTTTAGCAATGTCATTAGTCTATTATCCTCTTCTATTATCCTCTGATTGCAATCATGCTTATTTCAGGTAAACTTTAAAGAAGATATATAGAATCTGTATTTTTAAAAAGAGAAAAATCTGTTCAAAGAAAATACCAATATAGTACTGACTATTCCACTTGGTGCCACAAGATGTCACTTATATACAAGAAAACTCTCCCTGTATAATAGAAACAATTTTAATTCTTTTCAGCAAACAATTTTTTAAACTTTTTATGTATTTATTTGAGAAAGAAAGTAATCGAGAGAGCATGAGTAGGAGAAGCAGCAGAGGGAGAAGCAGACTCCCTGCCACAAGGAGCCCTACCTGGGGATCGATCCCTCAACTCAGGAATTATGAACTGAGCCTAAGGCAGACGCTTAACCAACTGAGCCATCCAGGATGCTTAACCAACTAACCCACCCAGCAAACTTTTTAAAGATTTTATTTATTTGTCAGAGAGAGAGAGAGAGAGCATGAGCAAGGGAGCTGCAGGCAGAGGGAGAAGCAGTCCCCCCCCCCACCCCCCGCACTGAGCAAGGAGCCTGACACAGGACTGATCCCCAGACTCCGGGATCATGACCCAAGCGAAAGCAGATGCTTAACCCGACTGAGCCAGCCAGGCATTCCAACATTTTTTGAAGCCCTAACATAATTCCCAACCTCAAATGGTTTCAAATATCACAGAAAAACAGATGTGTGCTCAAGTAGCTAAATATAACACATGGTATGTACAACGCAATGTCAGAAATATAAACTGTCGAGGCAAAAATTGCCCTAAAGTTAAAAAGGTAAGGAAGACTATTCAAGGCTATTGAAATAGGTAAAAGAGATCAGAACATAGTGTGAACTCAAATCCTCTGAAACAAAGAATGGGAGAGTTGTTTTGGAGGTGCTTTTAGCATTTTATTATTATGGTAAAATATACATAAGATAAAATTTACCATGTTTACCTGTTTTAAATGAACAATTCAGTGGCATTAAGTACATTCACCAATGTCGTTTAATCATCAGCATTCTCTATTTCCAGAACTTTTTCACCTTACGAAATCGAATCTCTATATCCATTGAGCAAAAATTACCCATTCCTCTCGCCTCACAGACCCTAGTTAACTGTTCGATTTTCTGTCTCTATCATTTAACTATTCTAGGTACCTCATTAAGTGGAATCATATGATAGTTGTACTTTTGTGTTTAGATTATTTCACTTAGCACAAGGCTCAAGATTCATCTATCTAAGTTAGCATGTATCAGAATTTCATCCCTTTTTAAGGCTAAAAAATACTCCACTATATGTAAACAACACATTTTGTTTACTTATATTTGGATGGATATCCTAGTTGTTTCCACCTTTTGTCTATTGTGAATAATGCTACTATGAACAATAGTGTGCAATTATCTGTCAGTCTCTGTTTTCAACTCTTTTAGGAATATACTTAGAAGTAGAATTGCTGAATCACATAGTAATTGTTGAATTTTTTAAGGAACCACCATACTGTCTTCCATAGTAGTTGCACATTTTACATGCCCACCAGCAATGGGTAAGGATTCTGATTTCTCCACATCCTTACCAATACTTGTTATTTTCTATTTTCTTATTTGTGTGTGTGAATTTTTTTCCCATCAGGATAGTGTACTCTTTAATCTCCATCACCCATTCTCCCACCTGTCTCCCTTCTGGGAACCATGAGTTTGTTCTCTATATTTAAGAATCTGTTTCTTGGTTTCTCTCTCTCTTTTTTTTTTTCCTTTGTTCCTTTGTTTTGTTTCTTAAATTCCACATATGAGTGAAATCATACAGTATTTGTCTTTGACTGACTTACTTCACTTAGCATTATACTTTCTAGTTCTATGTTGTTGTAAATGACACGATTTCATTCCTTTTAAGGGCTGAATGATGCTTCATTGTGTGTATGTACCACCTCTTCTTTATCCCTTCATCTATCAATGGATACTCAGGCTACTTTCATAATTTGGCTATTATAAATAATGCTGCAATAAATATAGGGGTGCATGTCTCCCTTTGAATTAGTACTGTATTTTTGGAGTAAATACCCAGTAGTGTGATTATTGGATCATAGGGTGGTTCTATTTTTAACTTTTTGTGGAATCTCCATATTGTTTTCCACAGGGACTATTTGAGTTTGCACTTCCACCAAGAGTTCGCAAGAGTTCCTTTTCTTTGCTTCCTTGCCAACATTTGTTGTTTGTGTTTTTGACTTTTGCCATTCTGACAGGTGTGAGGTAATATTTCATTGTAGTTTTGATCTGTATTTCTCTGGTGATCAGTGATGTTGAGCATCTTTTCATGTGTCTGTTGGCCATCTGGATGTCATTGGATAAATGTTCTTTTCTGCCCATTTTTTAATTGGATTATTTGTTTTTTGGGTGTTGAGTTGTGTAAGGTCTTTATTTATTTTAGATACTAAACCTTTATCAGATATGTCATTTACAACTATCTTTTCCCAATCCATAGGTTGCCTTTTAGTTTTATTGATTGTTTCTGTCACTGTGCAGAAGCTTTTCATTTTAATGTAGTCCCAATACTTTATTTTTGCTTTTATTTTCCCTGCCTAAGAAGACATACTTAGAAAAAATGTTGCTATGGCCAATGTCAAAGATGTTACTGCCTGTGTCCTTTTCTAGGATTTTTATGGTTTCAGGCCTCATGTCTCGGACTTTAATCCATTTTGAGGTCATCTTTGTGTATGGTGTTACAAGCGTTCCAGTTTCATTCTTTTGCATGTAGCTGTCCAGGTTTCCCAACATCATTTGTTGAAGAGACTGTCTTTTTCCCATTGGATATTCTTTCCCCCTTTGTCAAAGATTAATTGACCATATAGTTGTGGGTTCATTTCTGGGTTTTCTATTCTGTTCAATTGATCTACATGTGTCTTTTTTTTTTATGCCAGTACCATACTGTTTTAATAACTTCAGCTTTGCAATATAACTTAAAGTTCAGAATTGTGATATTCCAGTTTTGTTCTTTTTCAAAATTCCTTTGGCTATTTGAGGTCTTTTGTGGCTCCATACAAATTTTAGGATTGTTTGTTCTAGTTCTGTGAAAAACACTATTGGTATTTTGATAGGGATTGCATTAAATGTATAGATTGCTCTGGGCAGTATTGACATTTTAACAATATTTGTTCTTCCAACATGTGAGTATGGAATGTCTTTCCATTTCTTTGTGTCATCTTCACTTTCTTTCATCAGTGTGCTATAGTTTTCAGAGTATGTCTCTTATCTCTTTGGTTAAGTTCATTCCTAGGTATCATATTATTTTTGTACAGTTGTAAATGGGACTGTTAGTTTCTCTTTCCGCTGCTTCATTATTGGTGTATAGAAATGCAAAAGATTTTTATTCATTGATTTTGCATCCTGCAACACTACTGATTTCATTTATCAGTTCTAGCGGTTTTTTGGTGGAGTGCTTCAAGTTTTCTATATATAGTATTATGTCATCTGCAAATAGTGCAAGTTTTACCTCTTCCTTGATCCGGATGCCTTTCATTTCTTTTTGTCGTCTGCTGTGGCTAGGAATTCCAATACTATATTGAATAAAAGTAGTGAGAATGGACATCCTTGTCTTATTCCTGACCTCAGAGGAAAAGCTCTCAGTTTTTCCCCATTCAGTATGATGTTTATAGGGAGTTTTTCATATACAGCCTTTATTATTTAGAGGTATGTTCCCTCTAGACCTACTTTGTTGAGTGTTTTTTATCATGAATGGATGTTTTATCTTGTCAAATGGTTTTTCTGCATCTTTTGAAATGATCATATGGTTTTTATCCTTTCTCTTACGATGCGATGTATCACGTTGACTGAACTGTGAATACTGAACCAACCTTGAATCCCAAGAATAAATCCCACTTGATTGTGGTGAATATTGTTGGATTCTGTTTGTGAGGATTTTGTTGAGCATTTTGTTTTTTAAAGACTTATTTATTTTAGAGAAAGAGAAAGTACGTGCACGAGAGGGGGAAGACATAGAGGGGAAGGGAGAGAAGAAGACTCCCTTAGCGCAGAGCCAGACTCCGTGCTCGATCCCAGAACCCTGAGATCATGACCCGAGCTAAAATCAAGAGTCGGACACTTAACTGACTGAGCCGCCCAAGTGTCCTGGATTTTGTTGAGGATTTTTTTTGCATCTATGTACATGAGAGATATTGGCTTATAGTTCTGTTTTTTTTTTTTTCCTGTGGTATCTGGCTTTGGTATCAGGGTAATATTGGATTCATAGAATGAATTTGGAAGTTTTCCTTCTTCTATTTTTAGGAATAGTTTGAGAACAGGTATTAACTCTTCTTTATATATTAGGTAGAATTTGCCTGTGAAGCTGTCTTATCCTGGATTTTTGGTTTGTTGGGAGTTCTTTGATTATTGATTCTATTTCATTGCTGTAATCAGTCTGTTCAAACTTTCTATTTCTTCCTGCTTCAGTTTTTGTACGTTATATGTTTCTAGGAATTTATCCATTTGTTCAAGGTCGTCCAATTTGTTAGCATATCATTTTTCATAATATTCTCTTACAACTGTTTGTATTTCTGTGGTATTGTGGTTTTTTTTCCCCTCTCATTTGTGATTTTATTTGGGTTCTCTCCCCCCCTTTTTATTATTATCTTTTAACGAACCTGGCTAGAGGTTTGTCAATTTTGTTGATCTTTTCAAAGAAGTAGTTTCTGGTTTATCTGTTCCACTGGTTTGTGTTTTTTTTTGTTGTTGTTATTGTTTTTTGTTTGGTTTCTTTTGTTTCTATATCATCCATTTTTGCATCTAACCTTTATTATTTCCTTCCTTTCCTAGTTTGGAGTTTTGTTTGTTGTTCTTTTTTTTAGCTCCTTTAGGTATAAAGTCAGGTTGTTTGAGATTTTTCCTGCTTCCTTAGGCAGGCCTATATTGCTGTAAACTTCCATCTTAGAATTGCTTTTGTTGCATCCCAAAGATTTTGGATCATTGTGTTTTCATTTTCACTTGCTTCCATGAATTTTTTTTTTTGACTTCTTGATTGACCCATCCATTGTTGAGTAGCATGTTATTTAATCTCCATTATTTGTATTCTTTCTAGATTTTTTCTTGGGGTTGATTTCTAACTTCAAGCACCGTGGTCAGAAAAGATGCATAACATAACTACAATCATTTTGAATTTGTTGAGACTTGTTTTGTGGCCTAACATGATCTATTCTGTGCGTGTTTGAAAAGAATGTGTAGTCTGCTGTTTTAGGATGGTATGTTCTGAATGTATCTGTTAAATCCATCTGGTCCAATGTGTCATTTATTGCCACTGTTTCCTTGTTGATTTTGTTTAGATGATCTATCCATTGATGTAATGGGGCATTAAAGTCCCCTACCATCATTGTGTTACTATCAATCACTTCCTTTATGTTTGTTAATAGCTGTTTGATGTATTTGGGTGCTCCCACGTTGGGTGCATAAATATTTACAATTATTATTCTTTTTTTTTTAAATGATTTTTTATTATATTATGTCAGTCACCATACAGTACATCCCCGGATTCTGATGCAAAGTTTGAAGCTCCATTAGTTGCGTATAACACCCAGTGTACCATGCAATACGTGCCCTCCTTACCATCACCAGTCTATCCCATTCCCCCACCCCCGCCCCTCTGAAGTCCTCAGTTTGTTTCTCATTGTCCATAGTCTCTCATGTTTCATTCCCCCTTCTGATTACCCGCCCTTTCTTTATCCCTTTCTTCCCCTACCGATCATCCTAGTTCTTACGTTCCATAGACGAGAGAAATCATATGATAGCTGTCTTTCTCTGCTTGACTTATTTCACTTAGCATTATCTCCTCCAGTGCCGTCCATGTTGCAGCAAATGTTGAGAATTTGTTCTTTCTTATAGCTGAGTAGTATTCCATTGTATATATGGACCACAGCTTCTTAATCCAGTCATCTGTTGAAGGGCATCTCGGCTCCTTCCACGATTTAGCTATTGTGGACAATGCTGCTATGAACATTGGGGTGCATATGGCCCTTCTCTTCACTACGTCTGTATCTTTGGGGTAAACACAGTAGTGCAATGGCTGGGTCATAGGGTAGTTCAATTTTTAACTTTTTAAGGGACCTCCACACTGTTTTCCAGAGTGGCTGTACCAACTTGCATTCCCANAGTGGCTGTACCAACTTGCATTCCCACCAACAATGTAGGAGGGATCCCCTTTCTCCACATCCTCTCCAACAAGTGTTTCTTGCCTCGTCTATTTTTGCCATTTTAACTGGCGTAAGGTGGTATCTCAGTGTGGTTTTGATTTGAATTTCCCTGATGG
>NC_048224.1:76721305-76797970 GCF_002007445.2 Ailuropoda melanoleuca | reverse complement strand
CATTGTGATGCCCCCAGCTTTGTTTTTCCTTTTCAACAGTTCCTTGGAGATTCAGGGCCTTTTCTGGTTCCTATTATCTTCTTATTGGATTGTTCCCTTTATGATTATGTAGTGTCCTCTTGTTACAGTCTTTGTTTTAAAGCCTATTTTGTCTGATATAAGTATTGCTAACCTGTATTTCTTTTCACTTCCATTTACATGATGTGTTTTTCCACACCTTCATTTTCAATCCGAATGTGTCTTTAGGTCTGAAATGAGTCTTTTTTTTTTTTTTTAAAGATTTTATTTATTTATTTGACAGAGATAGAGACAGCCAGCGAGAGAGGGAACACAAGCAGGGGGAGTGGGAGAGGAAGAAGCAGGCTCATAGCAGAGGAGCCTGATGTGGGGCTCGATCCCGTAACGCCAGGATCACGCCCTGAGCTGAAGGCAGACGCTTAACCGCTGTGCCACCCAGGCGCCCCTGAAATGAGTCTTTTATAGGCAGCATATAAATGGGTCTTGCTTTTTTATCCTTTCCATCACCCTATGTCTTTTGTTTGGAATGTTTAGTCCATTTACACTCAAAGTAATTATCAATAGGTATATACTTATTGCCATTTTGTTTATTGTTTTTGTAGTTCTTCTCTGTTCCTTTCTTCTCTTGCTCTCTTCTCTCATGATTTGCTGCCTTTCTTTAGTGATATCCTTGACTACTATCTCTCTCTCTCTCTCTGGATATCTATTACCAGTTTTTTATTTGTGATTACCAGTAGGTTTATATATAACATCTTATGCATAGAGCAGTCTATATTAATTTGATGGTTGATTAACATTCTAAAAGCATTAAATATTTACTCCTCTGCCCATCACATGTTTTAGGCATATGGTGTCATATTTTACATTCTTTTGTGAATCCCTTCACTGATTTTTATAGATATACTTAATTTTGCTGTTTTTGTGCTTCCCGCTTTTCTTACTCTTACTTATGGTGTTTCCTTCCCACTCAAAAAGTCCCCTTTAACATTTCTTATAGGGCTGGCTTGGTGATGAATTCTTTTAACTTTTGTCTGGGAAACTCTTTATCCCTCCTTCTATTCTGAATGATAGCCTTGCTGGATAGATAGAGTATTCTTGGCTGCAGATTTTTTCCTCTCAGCATTCTGAATATATCATGCCAATCCCTTCTGGCCTGGAAAGTTTCTGCTGTAAAATCTGATACCCTTAGGGGTTTCCCTTGTATGTAACTTTCTTCTTTTCTCTTGCTGCTTTTAGAATTCTCTCTTTATCATGACTTTTTGCCATTTTAATTACTGTGTGTATTAGTGTGGACCTCCTTGGGTTGATTTTGCTGGGGGCTCTCTGCGCCTCCTGGATCTGGATTCATTTCCTTCCCCAGTTTAGTGAAGTTTTCAGCTCTTATTTCTTCAAAGAAATTTTCCTCCCTCTTTTCCTTCTCTTCTCCTAAAGGGATCACTATAACGCAAATAGTGTTAACACTTGATGGTGTGGCTGAGTTCCCTTAATCTCTTCTCATTTTTTATTATTCTTTTTTCTTTCCCCTTTTCAGCTTTATTGCTTTTTGTTACTGTCCTCCAGGTCACTGATCCATTCTTCCACTTCCTCTACTCTAATACTAATTCCTTCTAGTGTGTTTTTAATTTTAGATATTGAGTTCTTCATCTCTGATTTGTTTTTTCCTATCTCTTTTTTGAGGATCTTACTAACATCTTCCACTGTTTTCTCAAATCCAGTGAATATCTTTATGACCATTACTTTAAATTCTCTACCAGTCATATTACTTATTTCTGTTTCATTTAGCTCCCTTGCTGTGAATTTGTCCTTTTCTTATCTGGACATATTTCTCAGATATAGATGTAGAAACAGATCTGTTTCTATATGTTAAGAAAGTCAGCTTTGTCTCCTACTCTTGAACAGTGACTTTATGAAGACAAGCTCCTATAGTGCCCTAGAGTACAATGTCCCTGGCACTTCAGGGATGTCTTTCCCCTATGTATGTCGTGTGCATCCTACTATAGTGGCTAAGCCACATTTGCCTTTAGTCCAGTCACCTTTTAATAGCTCTTTTACCTGTGTGGGCAAGGTTTGGTCCCTGTGTTGTTAAGGGGTCAGTCTGGGGCTGCCTTGGGCTCAAGTCGGTCAAAGCATTTGCCAGAGCTATGATCACACCTAACTGCAGGGCACTCACCCTGTTTGTCCCCTGAGAGCCTTTCATTGTTGGGTTGGGTCTGCAGTCAGACCAGATATCTGCCCCAGCCAACTGCTGGGGCCACGTTCAAACCAGTTCTCTTCCCCTCTCCAGGGTAGGAGCCATTTTGGAGGGATGCTGCCCCTGTCAGGGCTGCTTACACACTGCCAGGCTTGTAGCATTACTTTGGACAGACTGCTGCCAAGGATGTGTTGGATGGGGAAGGTCCATAGGAGAATGAGAGGGTGGGGCAGTTGGTGGGCAAGGTTTGTGTGAGTCTGCTGTGGGAGGAGACCTGGAGCAGCTTTCAAAAACTGCAGAGGGCTGGTTGAAGGGGGCAGGTCTGCAAGACAGTGCAGGGGCAGGGTATGTGATTAGCAAGCTAGGTGGACAGTGTTAGCACTGGTTCCTGCAAATGTACGAAAGCTGGGGGGCAGGGGAGGGAAATAGTACCTGTCATCTCTCTTATCCTTGGAGAAGTCTCCTAATGATCCCTGCCCCTCCAGCACATGTTCTGAGATTAGTAAATAAATCTCCCTCCCCTATACCTCATGAGTCTTTCAAACTGCTGCTTCTAAGCTATATGGGTAGAAGGGTATAGTGGGGTTCTTTGTTAGGCTGTCTTTTTAAAATGAGTACTCGGTTTCTTATTGCCCTCCAGCTCTCCCAGAGCTGAGTCAATGCTTTTTAAGCGGTGTTAAAACTCACTCATTATAAAAACTGGTGATGTTAATCCCCTCTGGTTTCTGAAGCCAAATGTTATGAAGATTCATCTTTCCAGTACAAGTTCCCTGTGCTTGGGGTGCTTGGGTGCCTGGGGTGGGGTCCACTCTTCTCCCTTCTCCATGATTGTAGCGTCCCTCCCTCACTGCGGGCAGTATGGCAGGTCGGTTTTGTTCCTAACTATATCTCCGCCTTTCACATTTTTGATGTGGTCTCTTTTCTATGTTTAGCTGTGGAGAGCCTATTCTACCAGTCTTTGGGTCATTTTCTGAGTTATTTACACTGATGTGGGTGTTATCTGGGTGTATCTGTGGAAGGCGAGCTTAGGGTCCTCTTATTCCACCATCCTCCCCAGAAATTCTGTTAGCTTTTATTCTTTAGAAAGAAACGTTTACTCATACATTGAATCCCTTAAGGTTAGAAAATTACAAAAACAGAATAAATGCTTAAACCTCTTTATTTTATTTAGTAACAGAAGACACATATATGCACACATATATACATATGTAATATATAATAACTACACACATGTGTAACATACATACATATAGTAACTATATTAAACTAAAATATATTGCTTAACAATATAGGGAAGGTGGAACAGGATAAGGGAACTGGATTAGAAGCTAGAGTTGCTGAGCTTAACCTAATTTTGTAGATTTAATATGTAATCATATATTTTTTTCACATTCTTATAAAAGTAAATCATAAAAAAAATCAATTCCTAAAAACAAAAGCAAAACATAACCAACCTAAAAGAAATTATTTCAAATATTTTTTAAAACAGAATTTATATATGTATTTTTTTATAGTATAGACTCTAAGAACAAAAAAATCTTATAAAAAACCTTTAAATGTTACAGTGATCATATTGTTGATGGTAGTTTTGATGTTGTTATTCTGAGACAGTTGCAAATGTAATGTAGGATAAAGAAAGGAGTCATATTTTGGTGCACTTGCGGACCAGCATTTTCACTGTGGGAGAAAGGCTATACACAAATAAGATAAAGAGGTTAAATAAAAACCCAAAATACTGTATTTAAGTTGGAATGTCCATAAATTTCATGATGTATGTTAATATATTTATTGTTTTATTTTATTTATACTTATAATTATTTCCTACCACTGTCCACTGAAATACCTAGAAACAATGACTAATCCAGAAGCCACAAACACTATTACTGCCAGGTTGTGCTCTACTTTCCCACTAAAAGGAACCAGGTCTCATTATAGGTGTGGGGCTTTCTTCACACAACAATATATGCTATAGACAGATAAACTCTTCATTCCTTTTTAGGGCCACAGATTACTCCATTATGTGGCCCTACCCCTGTTTACTCAGGTTACCTTTTGATGGAAATTTGGTTCCTTTTAGATCTGTGCTACCACAAATTGTGCCACAATGATAGACTCACTTTTCTATTGTTATACACTTTTGCATTGCTTCATGTTCATATATTATCTGTCCAACTTTCTTTAAAAAGTTAAGAGAAAAAAGACAACTTTAGCAACAACATGACCAAAGCTAGCAGAGAGAGACCCAGGATGAGAAAGGAAGCAAGGACCTATAAGAAGGACCCACAGCCATCCAGGTAAGAGTACAGTGAACCGGGATGAGAGCCATGGAAGTAACACCATAAGAGAGGAGAGGACAGATCCAACAGGTATTTAGTGGAGATAAAATGCACTTTAATACCTCTTACTCGGTTTCAATAATTATTCAAAATTTGCCATTCTTATTTCATCCACCACGTATTTTTTTAAGTATTTTTAGCCAGATCCCAAAATTCATAATTTCACCTGTAAACACCTATATTTTGTATCTCAAACAGATAAGGTTCATTTTTGTTATTCTTATAACCAAAAAATCATTATTCCACCTACTGCTATTGTACTAGTTTGCTAGGGCTGCCATAACAAAATACCAGATTTGGTGTGCTCTTATCTCTGGTGTCTATGTGCCCTAACCTCTTTTTATAAGGGTATCCATCATACTGGATCAGGGTCCATCTTAACAGCTTCATTTAACTTAATCACCTCTTTAAAGACTCTATTTATAAATATAGTCACGTTCTGAGGTATTAATAGAGTCACGTTCTGAGGTATTAGGGGTTCGAGCTTCAGCATAGAATTTTTAGGGGACAAGATTCAGCCCATAACAGTTAACATAGCCAGTTTACATCCCATTTTCCTGCAGTGGTTACCACATTATGTACTGGGTAGATTCTATTATCATGGTGTTCCTTAACATGTTACTCTGTGCCTCTTTTTTCAAGTAAACTGGTAGTTAGATCTGGAGGCTTCATTAGATTTAGATTCAATTTCTGGTTTTGTGAAAATATTTCATAAATAGTAACAGTATGAAGTGGGTCACATCAGGAGGTACATAATGCTTGATCATCTCACTTGCAGTACTGTTAAGATTGATCAAGTGTTGTCAGCCTGATCCATTTTTTATAAAGTTCCCTTTCAACCTTCTACCTGATGGTTATTTGGCAAACATTAGTTATTATTTCCACAGCCATGTCCAGTCTAATAGGCCCATCAAATGCATTCATTTCTTTTATATATTTTTTTGATCTCTAACATTTATTTTTGGTGCTAGGACTTTCATCTCTATGCTTATATTGTCCATCCCCTCTTGCATGCTGTCTACGTTATCCCTTAGAGCTCTCAGCATTTAATCATAGTTTTAAAGTCCCAATCTGATAATTCCAATATCCATGCAATGTCTGGTTCTGATGCTTGCTTTGTCTCTTTAAACTATGTTTTTTGTCTTCTGGAATGTCTTGTAGTTTTTTCCTTGATAGCTAGACACATAAAAGGAACTGTTGTAAACAGGCCTTTCATAATGTAGTAGTGAGATTTAGGGGAGGTGAAGCATTCTACAGTCTCATGTAGGTCTCAGTCTTTCAGTGAGCCTATGCCTCTGAACCATGAACTTCACAGTGCTTCTCAGTTTCCTCCCCCTTCCTCTCATATGTAGGACAGGATGGCTAGAGTGGGCTAGAGTTGAGTATTTGCTTTCCCCCAGGTCATCTAGGCTCTGATAAAACCCTAACAAGTTAGACTCTGGTTAACTAGTTTCTTCTGAAGGCAAGCCTTACAAAGAAGAACAGAGTACTCTGGTTTATTTTCAGATGGCTCTTTTTCCTCTCCTCCTCTCTGAGCACAAGATTTTTCTCTGGTATTTACTGTGAGAACTTGGCAGAGTTCTTGGAGGCATAAACTTACAAAAGTGTGGGGGCTGCCTCATGACTCAGTCCCCCTGGAGTTTTTGTGTCAGAATTGCCCACACTGAGCCTCCAGCAATTCATCAGTTGCAGTTCAGACTTCCCTACCCTGGCACTGGTTCCCATGGAGGTTGCTGCTCCAATAAATTGTGATTCTATATTCACGTGTCAGTCTATTTGGTGGGCAGTATGTGCCCTATGACCTCACTTCTCTTGCAGATCTAAAAAGAGTTGCCGATTTTTCAGTTTGTTCATCTTTTTACTTATTGTTAGGATAAAATAGCAATTTCTGAGCTCCTTACATGTGGAACTGGATGTATTATTTCTTAGAAACATTTTACTATGGGTTGCAAAACGGTGATATTATATCATTTCTCCCTCATTTATTCATTGGACTTTTTCCATAAAAAAGTTTTTCTTCATCAGCAATTTGGTTACTATGAACTCCAGTTTATGTAGGAAAAGCAAGTTAATTGTTTTGTTTTTTTAACCATTATTTACCAATTTCAGAATAATGAATTGATGTTCTAGCAATCTTCAATGTGACTGGTGAGGTTTTTTTAAGCAATATTAAGAATTCATGTATTTTTAACATATTTAATGAGTTTCAATCCATGGCAGTCACACGCTTTTTAATTGTCCTTGGTGCTCCAAGTATATCTTCTTTTGCCAGTAGGAGCCATTTCAAGCTGGACACTATATCCTTGCCTGCAGAAACACATACACACAAATACAAACACATACACGCAAAGCCGCCAAAGGATTCAGAATATACATGCCTTTCCCTTCTCTCCAAGACCATATCTAGTTTCCCCACGAGTGGACATACGTTACATCCACTCATATTCCATCGGCCAAAGCAGGTCATATGGCAAAACACAAAGTCACTAGGGTGGGGAAGTATATTTTACCCAAACTGAAGCCATGAGAAATGTGAATTTTTTAATTTAAAAAACTGTGATCTAATAAAACTATCTACCACACTTGGGGTGATGTTTGGTTTTGTGTGTCAACTTTGCTACCCACCTATTTAATCAAACACTAATTCAGGTGTTACTGTGAAAAGAATTCTGTAGATGTGGTTTTCATCTACAACTGATTGATTCTAAATAAAGAAGATTACACTGATGATATGGGCAGCCCTTTTTCTATCAACCCTGATAATACAAAAAGGCCTTTACAGCAAAAACTGAGGTTTCTCAGAAAAGAACAAATTCTGTCTCAAGACTGCACATCAACTCCTGCCTGAGTTTTCAGCCTATCACCCTGCCCTACAAATTTCACACTTGCCAGCTTTAACAATTGCATGAGCCAATTCATTAAGATGAAAGAATGACCCTAGCCAAAGCAATCAGACAAAGGAGAGAAATAAAAGGCATCCAAATTGTAAGGAAGAAGTAAAACTATCTCAATTAACAGATGCTATGATCCTATATATAGAAACTCTAAAGAACATACACAGGTACACACGCACACACAATATTAGAGCGAATAAATAAGTTTGGCAAATTTGCAGAATACAAGATCAACACTCAAAAAATGTGTTTTTTTTAAATACACCAACAATGAATAACCCAAAAAGAAAATTAAGCAATAATTCCATTTATAATACCATCTGCTATGGACTGAATTGTGTCCCCCCAAAATCCATATGTTGAAGCCCTAATCTCCAATGTGATTGTTTTTGAGAGAAGCCCAATAAGAAAGTAATTTAAGGTTAAATGAGGTCAAAAGGGTAGCGCCCTTATGATAGATTAGTATCCTTATAAGAATAGACACCAGTGTACAGTCTCCCTTTCTTTCTCTCCCTGCCCACTACGGAAGGACAAAGTGAGAAGGCAGCTATCTATAAGCCAGGGAGAAAACTCTCACCAGAAACCAAATTGGCCTTAACCTTGGATTCCTAGTCTTCAGAGCTGTTAGAAAGAAATTTCTGTTGTTTAAGACACCCAGTATGTGCTATTTTGTTATAGCAATCAAAGCAGACTAAGCTGGCATTCAAAAAGATGAAATACCTAGGAATAAATTTAAGGAGATGAAAAGTTTATGCACCGAAAACCACAAAACATTGCTGAAAAAAATTAAAGAAGACCTAAATAAATGGAAAGACATCATGCTCAGGAATTGGAAGACTGAATATTTAACACACCAATACTTGTCAAAGGGATCTACTGACTGAACACAATCCCTAGCAAACTCCTAGTGGCCTTTTTGCAAAAATGGAAAAGCTGCTTCTCAGATTCATATACAGTTGCAAGGTAGACAAAACAACACTAGAAAAGAAGAACAAAACTGGAGGACTTATACTTCCCCATTTTAGAACTTACTACAAAGCTACAGTAATCAAAACAGTGTGGTACAGATTTCTTCCTGCTATCCAAAAATAGAGTTCCTCTGAAACATTTTATAAACTGAAATGGCATAGAGTGAAGAAGCAATTAACATTAATTTACATGGAAAATTTCTTTAATATTCTCAGACCCAAAAAACAATCTCTCAGGCTTTTCTGATATTTTAGGACACATCTTGCTAATGGATGCACAACATAAATCAAGATTAAGCACAGATGCTCACAGACACAGTGCAAAGCTACGGTGGCTTGATACTGAGATGTAGTTCCCAGGGAAAGAGCTTGGTTGTGCCACTCCTGCTGCTCAGGGTGCATGCTCCCTCTATAAAGGCTCACTACAAAACAAATGCTGAACGTTTTTTTTCTCTTTTAATCTCTTACCGTAAAAGCAAAAATCCTTTTCAGATTTCTCTCAATTAATGAAAACAGGTACTAACATAGGTCTTTTGTAAGAGCAAAGTGGCATTAACACAAACTTTTGAAAAGCAGGGGATACCTACACTGACACAGGATAGACATATAGACCAGTGGAATAGAATTAACAGTCCAGAAACAAACCCATACATGTACGGCAAATTGATTTTTGATATGGAGGTCAAGACCATTCATGGGGAGTAAGAAGTCTCTTCAACAAACTGTTCTGGGACTACATGCAAAAGAATGAAATGAAATCCCTATTACATAACATATACAAAAACTAACTGAAAGTGAATCAATGACTTAAATTATTTAAGAGCTAAAATCATAAAACTCTTATAAGAAATTCTAGGGGTAAATCCTATAGAATCAAAATTAAAATGGACTCACTTATGATGGGGACAAAATGGTATTGGCCAACACATGCACATTAAAGAAAAACAAAGCTTAGGCTTACCTGACAAATTGCAGTAACTTATGGCTCCTCTCAGAAATCAGCCCAGGACAGTGATACCCCCAAATGCCAAGTCTGTTCAAGCCATCTTTGGACTTTCTTTTTTCTCTGACTCAGCTACCCTGAGACGAATAAGAAAACCAAGCAATCAATCAACTGGAAAAGCCAAACAACTTCCATTTTTACCCCATAAACACCTCTTAACTTGAAACTCATTGCTCTCTTAGCCTTAAATTTCCCAGTTTACAGGTCAAAACCATTGCAATAAACTCATCTTTCTGTTTTATTTTACTCAGTGTGCAGAGTTTGGTTTTTGACAATCCTTAATTTGGATTTGGCAATGGGTTTTAAGTACGACACCAAAAGCACAAGCCATAAGAGGAAAAATAAACCAGGCTTCATCAAAAATTTAAGTTTGTATATCAAAGGTCATTAGCAAGAAAGGGAAAAGACAACCTACAGAATTGAAGAAAATATTTGCAAATCACATATCTGATCAGGGTCTAGTATCCAGAATACAGAAAGAACTCATAACTTAAACAACAAAGACAACCCAATTAAAAAACAGGCAAAGGACTTGAATAGACAGTTCTCCAAAGATATACAAATGGCCAACACGGACAAGAAAAGATGTGCAACGTCACTAGCCTTAGGAAAACACAAATGAAAAGCACAAGATACTATTTCATACCTACTAGGATGACTATAATTTTTTAAAAAGAAGAAATTTGGTGAGTATGTGGAGAAACTGCAACCACCACATATTGATTGCTGTTAGCATGTGAAATGTCTCAGCCACTGTGGAAAATAGTTTTATCAATTTCTCAAATGTTTAAGAATAGAATTACCCATATGACCCAGCAATTCCACTCCTAGGTATTTGACAAGCTCTCTCCATGGCTCTAGTCTGATTTGTGGGACATGTATCAACCAGTTGTAGCCAGAATCCTAAGTCAGTTTACAGAGAACTGTGTATCTGGATCCACCTGGATATCTGATCACCTTCAGTATCTGATCAAACTCGTGGTCCCCACCACTGGTGTCTGATCACCCTGATCTGACTTCTGCCAGGAGCCCAACAAGTCAGTTTAGTCAGAATGCCCCGACCCCTATTATTTCCTGTTAAGAAACTTCCATCCACTGCCCTCCAAGTCTGCTCCTTGGCTATAAATGACTGCTTGTTCATGCTGTATATTTGGAATTGAGCCCAGTTCTATACTGAGGTCTCTTTCCCTCTTTTGCAATAGTTCCTGAATAAAATCTGTTTTTACCACTTGAACTATGTCAAGCTCTGGTTTTCTTTTAGGGTATATTAGCCCCCCCCAATTGAAAACAGGACTCAAATACTTCCACACAACTATTCATAGCAGCACTATACACAATAGTCCAAAGGTGTAAATAACCCAAATGGCCATCAATGCACCAATGCATAAAACTATGGTATATACATACAATGGAACAGAATATAAGCCATTAAAAGGAATTAAGTACCGATACTTGCTACCAGGCGGATGGACCTGGAAAACATTATGCTAAGAAGACAGACACAAAAAAGGTCACATATTTCATTTTTGTGAAATATCCAGATTAGGTAAATCTAAAGACTCTGAAAGTAATTGGTGTCTGCTAAGGTCTAAGAGAGGGAAAAATGGAGAGTAAATACTTAACGCGGGTGATAAAAATGTTTTGGAATTAGAGTTGGTGGTTGCACAACATCATGAAGGTACTAAATGCTACTGAATTATACTCTTAAAATGTTTCATTTTATGTTCTGTGAATCTCATCTCAATAATAAGGATAAAGCTTATACCCAACAACCAAAGTTGTTTAAAGGTGCAGAACTACAATTAGACATCGTAACGTATGCTGGTTATTCTCTTTCTGAATTGTTAGAACTCTTCAGTGAGGTTGTTTCTGTTTGTTTTTTGGAATTTTTTAAACATTAAATTCATTGGCATTTGATATATATTACCGAGGACTGAATGGCTTGGACTAGTAACTATAGAAATAGTGACGTTCCCTTTCCATTTGGACAGGCTGAGCAACAAAAGCTCGTTCCAAGTTTCTTTCACTCTAAAAATTCAGAAGGGCACTCTACCCACCAAACAGCCACATCCTACCTCGCTTTTTACGGAGCTGCATGCCTGCCCGTAAAGGAGCTTGCGGGCTCCGCCCCCTGCCGGGCCTCAGTCCCCAAGGGCTTTGTGGGGACCTGCCGCGGCGACAAGCAGCCCTTGGCGCGCAAGCCTCCCGAGCGCCGCCGGACCCTCCCAACTCCACCTCTTCCGCCCGCCATCCCCAGCTCGCCCCGCCCAGCGCGCCAGTCGGAAGTGCGCACGCCGGAAAAGGCCTACCGCAGAATTGCTACGGTCCCTCGAGGGGACGTACGGAGGGAACCTGCAGCTTGCAGCGCGGGGCCGTTGCCCGCACGTCGCTTTCCGGCCGAGCCAGGGGCGCGGTCATGAGGCCCAGCGCGGCGGCGTTCCGCACAGGTGGGCGGTGGC
The DNA here is from genome assembly GCF_002007445.2 of Ailuropoda melanoleuca. Lineage (NCBI taxonomy): Eukaryota > Metazoa > Chordata > Mammalia > Carnivora > Ursidae > Ailuropoda > Ailuropoda melanoleuca. The sequence goes on along the minus strand of NC_048224.1, from coordinate 76,786,101 downwards.
GGGTGGGAGTGGGGGGGCCCGCAGCGGACGGTTAGGCGCGCGAGATCTTGGCCGGGGTCAGAGGTGAGCGAGCGTCTTCCCGAGTGGCTTTTCGCGGCTTTCCAGAGCTAGGATCCCGCAGGAGGAAGGTGTTCCCTGAGACGGGGGTGGGCTGGGCTGAGCCCCCGCACCCCTCGTAGTCGCCTCAGTTGCCTCTCGCAGTGTTTCCAAGCAACGCTTTTCGTTGTAGTTTTGACTTTTGGATTCCCGGTGCAGGTATTTACGGAAATTCCCAAGAATTTCGCGTAGCGCTTTTTTGGGGGGGAGGTTTTCTTGGTATCCATATTGAATAAAGGCTGTTCGCCTTGCTGTTGAGTTGTGACGTTATGTTGGTAAAGCCTAATTGGTTCAAAAACAACAACACTGGAACAGTTGAAGAGTCAGGTCGATCAGGAAAAGCAGTGGAATCGGATGCGAGTTTTACAGTTGGATTAATTACTGATCCTCGCCGTGGTTTACCGGGAGTTCGGAAATAAAAGAGTTAGCTGTTTCTGGAAGCCGTCTCCTGTAACCATCGCATCAGGAGGGGCTGCGTTTTCCTGAGTACCATATATTAAAGTCCCTGGTAGGAAAATAGTGATTAGCAAGGTTTCCGGCGTTAGTTTGAATATAGTGTACAAAGGTTGAGAACCACGATACGAGGTTAGATCAAAATTAAGAAAAAAGGTGTACTTTATTCTGAGCAGAATCTGGTCTTTATTTTAAATGCATTGCTTTCTAAAATCTAAAAGCGAGTGCTGGATTGAATGGCATGAAGGTCGTAGGCTTTAGTAGAAAGACTCTAAAAATTAAAAGAGGTTTGAAATCCAGTCTTGTGTGATCTTGGGAAAGTCTTTGTTTTGAGTGCCTTATTTTGTAGAATGGAGACGATAATTACAATGGCTTTTTCACAGGATTCTGGTAAATCCTGTATGCAGGATTTATGTTTGGTTTGTAAATTGTATACGTAGTTAATGGTTTTTGTCTGTAATACTTAAATAATTTAAAATTGCGAAGCCTTCCTCTTCCCATTCCCCTCCCCAATTTAGTGACGGGAGATCTAATTTTAAAGTCATCCCGTTTTGCGTGTATCTGGCGTACCTTCATCTTCAGATTCAGTGGTCAGAAATTTTCACCTTAACTTAAACTCATTAAATCCATGAACTGTTGGAAGGTAGGATTAATGTCTTTTTAAATTATTATTCCTGGAACTTGGATGGTGCCTGTTATTTTTTGTTCTTGTTTGTTTCTTAAACCCAAACTGGCAAAACCTAAGCTTTGGGTTCACCAAAAACAAAAAACAATTTCACGTAGAGAATAGTGTTTCCTGTCACTTGAGGATGTGGTTTTTACAGCTTAGTGGTGTATAGACGCACAAGTTAGAGGGGGTTAGGTAAAATTAGCCTTTGTATCACCTGGATATTTCAAAAAATTCTGATCCCGTGGCCCTAATCCAGACCAGTAAATCAGAATCACTGGAAGGTAGGGCATGAATATACCACTTTTTAAAGCTTCCCAGGTTATTCTGTTGTGCAGCTTGGGTGAGAACCCATGTGTTAGAGGAAGAAGATTCTTCGGCAGGGTATCCAGTTTGCTTGAAGAGGGGAATGGCTAGAGGGACTGGAGCTGTATCTGCAAAATGTAGCTTGGGATATTTGGGAGAATATCTTTAGAGGACTTTTATCAGCAGGTATGATGAAATGTATGATTTGTAAAGTGAACTGTACAGTGACAAAGGTTAGTGGAGAGATTGTTAGAATAATCCATAGGAACAATGACAGTAGCAACAGTGGTGATGGAGAGGAGAAATTTGAAGGCATTTATTCTTTTCTCTCCTGGATATTAGATACTTTGAAGAAAGCGAGTAATGATTCTAATTTGCGAACTTTATTTTACCCTACCTAGTTAAAATTGTACTTTTCAACAATTGGAAAGACTGTGACGTGATTTTTATTGTTTCTGATTATTTAAAAACATGTTCAAAAATTTCTATTTCTTAAGTAATTTTCCTTAATAACAAAATAATCTGATTTCTCTTAATAGTTTTATGTTAATGTGGGGGGTTTTGTTGTTTTTGTTTTTTTAGCGCTATAAGATTGATATTAAAGACATGGTTTTCACCCCTCTTCATCAACGCAAATAAGTTATCTCTTCTTTTTGGACCCCTATTTTATACCACAATGGTAAGCTATAGCTCATATGTTCTTATTTGTGTTTTAGAGTGTTCTCTTCCTTTATCTCTATAAAAATATCTGTTATCACAGGTACAGAAATACTCACGTATGCTTAAGTTACTCTATCTGGGAAATTACTTATCAATCACCTGCAAAATCTTCTCTGGAAAGTAGGGGACTTATCTCTTAATTCACGTTATAATTATGTCTAACTTAAAAAAGATAAGTTGTCCTTATGTTTGTAAAGCATTAAAAAATATTTACTTCACTTGCCAAAGTCAAATCACTGGCAAGGAGGATGGACATAAATACGAATTGGAGGGGGCACAGGTTTCTCTTATTTTAAAGTTCCTCTAAATTTAGATTTTTTTTTTTAAGTTTAAAAACAAGTGTAACCTGCTAAGCAGCGTCAATGTTAGCCTTCTAATGGCACATTTCTGTTCACTAACTTAGAGTCATTAAATAAACTTGGGGCTGGGCATTTACCTTTTGCCATGAAAAAATTTAAAGACGAAGGGGGAAAAAATCACTTTATCGTGTTTGAAAGAAGCAGCACCATTTAACAATGAAAAAATAAACACTGACCGCAGTGCTGGATAAATCTTTGAAAACATGTATCCTCTCTTCTGATCTCGCCTATCCTCTCTTCTGATGCCCTGCTAAAAGTGGAGCTGTCGCAATGAGGTGCTGGCCTCAACTTACATTTTGCATCCCTATTAACTATCACTTCCCTCTCAGGTGTTAGATAGTGAATAAATGATATGTATAAACATAAGCAGTTATATCTCACTAGAGCTTTTGAAGTTTTTATTTCAGAAGGTGAGACATTTATTTACTTGAGAAGACTAACAATAGCCAATTGTCTTAGAGTACACATTTGATTGTGTTTATTATAATTTTTATATAAACTTATTTTAAGATTTTTTATGACCAAAATAATTAAAAGAACCTTATATATTAAAAGGGCATATCTAGAGTTATAGTTTTGTGCCGGAAAATGGTTTATATTGAAGAATCTCATCTTGATTCCTGGGAACCAGTTTCATTAGGAATCTGCTGCTTCTAAGATTATTTTCATAAATTAAATTGGTATAAATTTATTTTAATGGAACTTTTTTGAAATGATGGTATATTTCAGCCTTTTTTCACTTTTACATTTTAGACGTTTGGTAATGAGTGTCTTTTTTTTTTTTTTTTTTTTAATTGCTATCTAAAAGGACCAGCTACTTTTTGTCATCATATGAATTCTCCATCCCTAGGGCTAGGGTGGCAGGGTCACTTAAACATTTCCATGATTTCCAAAGGCTGGCAATATTTCCCCCATTCTGTTCTTTGGGATTTGGGTGGGTGCTAGTTTTTACCCCATGGAATTTAGTAGGTAGAATTACTGGAGTCTACAAAATAAAACAGAAAAATTTAGGCCCTTGTTAATAAAAAATGAAAGTTCTCTGCCTCTCAATGGAATTAAAAATTAAAGATGACTATTGTTGTGAATGAAAAATACTGTAACACCATATGGTACCCAAACCACAAAATTAGAAAGAGATCATTGGTGTTAAATTTGCTTATTTAAAACCTAGTATTTTTATTCTTAGATGTCATTACATGAGAAAGTTTTACAAATGAAGACAGAGCTTACCTTCTTCCTTCTCTTGCCTTGATAAAAGGGTCTCAAAGAAATGGATGAAGGGTGGGAATCTATTATATCTATATCTCTATAGAGATACAGATATATAGATATATATCTCTCTCTATATATATTTCTCCATATAGATATATATATAGAGAGAGATATGTATCTATATATATCTGTTACATATTCTCAGGCCCTGTGTGTGGTAATTAAACTATTATTTCATTAATTCTAGATGTATTTTTTTTTATATTTTAATATTATTAAGTTAATGAGTCTACAATTAAGGACATCTTGCAGTTATAATTGGCAGTAGTTTTTTCTTAATATTACCTAGGATATTGATGCATACTTACAGTTGATGGCATCTTAAAGTTGAAACATGGTAATGATAGCTAGGGTTCATTGCATTTCTACTAGGCACTGACCTAGAAACCTTATAGATTCTCTGCATTAAGGTATTAGGAATTTCTAAATTGGTGTTAGGTACCAATATAACAGCACCCCCAATTTTCAGCGTTCCTAGCAGATTAGGAGAGTTAATCCTTGCTTCACTTTAATTGCATACTTGATGGCTGCATATTTATGGTGCTTTTAGAATGTTGAAGAACTTGAAGTTTATAAAATGGTAGTAGTTTCTATATCCAACCCTTGGCTCTGTATCAGCTTCCATAAACAGTAGCCAGAGAAAACCATTTTAGCATTTCTTATGTAATTTATTGTCATAATCAGGTGCCCAAGACTGACATGATTTTTCTTTGTAATATATCTTGAACATAACAGTGGGGTGGTTGGATATAAAATAAGGGAAAATATGTTAGACATGTTTTAGAAAATAGAACATATAAACATTTAGCTAGAAGTGTTATATTAAATTATTTTTTGTGAAAATAACTAATACCAAATACACTGTTTACTTTTTACAGCAACAAGCTTTAGAACTAGCTTTGGATCGTGCTGAGGTGAGGTGTGACTAAGTTACGTATTGAAGTAGTGTTGTCTTAATTAGCAAAATTCATTTTTAAGAGATTTTTGTATGTGGTTCTCAAAGGAGTACATTAACAATTTTAGGATAACTATGCATATACTTCTGCTATAAATAAATAAAAATAGTTTGTGATGAGGTTTGGGTCATCTCTTATTTGGAATTCTTAGATAATGGTGTGGAATAAAAATTACTGAACAAAGACATAGAATTTCTAAAATTATGTTTTCCTGTTTTGATAAGTTTTCTAATTACTCAAAGGGGAGGATAGTTAAAAAAATATAGAGAGTTCTTGCAATTGGATATGCTGTGCATAATCTGAACAGCCATAACACATTTGAGAATAATTCTGACCTGTGAAATCAAAGTTCTGAAACTATGGTTTTGCTTATACAATAGCAGTGAAATGTGCTTAATTTTAGTGGCTTAAATTTCACTTGTTTGTAACATAAATTTAGAAGTTAAGTAGTTTTTCCTACAAGGTATAATTTAATATGAATCAGAGACTTGAGTGACTAGTCTTTTTGGTCTTCACATGTTTTAAGTGTACTGAAAATAGAGCTGTTTGTGCACTAAACAAAAGGCAGACTGTTTTCATAAACTTTTCTTTTTTAGTATGTCATTGAAAGTGCCCGACAGAGACCTCCTAAAAGGAAATACCTGTCTAGTGGAAGGTATGAATACTTGATTGATATCTTCGATTATTGAAAATATGATGATAGCTACCATTTATTGCATTCCCTCTAGGCACTGTGCTAGAAATGTTAGAGGTACTTTATATGCAATAGAAATTTCTAAGTTGATATTAGCTATTATATCCAACCCCTGCTTCACCCCCAGTTTGGGGGAAATTGGGGGGGAAATTAGGGAAAATTTCAAAATAGCATTCATTTTATGATGATTGTAATAGTCACATAATTTGTTTCATTAAATTTTAGAAAATCTGTATTTCAAAAACTTTATGACTTATATATTGAAGAATGTGAAAAAGAGCCTGAGGTTAAGGTAAGTAAGTATAAATGTTTTATGTTATTATTGCTTTTGAAATGTGGAGGAAGAGGGACATTTGAAGGTGTTAAATTTGAAGCAATGATTTATATTTTTGTGAATGAGTTAACATCTTTTCCAGCCAGACTAGCCAGTTCTGCAGCTGACCCATAATCTTGGCTAATCTTTCACTGGGTGGAGTTCACCTGCCTAGGTAAGAGAGGTGAACAGTGTTTGCCAAATAACAGAAAATGTTTTCTTGAGAAGCCCAAAGAAGCATAGTCACTGAATATGTTATCTTTTGCTCCTATTTTCTCAAGATGATTTGTACTGGAAAGTTAAAGCTATTATAAGGACATGTAGGAAATTCAGGTGTGATAATAAAAGATGAACTTGGTCATGGGGCGCCTGGGTGGCACAGCAGTTGAGTGCCTTCGGCTCAAAGCGTGATCCCGGCGTTATGGGATCGAGCCCCACATCAGGCTCCTCGGCTATGAGACTGCTTCTTCCTCTCCCACTCCCCCTGCTTGTGTTCCCTCTTTCGCTGGCTGTCTCTATCTCTGTCAAATAAATAAATAAATAATCTTAAAAAAAAAAAAAAAGATGAACTTGGTCATAAAAATTAATTCAGGGCCAGGTTAACATAACTCATTTTTATTTAGTATAAAAGTATGGGCAATAGAAATGTAACAAATTGATTCTTGGTATTTTTTGGATTTTGGGGTTGTAAGAGCCTTAGAAAGCTTTATGAGCTTCTTTAATTTAAAGGTGAATACCACTGTGCTCCTATGGCAGCACATATGCTAAAAATGAATATTATTTAGGGTGTTTGGGTGGCTCAGTTAAGCACTGGACTCTTGATTTCGGCTCAGGTCATGATCTCAGTTGTGAGATTGAGCCCCACGTAGAGCCTGCTTAAGATTCTCTTTCTGCCCCTTGTGCACTCTCTCTTAAAAAGAAAAATACATTTTTACCTTTTGGGCAGAAAATTTGTGGAATGCCAATAATATCTAACCTTTAAAATCTTAACATGGGGAAAAATGATAGATAAGTATCGAATAAATCTTATGGTACATTTCTCATCAGTTTTGTTGAAGTATAATTGATGTACAATAAATTGCACGTGTAAAGTATATATTTTATAAGTTTTGACATATGTACTCCCATTAAACTACGACCACAATCAGTATAACATATCCATCACCTCAGGGACAGAACTAAGATAGGATACGTAAATATTCTAAATTGGGGTTGGCAACCATTATCTGCCAGCTAAATTTAGCCCAATGCATGTTTTTGTAAATGAAGTTTTATTGGAATCCAGCCACAGCCATTCATTTGTCTTATCTGTGACTGATTTCAAGGTACAACAGCAGAGTTATGTATTTACAACACAGACCATACATAGTCTACAAGCCTAAAATACTGTCTGTCCCTTTAAGAAAGAAATTTTCTGACCTCTGATTTTTTGTTCACCTCAGAACTAAGTGGGAACCAACTTGTCTTGAAGAGATATTTAGTACTGTTACAGTCTATCTGGCTGTTCTGTCTTAGGTCAAATTAGGTTTTCTCTACACTGGAAAATACTTTAAAATTTTAGTGTCTCCTAATCTTTTTTTGTTTTGTTTTGTTTTGTTTTTGAGAGAGAGATTGAGAGTGGAGAGGTGTGTAGGAAGAGGGAAAAAGTCTCAAACATACTCTGTGCTGAGTGAGGAGCCTGACACGGGGCTTGATCTCACGACCCTGAGATCGTGATCTGAGCCAAAACTCAGTCAGAGGCTTAACCAACTGCACCACCCAGGTGTGCCCCTCCACTAATTATTTTTTTTTTAATAAACTGTTGATTTGTTCATTTTTTTAAAATTTTCAAAATGCTGGTGGTTTTTGTTCCATGGTTACAATAAATTTATCATTTGTCCCTGCACATAACTGTATATATACATGTTTAATATAAAATACTCGTGTTTGTTTTCTGAGATCCTGCAAAACTATTGTATTGACTCAATTGTTTGTAAATAAAATTTGTGGGTTTCATTTTAAAACATATGTATTTCTAAAATAATGGATTTTTAGGGATGTGTACTGTATTTCCTGATGATTTTTTTTCACAAAGTAGTTTCTAAGGGTGCCTAGGTGGTTCAGTCAGTTAAGTGTCTGCCTTTGGCTCAGGACGTTATTCCAGAGTCCCCGGATTGAGCCTCACTTCAGGCTCCTGGCTCGGAGGGGAGTCTGCTTCTCCCTTTCCCTCTGCTCCTCCTCCCTGTTCAGGCTTTCTCTCTCACTTGCTCCCTTTCTCAAATAAATAAATACAATCTTTAAAAAAATAGTTTTAAAAGAGCTATTATACTGAATTTATAGGAAATTGCTTAAATTTCTTACTACTTCTTACCAGCTAGGTATCTTTGAGCCTAACATTACAACTAACTAGAGCTGTTGAATTTGTTTGGATCTAATTTATGCCAGAAAAATATTTTAAAAAGTAGACACCAGTAACAGTACAACTAAAGATAATACCGCAAGTTCTTTATTTATGTGTATGTATATTTGCCCTTAATGGTTTTACATTTTACTCATTTAAATATTTTTGTTATATTCTGCTTGTATGCAAAGATACATATTTTAGGGGCACCTGGGTGGCTCAGTTGGTTAGGTGTCTGCCTTCGGCTTGTGACATGGTCTCAGGGTCCTGGGATTAAGCCCCGTGTCTGGCTCCTTGCTCAGCGGGGAGCCTGCATCTCCCTTTCCCTCTGCCCCTCCCCCCTGCTTGTGAACTCACTCTATCTCAAGTAAAAATAAAATCTTTAAAAAAAAAAAAAAGATACGTATTTTATATATCAGTGTTTTTATTTTTTTATAGATCACTTTTTTCTTTGTGGTTTGAACTAATTTGTTTAAAATGTAGTAATAGACCAAAATTGAGTTTACATAGATGTGTCTTGTATTTGGTGGCTGTAGTGTTTGTGACTCTTCCCCTTATATTCAGGATCATAATTGTGGAAGGAGCACCAAAAGATTAATTCAGGTCTGATTTTATTAAATCCTAGCATTTTTGTTAAGGTTATGCTGGATTATTTTCATAAGCTCTGCCTCTTTTTAAAGCAGAAATTAAGAAGAAATGTGAATTTGTTAGAGAAGCTTGTTATGCAAGAGACATTGTCCTGTTTAGTGGTCAACCTATACCCAGGAAATGAGGGATATTCTCTGATGCTCAGGGGAAAAAATGGATCAGGTAAGAACCTTTGGAGAGCTGTAGCCACAAAAATCCCTCTGCGAGGCAGGATGTGCGATCTTTCAGAAGTAGTTTTTTAACCTGCTAAGTGGTCTGTCCCTCAGATCAGTGATGACTTGATAAAAGAAAACATGAGCCCAAATTTTCCTCTTTACGATGTTTTGTTAGAAAGTATCTTCAAGATGATTATGCATTTGAAAAGAACTCTAATCGAGGTAGGTCTTTGAAGTTAAATTATATAAGACCTAACCTTTAAATAATTGTAAAAATTTTCTTTCTGTGTTATTTACATTTTAAGGTAGAATAAGGTGTTTTATGTTTTTCTTATGTATTTTGAGCATACTATTAGTCTCGAACCTTCAAAATAAAGCAGACTTGCTGCCTTTTATATAATTTTCTTATGTAGTTACATTTATTTCTATTAACGGAAACTTGAAAATAGAGTTGTGAAATATAAGCACTCTTAGATTTCACTAAAGAGACATCTAAAAATTTGATATGGTGATGATGATATGGGTTCTACAAGGAAATCATCCAGTTAAAGATTTTTTCTTCTGTTGATAATTATAAAATGTAACAGAATTTTATTCTGTAAGTGACCATTTTTCAGATGAGGTACCAAATTATACTGATTTTCAGATTAGATTAAGTAGTCTTCAAGGGACTTTAAGTTACCAGTGTTGGAATTTTACGATTTTCTGATAATTGTACCTGCTGGCTGTGGTTTGCATTATGTCGTTATGCCAGATTCTTTTCTGTAGTGTGTTAGGGGTTTTCTCCTTTCTGGCCTAAAATTGTGTACAATTTACCAAATCTTTTAGTAGTATGTGAAGTGATTCATTCATAAGACTTAAATAAAGAAGGACTTTAGAAAAAAGTCTTTGAGATTCTTTTTTTTTTAAATGGAAACTCATTTAAATTATATACCTAAGCTTTGGTAGTGAGCCTGAACATTTTTCAGAAACTTTGTTTTAATATTAAGATTCTGAGACCATTCGACTGCCTTATGAAGAAGGAGAATTGCTTGAATACTTGGATGCAGAAGAATTACCTCCTATTTTGGTTGATCTCCTAGAAAAATCTCAGGTACAATATTTTTCTCTTTAAAATGTCATTTAGAGAGGTGCCTGGGTGACTCAGTCGGTTAAATGTCTGCCTTTGGCTCAGGTCATGATCTCAGGATCCTGGGATCAAGCCCCGCATTGGGCTCCCTGCTCAGCAGGGAATCTGCTTCTCCCTCTCCCTCTCCCCTCTACTGCGCATGCTTGCGCGCTCGCTCTCTCTCTCTCTCAAATAAAATCTTGAAAAAAAAATGTCGTTAGATTTGTCAACTATATAACATTTGTTATAAATATTTGATTATGTTCTTGATGGTGCTTAGAACATGAAGTGAAACATTAGACATAGATAACCCATTTTATTGTGGGATACTCACCCTTTAGCCTATGCTGAAATGTGTAGATTAGTTGATTCTTCTAAAATTGCTTTAACAGTTAATTCATTTGTTGGAAATCTCCCTATACCTACAATCAGGATTATGGGAGAAACTATTTACTCCTTGGCTTCACTCCAGCAGTGCTATGTACTTAGGAAAAAGAAGCCATCTGATGGGAATTTACATTTTCTCCTAGTCCTAGTCAGCTAGCATCCACATCTCTGTTCACACTCTCTGCCTGCCTTTTTGTTAAAATGGATGAAGTATGCTGTTCCTAAGAAATGTCCTCCTCTTGTATTCTGGATTCTCCTTCTCCTCGAGGATTTGCAGCTGTAACTCCTCTCTTTCTACTAGATAAAGAATACAAGTTTGTGGTCCTCAACTTAAAAAAAAAAAAATCTTCCCTTGACCCCATGTCCTTCTACAGCTACTGTTCTATAATTCTGCTTTTCTTGACAGCAAAGCAACTCACAGAATTGTATGTAATCACTGTATCTTTTTTCTCACATCCCGTTCTTTTCTCTGCCTATCTCTTTGAGCATTATAACATCAACATTTCACGGAAGCAGCTTTGTCGAGGTCACCGGTGATCTCCATGGCACTGAATCAACTGGTCACTTTTCTGTTCTCATCTTTTTTTTTTTTTTAAGATTTAATTTATTTGTCAGAGAGAGAAAGAGAGCACACAAGCAGGGGGAGCAGCAGGCAGACAGAGAAGCAGGCTTCCTGCTGATGCGGGGCTCTATCCCAGAACCCTGAGATCATGGCCTGAGCTGAAGGCAGCTGCTTAACTGACTGAGCCACCCAAGCATCCCTTCTGTTCTCATCTTAATTGGTCTCAGCAAAGTTTGATGCAAATGTCTGTTTCCTCCTTGAAACACTCTTCTTTTGGCTTCTGAGACATCACATTCTGGTTTTCCTCTTGTCTCTCTTCTTGCTGTCTTCTTTACTGTCATCTCTGTTCCCCTCATATATGTGTGAAAGGTTTCAAGTTTCAGTCCTGTGCCCTCTGTTCTTTAGTAACACTGTCCCTGGATAATCTCAACCCGTGTCATGAGTTTTAAAATGACATTTAATCCCTTGCTTCTATCTCTCTCCATGACTATTGCATCGAGCTCCAAACTTATATTTACTAGGATATGTAATAGGTTCCTCAAACTTGACGAGAACAGAACTTTTTAGTTTCTGTCTCCCAAACCAGTTTCAGTCTTTGTAATCTATGACCCTGCTTTCCCCTTTCACAATCAGTCCATCAGCAAATATTACCTGTGCCTTCAAAATATATATGGTCATAGCCTGCTGTATTTACCTTCCTGAACTTTTTGCTTTCATTATAAAACCTCAGAAGTCAATTCTCCACAGACAGCTAGATTAAGCTTATAAAACAAAAAAATAGGAGGAAAAAAAGTTCCTAGTTTAAAATCTTCAGTCTTCTCACTGTACAAAACACCTGCCTTGTCCTCATCTTCTAATTCTCATCCCTACTCACTACACTGCAGCCATCCATTGTTCTTTACCTACTAAAACAGACCAACCTTATTCCTACCTTAAGGACCTTTCATTTGCTGTTCCTTGTATTTGGAATGATCTATGCCAGATGTCTGGCCCTTTTGTGGTTCAGTCCTCACCAAAAAGTCACTCCCTCAGAAAGGTTTTTATCTGAACATATAATCTAAGTTAGCGCCTCCCTATTTTATTTCCTTTCTAGCATTCATCACTATCTAAGATTATCTTTATTTCTGTACATGTTTATTGCCTATCTTCCCATTCTAAGAGCAAATGTTGTCCCACCACGACTGTTACCTGTGAAGCTTCTTGGATAGGGCCTGGCGTATAGTTCACGTTGTCGTGGCTCAAATACTTGTTAAAAAAAAAAATAAGCATAATAACTCAGCAAAGAAAGTCCCCAGTAAAAATTGTGAAAGGGTGAAAAAACATAATATTGTAAGTGTCTGTGGCAGGTTGTTATTAGCAAGACTTGAGTGATGAGGTTCTTACCTTTGGACTAGAAAACAATATGTTTAGCCAAAAAATTAGTATTTGAATTTATAGTTAGCTTTCTTCTTTTTATTAATAAAGACAGTCATATTTTTTGAAATCTTCGCAGAGCAAATAGTAATTGTATCCAGAAACTGAAACTCTGGCAGGGTTGACTACAATTTATAACAAAGACAAACTTCATAAGAATGACAAAGTTAGCAAAGTATAGCAAAGAACAGCATTTCCAGTGATTTGTAACATTAATAGTATATAAATGCCAAAATTCAATCTATAACTAGAATTCATTAAATGATTTTAAACTGCTTCTTGAGTCATAGTGATGAACATAAAATAATCCTTGGAAAAGTTTATATAGTGGTAAATCCAATAGTAAGGAAGGCCATTTAAGATTATGTTGTGGCCAGAAGTATTGCATAAGCATGTAAAGAACCTGAAACATTGAATATAAACACACTTATGTAGGTTTTTTAAAAAATGACATTTACTTAAATATTTTCACTCAAAACAGGTTAATATTTTTCATTGTGGATGTGTCATAGCAGAAATACGTGATTACAGGCAGTCCAGTAACATGAAATCTCCTGGTTACCAAAGTAGGCATATTCTCTTACGACCAACAATGCAGGTAAGGAATGTTTAAGTATTTTAGGGGCACCTGGCTGTCTCAGTTGGTGGAGTGGGTGACTCTTGATCTCAGAGTTGTAAGTTCAAGTTGAGAGTACAGATTACTTAAAATCTTAAAAAATAAAGGAATTTTAGGGGCGCCTGGGTGGCTTAGTCGTTAAGCGCCTGCCTTCGGCTCAGGGCATGATCCCGGTGTTCTGGGATCGAATCCCACATCAGGCTCCTCCGCTGGTAGCCTGCTTCTTCCTCTCCCACTCCCCCTGCTTGTATTCCCTCTCTCGCTGGCTCTCTCTCTGTCAAATAAATAAATAAAATCTTATAAATAAATAAAGGAATTTTAGGTTTTATTTAGAGTTTTATTTATTAAATATCTTCATATGTATGTCTAAATATTAATGTATTTTTTTAATTTTTATTTTTTGTAGACTTTGATCTGTGATGTACATTCAATAACAAGCGATAACCATAAATGGACCCAGGTTAGTTCTTTTTTTTTTTTTAATCCCAAACAGGCAAAATAAAAGAACAATACTAACATTTAGTTAAGCAAAAGACATTTTGTTTGTAATTTTTATTCAAATGTAAATTTTGGGATTCCTTTATGAGCTTTAGAAATCAGGGGTCTCTTCATCCATGCAGTAGTAATCGCTCAAGGAACTAAGCAGTTCCCATCCCCTTTGTTTTAGGACCATGGTGAAACGGGGTCAGGCTGACCCAATCTGCCCAATGTGTTAAACTTAGTTTTTTATCCCCTCTCAAATAGAAGAAAAATATTCGTTTTTATACCGTGGATACAAATAGATAACTGGTTTTCTATAATCTAGGATTCTAAAGCAGGTCTAGCCTGTCTTTTTGCCATTCACACCAGTCGTAGCATTAGAACTTTGAGACTAGCCACTTAACTCTCCCGTGCTGGCTCAGTATATATTTGGTTCCTAGTCACAAAAGTGTTGACTTATTTCTCTGCTATTATAGAGAGGAGTAGTTACTAAACCGAAGAAAATATCAGTAACGAAAATTACCTGCAGAATGTGATTACGAATAAGATACAGTCATCAGTACCTGACAAGTGTTGTGTTTTAGTTTGGGCTGTAATCTTTTTGCCTGCAAGGTTGAAAGCTATTGAAAGAATATTCAAAACCAAAAAAACCCCCTCATTGATCACCGTAAGAGGTTGCATGGGTGTTAGTTTCTTATTCTGAATGTTGATGAATAAAGGGAAAGATTGTAGCATTTTATTTTGCTTTTCCTGTGTGAATTGTATGTTAGATAGCCGAACAGTAACTAGGGGAAAATTAGATCTTAAAAGTTTTCACTACAAGAAAAAAATTTTTGTTGCTGTGGATAACTAGACTTACTGCGATGGCCATTTTGCAGTGTATACAAACATCAAATCACTTATGTACCTGAAATTAATAGGTCAGTTATACCTCAGTAGAAAAGAGGGAGAACAGACAGAATTATCCTGGTACAAAGTAAATGTTGGTAGAGGACATTTCTTATAGGCAGGTGCATAGTTTCTGTCTTTGAAAATTATCACTTGCGTTCTTTGAAAACTACCGCCTGTATCTTTACACTGAAGTTTGTTTTCTTAATTTACTTTCATATAAACATGGATTTAGAGTTAACTTTTGAGAATATAACACATTCAGATATGCTTCAATAATGATTTGAGAAAGTTCCAGTAAGTATCAGGAAGTATAGAAGACAATTTAGCATTAACATTTCTGATACTGGTGAGAATTTGAGTTTCTTTGGGTGAGATGCATATAAGTGGTTCTTTTGTAATTCAGGATTCCAAAGAGCAGAAGTTTTTAGTTGTGATTTCACATACTATGGATACTATAGTATCTCAACTTAATTTCCCTTGAATTTTATACCATTAAATGTTGATGTAATCTCCATAGCATTCCTGCCTGATGAGTAATCTCACCACAACTGAAAGGTGCACTCCCAGCTACTTAGCACATATATAGGAATAATTCCAGCTAATAGGTACAAAATAAATAAATGATGGATTTTTTAAAACATCAGTTTGGAAGTCTTAGTGAATTAACAAATCTAGACAGCTATAATTCTTAGGTATAAACACCATTAGGTCATAGGTTTCTAGTTTATAATGCAGAGATCTGACTAACGCCACCGGTGTAAAAGTGGGACAGTTGGTCATTGTGTTCCTCCTGGTGTGATGCAAGAGAAAGTACACAGTAGTACCAGTAAAGAATTCTTGTCTAAAAAAACAGAACCAGAATTAAATTAAGCTTCTAGATCTTAATAGTTTACAGGGAATCCAGGAAATAAACTATTAAATGACACAGGAAGCAACCAGTCAGATCCAGTTAAAGTCCAGGAGGAAGTAGTTGCTCAAATCCAATCAATTACATGAGAAAAGGGAAAAGCTGGGAGAAGGAGATGTTCACATTACAAAATAAAAAATGGTGTTTAAAACAGATAAAAACCAGATACCACAGGCCTTGTTTGAGTTCAAATTCAAACAGGCGCCTGGGTGGCTCAGTCGTTAGCGTCTTCCTTCGGTTCAGGTCATGATCCCAGCGTCATGATCCCAGCGTTCTGGGATCCAGCCCACATTGGGTTCCCTGCTCAGCGGGAAGCCTACTTCTCCCTCTCCCACTCCCCCTGCTTGTGTTCCTTCTCTTTCACTGCCTGTCTGTCAAATAAATAAATACTTAAAAAAGAAAAAATCAAACAAACCAACTAAAAGTACACTCTTGAGATAGTGGGAAATTTAAAGCCAGACTGGATGTTAGAACTCCTTACCAGTTAGCAATGCGTGCTGAAGTATTTTCAGATGAAATAATACAGCATCAAAAATGTATTTTAAATTACTCCAGCAAAACAAAAACATAAGTTACAGAGGCAGTTGTTAAATGAAATTGAGTGTTGGTACATGGGTATCACCATGCTTCTGCTTTTGTGTATGTTTGAAAATATCCATAATTAAACCTTGAAGTGTTGAAAGAAGCAGTGTGTGTTTGCAGAATATCTTACTCAGCAATAGTATTAATTGACTCATTTGACCATAAAAAATTTAGTTGTTGCTATTAAAATATCTCCGTGATTAAGAAAACAAAAAGGAATGCAGTATTCCTTACATAATACCCGTAAAACACCTGTATGCACTTTGTAATTGGGTATATAGAGTTTACACAGTATTAGTGTAATCATTGCTGTGATCCATCATGATTCTATAAGCTTTGTGGGAGCAAATGGTTTTATCTGTTTTGTTCACTACTTAATCCTCAACTCTTAGAAGAGGGCCTAACACATAGTAGGTGCTTAGCAAGTATTTGTTGAATTAACGAATAGGCACTTTTAAAACTTGACCATTTTGAACACTATACAAATTACCGAATTTCCATTAATAATTTAATTATGCTGTCAAGTTTTTGAAATTTACACAAAGGTTGGAACTTGAGATACTATGTTTTATGGTAGTACATAACAGAGTTCCAAGGAATATTTCTAGATTAAGAGACATATGTGATTTGAAAAACTTAAATCTGTTACTGACATATGCTCCTATACATTTTAGGAAGATAAACTTTTGCTTGAGAGCCAACTGATCCTAGCTACAGCTGAACCACTGTGTCTTGATCCTTCTATAGCAGTAACCTGCACTGCAAACAGACTGCTTTATAACAAGCAAAAGATGAATACACGCCCAATGAAACGGTAATTGCCTTCGTAGATAGGTAATCCAAAAGATGCTCCTAGGCAAGTAGCTTTAAATTTTGCTATTTATGGTATCTTGCCCCTCCGAAGTATGTAAGTGCTCTTTTTTAAATAGGATTTTAATGGCCTTATATTACTTTTTTTGTGTATTACAGTTTTTTAATACTGTCCGCTTTATAATGAAGTGGTGCATTCTCTGCATTTTGTGAAAGAACATACTTCCTAAAGTTTAGAGTCTGTTTACCAAAAAGTGAGGCTGAGAAGAGACAAGTATAAACAAAGAATTAATTCCTTTCTTAACTAATTACCAATAACCTGTTTGTTTGTATTGCTTTTAAAGAAACGATTTGTAATTTATTTTTGAGATCTGATGAAATATCAGTCTGACAAGTCAGTTTATAACCAAATGCCTTTTTATAACATGATAATTTGTCTTTAAATGTTTTAGCTGTTTTACTTAATATTAACTTGGACTACAGTTATAGTTGATTCGTTATTAAGTACTTTTGACATAATTGTTTGAATTGCCCACTTTGGCTAATCTTCAAGTTTGGAGGACTTCAAAAACCTATCCATTTTCTGAATTACTTAACATACTCTATAAACAACGTATGCTGAGGAAAAGGTACAGTTTTGGAAATAGTGAAGTAAGTACGTATAAGATCTGTCAGGAGTCCTGTAATATCTCTTTATATCTCTCCACATCTCCATGCCCACTGCTAAATCATAGTTAAAGTCAGCATCATCATCATCCTGACTTTTGTAGTAAATTCCTATTTGACCCGTCTTCCTGCTACTGTCTTTGCTCCCTTCTGATCTATTTCCCACTTAAGCAAACTGGAATAATCTTTTAAAAACTTCAAAGAAGATTATGCCACTACTTGCTTAAATTTCCCTAAAGCTTCCTATTGTACTTCACATTACATGTAAACACATAACCATTGATCTGCAAGGCCCTTTTCTCACTCTGACCTCATCTGTTATATGGACCCTAATGCTCTGATCAACACCTATTTTCTGTTTTTAAAACAAAACAAATTAAGTTTTTAATTCTTTTTTAGTTTTTAAATTCTTCTCTGTGCTTCAAATACTCATTCCCTGATCTTTTTTTTCTTTACTTTTTTGGTTTTTTTTTTTAAGATTTTATTTATCTATTTGAGAGAGAGGGAGAGAGCATGAGGGGTGGGGGCAGAAGGAGAGGAAAAAGCAGACCCGACCAAGCAGGGAGCCCAACTCAGAGCTTGATCCTAAGACCCTGGGATCATGACTGGAGCCAAAGGCAGATGCCCAACCAGTTAAGCCACCCAGGGACCCTTCCTGATCTTCTCGTAGCCAGTTCGTTCGTGCCGTTCATGGCTCAGCTCACGCATCATTCCTTCAGAGTCCAGTTCTTCCCTTCTGTGACTTAATGCTGCCCTCTCTATCACAGACTCACCACAGTACCGTTTTTCTTCCTCCTACTGATCAGTGCTCTCTGAAATTATCTTACCTATTTACTTGTGAGTGTCTATTTTCCCCTCTGGACTAGCAGCTCCATGGTGGCAGGAATTTTGTTTGTCTTGTTCATTTTTGTTTTAGTGCCTGAGACTTGGCGTGGCAAGTGATAGTGTTCTACAGATATTTGTGATTTACATATATAATGCTTACTGATTTGAATCCAGATTTATTCTGAGTTTCTTTTATTTTGTTTAGTTCAACTCTCTTAATATTTCAGGTGTTTCAAGAGGTATTCCAGGTCCTCTCTGAATCGGCAACAGGATCTGTCTCATTGTCCACCTCCTCCACAGCTAAAATTACTTGATTTCTTACAAAAAAGGAAGGAAAGAAAAGCAGGTCAACATTATGACCTCAAGATATCTAAAGCAGGAAATGTAAGTATGTGTTTTTTAAATGAAGCTTATTATTATGCCAAAAGCTTTGCTCATTTTGAATTTTCACCATATTAATACTGTTTTTAATTTTCAGTGTGTAGATATGTGGAAGCGGAGTCCCTGTAATTTGGCCATACCTTCTGAAGTGGATGTAAGTCAGTTCATGAATTGCAGTTGTTTTCATATAAAGTTCCTAAATTTAAGAGCAGCTTATACTCTGGGAAAACAAAGACTGACTTGTTTTAAAAACAGAGTAATGATTTTTTTTAAATCAATTGCTCATTTTTAGAATATTTTAGAATATTCTTTCACATTAACTTGTGTAAGAATATAACATCTTAATCCATCTGTGTATTGCTATAAAAGGTCTGTGTTCAGAGTAGGAATGATAAAGAATTTTGAAATATGGAAAAGGATGGTACATTATTACATAGTATGTATAAAATGTGTTCTTTTTATTTCATTATAATTTCCTGATAATCCTTCTTTTCTCGAATTAATTAAATGTGAAAATTAACAGTGCAGCAGCGGCCAAGATTAGGAAATTTGGCTGTTATTCTCTGCTGATCCATAATATTCATGAGCTATAAATGATCAAAAACAGGAAAGAGATCTTTTGATAATTTGTCCCGTATATGTTTTACTTTTTTATTTCTCCTGTGTTCCTTTTTATTTTTCACTCATCTCTTTATAATTGGTTACTTATTTTAATGGACGTTTGCTTTTCTTCTGCATCATTCCTAGGCCAGCACATATACTATTCTTATTCTCTGAGATTGAAAGAAAAATTTCTGAAAAGCACAAAGCTAAAACCATCTGAAGTATACTATATATATGACTAAAGGGAGAATAAGCCACACTATTTCTTGATAACTTATGTGTTTCTGGAGGAACGCAGCTTGAGAAGAATTGTTAGTGTAAATACCAGAGGGTGGGATTTAGCTTTGGAGGGTAGACCGGATATCTAAAGCAGTGCTTCTCAAACTGTAATGTACATCCTAATCACCTTGGCTTGCTTGTTAAAATGCAGGTTCTAGTTCAGCAAGTCTGGGCTAGAACCTGAGATGCTGCGATTTTGCCAGGCTCTCAGGTTTCGTGGTACTGGGGTCCACAGCTTACATTTGAGTAGCAAAACGCTAATACAAAGTTTCTCAGTCTGAGTCGATCAGAAGAATCATCTAGAATACCAGATAAATGTAGATTTCAGGCCCCACTTTAGATCTTCTAATTTAGTCAGGTCGCCAGGGAAAGGGCATGGAAATCTGAGTTTTTACCAAGTTCCCAGGTGAGTCTGATTATCTTAAGGTCATGGTTACCAGGAAGATGAGAATATTTGATTCACAGAGACTAGTAGGAGATAATACAGAATATATGATCCATGTCTGATTAGACAATGGAAAAGGTTCACAAAAATTTTACGAACTTTAATATAAGTTCCCTAGTCTCCCTCCAATTTTGTCCCATCACAAGAGAACTGTTCCATTAAAACCCAGCCATAAGGAGCATCTGGGTGACTCAGTCGGTTAAGTGTCTGCCTTCAGCTCTGGTCATGATCCTGGGGTCCTGCGATTGAGCCCCATGTTGGGCTCCCTGCTCAGTTGGGAGTCTGCTTCTCCCTCTCCCTGCTCGTTTCTTTCTCTCTCTCTCTCAAATAAATAAATCTTTAAAAAAAAAAAAAAAGTGGTTTAAAAACCCAAAGGAAAAGATCTTGGTTCTGATTTGTCTGTGACATTCCAACTTTCCTAAAGGACAAATGTAATATCAGCTTATGGGATAAAAAGAAGAGGCACTGTCCAAAAAAGCAGCTGTGTTTATTACACCTATTTAATGATAAAAGGGATTCTAATTGTATTTTTATTTTTTTTCAAAGACTTTATTTATCTATTTGACAGAGAGAGACAGCCAGCGAGAGAGAGAACACAAACGGGGTGTGGGAGAGGAAGAAGCAGGCTCCTGGCGGAGGAGCCTGACGTGGGGCTCAATCCCAGAACGCTGGGATCACGCCCTGAGCCTAAGGCAGACGCTTAACGACTGTGCCACCCAGGCGCCCCTCTAATTATATTTTTAATACCAATTAGTCAAATTACTATATCAGGAAAGTTTTAATTATTTATTTTTTTAAAAGATTTTACTTATTTATTGGACAGAGTGAGACACAGCGAGAGAGGGAACACCAGCTGGGGAGTGGGAGAGGGAGAAGCAGGCTCCCCGCTGAGCAGGGAGCCTGATGCTGGGCTTGATCCCAGGACTCTGGGATCATGACCTGAGCCAAAGGCAGACACTTAATGACTCAGCCACCCAGGGGCCCCTCAGGAGAGTTTTAAACTAAGCATAAATAGTTGGTGATATTAGCAATTCAAGAATTTCTGTGCTTGAAACTATATTGTATTGTTGAGTTACTTAGGTTTTTCTCTCTGGTCGCAATACTTACTCCATTACATCTGCTGTCTCTTGATTTGATTGCTTAGGTGGAGAAATACGCGAAAGTGGAAAAGTCCATAAAATCTGATGACTCACAACCAACAGTCTGGCCAGCCCATGTAAGTCTATCATTGTAGTCTTTCTGATGAGGCTGTTTCTGAATTTATTAAACATAAAGTGCCTTTACTTTAGGGTTTGTTTGTTGGGGTTTTTTTTGTTTTGTTTTTTTGTTTGTTTGTTTTGTTTTTTTCATTTAAAGAGCATCCTGGGGGGTTAGTGAATTAAAGGAAAGAACAATTGTTTAGTTTTGTTTTTCATAAAGTAGGGTTTCCACTTTAAAGGGCAGTTGTAATACATAACTGCATTTTTATTCTGTTGGAGTTGCATTTTGGTAGTTCTGATTTGTTTTCTGTTTCTAATTAAGTTATTCTAAGGACGATTTTAAATGTTCTATGTAATTTTCCCTAAGTGCAGTAATACTTTATTTTATATGTGACAAGTAGGTCTGTGTTCAAGTTTTACCCCTTTAATATTTGTATTTGCATTCATATGTCCAGTTTATGCAATTCTGCCATGTTTCACTTGGGTTTGGTTAACTACTCCATTGGACTCTCATTCTTAAAGTGCTATGTAAAAAAGAATCCTGGGTGGGGCGCCTGGGTGGCTCATTCGTTAAAAGTCTGCCTTCGTCCCAGGGCGTGATTCCAGGGTCCTGGGATCGAGCCCCGCGTCGGGCTCCTTGCTCCACTGGGAAGCCTGCTTCTTTCTCTCCCACTCCCCCTGCTTGTGTCCCCTCTCTCACTGGCTGTCTCTCTCCATCAAATAAATAAATCTTTCAAAAAAAAAAAAAGTCTTGGGCTTTATTCTCTTTGATGGTCTTAAACAGGTCTATAGTCAAAATGTGATGTGTCTTCCTTTTGCCAGATCCAAGTTAGTGTGTTGTTTATTTTGTTAACTTTGATTATGTATTTACTGAAGAAGGTATCTGGGACGGTCTTTTTTCAGGATGTAAAAGATGATTATGTATTTGAATGTGAAGCTGGTAATCAGTATCAGAAAACAAAGCTGACGATTTTGCAGTCACTTGGTGATCCACTTTACTATGGTAAAATACAGCCATGTAAAGAAGATGAAGAAAATGACAGCCAGATGTCTCCATCCCAGTGAGTTCTGTTAAATACATGTAATTGACAAAATTAGGCATCAGAATTTATCTGGCAACTACTGATGAACCATTAATGAATAAAAATTTCCCTTTGGGGATTCATTTGTTATTTAAGTACTCCAATTCGATTTGTCAGTGGACAAAAGTAAACCTAAATTACAATTACCATGTTGTCCAGGAGTTATTTAAAATAATAATATCTTCTTAAAAACCTGTGGTATAATTATTCTCATACTTTGAAGAATATATCCCTCTTGTTGTATATATGTGTTGACACGACTTCAACCTACGAGCAGGAAGTTGAAGTGTTTCTGAGAAGTAGCTTGTTTAAATGAATAGCAAGTTTTATAAATGAAGAAGCTATTGGTATTGCAGCACTGCATGTAAGGACAAAGACTCAGTGCTTAATGTAGTTATTGGCTCTAAAAAATACACATATTTGATCTTCTAAAACTTATGGACTATATATATTTAGTACAAAGTAGCAGTCTTTAGTTTTGTTTTTATTGTTAGTTTGATTATTAGTTTTGTTTTTCAATCAAGTTGTTGCTGTTTCAAAAAGAAGAAACTACAAAGAGGAGCTCAACAGAAAAAAGCAGGGGCCAGGAATATGTTAAATTATTTATAAATCTTTACTTAACACAAGATACTAAATGAAACTATAGCAGAAATGGATTTTAAAGAGCAACCTCACCAGTATCTTAAGTAAAAGTCAATGGGAAGAAATAGTTTCAAAGAATCATTAGGTAATTTTTTCACATTAGCAGTTTCTATTGTTGAATACTATATAGACAGATCAGATGTTTTGATTACCTGTGTTTTTAAAAATCTCCCCCTTTAAGACATACATTGGTCATTTTAAATTATGAACTTTTCTCAAACACAAGGATATACAAAATACTTTTTCTCATTTAAAAAAGAAAATCAGTTCAAAAGCCAACTGATCAGATCTGTCTAACAAGAAGAATTGAATTTTTTGCTTTTACATCAGGGAGTTGCTGCAAAATGCTGCATGATTTGTTACTTCCAATCATTCCTCCATATTCATAAATTACTTGAGTTAATAACTATGAAGTTAAAGTTTGAGCTGCATTAACCAAGTTTTTTCTTTTTTTTTTACATTTTATATTTCAGCTCCTCCACAGATGATCATTCAAATTGGTAATTAAAAAATAAACAAACTCACTATTTTAATCTGTTAAGAAATCATATAAATGTCAAATTCTTTAAAAAGACTTGGTAAAGACATTTTATTGAATTGGCAATAAACTACCTTCCTTGTCTAAAATACATTTTAAGATCTGCTCTGTAGACATTATTAATGATTTTGAAAATCAAAGGTTAAAGTGAGAGGAAGGCCAAAGGCCTTGCACACAGTAGTTCAGTGAATTTTGCTCTAGGGCAGACACTTGCAAGGATGTATAGCAATTGGTAACTTTCAGCCCAGATTTTGTTTTGATACATAGGTTTTATGCCAAAATACATCTCCTTTAAATTAAATCTGCCAAATTATTCACAGGATATTTTATAATGCATGCAAAACTTGGTCATTGCTTCATAAGTTTAAATGTATTTAAAAAAATTTTTTTTTGTAATATCTCTGTAGTTTGACTCATTTTGTAAAACTGCAGTCACTAAAATACGGAAGCCTTCAAAAGTAATCCCAGGGTTCCTTAAGACAACTCTTAACATAACATTCTCTCTTCTAAACATTTCAGGTTTATTATTGGATCAAAGACTGATGCTGAGAGGTAAAAATATTTGTGTCTTTATCTTTAATCTGGATGGATATGAAAAACTTCATTTTTATAGGATAGAGAGTACTCCACTAAGAGTCACAACTTTGGTTTTAGTTATACCTTAGATATTACTAGGATTTTTTATAGAATTAGGAAAATAACACAGGAATAATGTTTAAAATACAGTGTATTTTAAATAAAGCATAGATATATCTTTTAGCTAAGGAAGATAATTTCTGAGTAGTACTTTAATCAGAATGCGAGTGAAAGTGGGTGATTTCTTTGGCTGCTTATTGGTTAAGTATTCCCTATAATTTCTGTATTAAAGGAAGATACTGTATGTTTAGATTGTTTATTAGCAAAGTGTTTTGAGCATTAGCTTGTCATTGAAAAGATTAGAAGAATGTGCTTTTTCCACAAACTTAAATTATCTAGTTTGAATTTTTGTGTAAATTTTGATGGAAATTCTTTTATTAACAGTTACTATATGAATTTATGTTTAGAACAGTTAGCTAATCCTTACTCATTTACTCCTAATATTCTAGGGTAGTCAATCAGTACCAGGAATTGGTCCAGAATGAAGCCAAATGTCCAGTCAAAATGTCACACAGCTCCAGTGGCTCAGCCAGCTTGAGTCAACTTTCTCCAGGGAAAGAAACAGAAGTGCGTTTGATTACTTTTTTGTGCCTAATTGTTTCTCAAGGAATCTAAGAAATGTTAACGACTGTTTTTTGAGAAATGGGGTATTGTTTAGTGTTTAACTTTCTGTAATGGAAGCTTTCAAGTATATACAAAAGTAGAAAGAAAAGTATAATGAACACCTGTGTATGCTAATCACCTGGTTTCAACAGTTTTCTCTTTTCCTTGGAAAGGTTTAAGAGTGGAAGCTTTGCTTTAGTTTACCTTTCTGCTCTTCTCCCTCAAACTTTCTCCCCACCCTATTACTTAGAAATCTTTTCTTCATCCTATATATCTACCGTAATTTATTTCATGGATCGTCTTATGTGAAATTATATTTTTTATAACATCTGTAACACCCAGCCAATAACGCTAAGTGTACTTTGCAGAGTTTTAAAGTGTTCATTCTCATCTAGAAGCTATAGTGGTATTAATTTATGAGTTTCTGATTTGGGCCAAATTTTAACAAGTATATTTAATGTCCCTGTCTCTTAGCAGCCAGAGACTGTGTCAGTTCAGTCTTCAGTATTGGGAAAGGGAGTAAAACATCGACCTCCACCCATCAAGCTTCCCTCAAGCTCAGGAAATAGTTCTTCAGGTATTACATTCTTTGGTTTCTGTCATCTGGAGTATAACACAGCATAAGTGATAATCTGCTTTTAAAACTATACTCCTGTTATGACTTACTTAATTCATAGAATTTCAAATTACAGGTGTAGGAAATAACTTTTATACTCTTCTAGGTAACTATTTTACACCACAGCAGGCCAGCAGCTTTCTTAAATCTCCAACACCTCCTCCTGCTTCCAAGCCACCAAGTCTTTCTCGGAAGTCATCTGTGGATCTCAATCAAGTTAGCATGCTTTCTCCAGCTGCCCTGTCACCTGCCAGCTCATCACAAAGTGAGTTATAACTTAAATTCTTCATTAGCTCTTCATTGGCTTTTTGCATTAGTGTTTCTTAAAACAGCTATTTTTTTTTGACCAGTGAAATATTGAAATCAATGTACTGTGTACCCAAAATATATAAGTTTTGAGAAGCTTCAGGCAAATCTCTTGTTAATTGTATGTATTTTGTGTTTATTGTAATTGTATTTGTTTTTCTGTATCTATGTATGCACTGTGTGTATACCTTATAGATTTACAACCTACACATCTCCTTAAAAAAATAATCTGTTAATTAAATGTGGCAATAGGATTCCAAAATATTTTTTATTCCAGTGTTCCCTAGGATCATGTTATATTTTATGTAAACTATGTAGCTGATATGAAAAAAAAATGTCGTAAGAGTTGTTGCTGCAGTCCTATCTTTGTATATGTAAGAAATTAACTAGTTCCAAGGTGGTAATAAAATAAACTGAAAGCCAATTTTTCAAAAACACTCCTACACCCTTAAAAATTGTAATCAGTTACTAAAATGTGGTAATAATCATAAGGCATTATTCTGAAAATATTAAAATGTAATTTTTACTTCTGAATACTTTTTTTTTAACATCAAGAAAACTTAACGCAAGAATTCTAGCATTCAATTGGGAGAATTTCTTCAAATTAGAGTTTTCTGAGATACTTAGGTATCAGTTTGCGAAAAAGCATTCCAGTTTTTTAGATTTTTTTTATAGATAACTAAAGTGTGCTGAAAGTTTTAGTACACTGCACAGTGATAGGGTGGTCTTCGCCTTAGATTATAAACATCTTCATCTTGATAGCTCAAAAGGTGTAATTTTTCTGCCTTCTTGTTTTGCACAAAGAAAAATTTATAAATTTCCTGGAAGTCTTATTCACACTTCTTATGTTGTGGGTATGGATTATGTTAATCTACTGCACACAGTTGTTACTTTAAGTAAGGGTTGAGTGACAGCTTCTGGACATTCACATTTCTTTCCTTTCTTTCTGCAGGACATGAAAGCTAAAAAAGAAAACACCTCAAGAGCTTTTGGTTTTATTTTTTTGGTTTTTGTTTTTTGTTTTTGCTTTTTTTTAAAAAGTTGATAAACTGTGCATACTTCATTCACAACAGATTTTCTATACATTCTTACATTTAAACAGAAGTACACAGTTACTGTTAAAGATGCAGTATTATCTATCAAATATTTGCTTTATTATTGTGTTTTGTAAATTTGTTTGTCAGGATAAACTTGGTGTGTTAGGAATTAAACATGTACATTTAGGTGCCAAATATGATTGTTAACCATATGTAATTTATTAAATATGTTCAGAGTTTATCTCAGACTGTTACAGAAAATAAGCAATATTTTTAAATGAAGTTCTAAATTAGTGAAATCGTAAATAACAAAAATTAATTTGAATTCCTCTTAAACGTTTTAGGCCAAAGGTAGCATGTTGGAAATTAACTTTTAAATGGGTATTGTGGTAGTATACAAATGTATATTTTTACTGTTATTGTAATAGCATCTCTGATGGAATTTTTAGGTGATATACTGCATCCTTAATTGTAATTGAGTGTAGCAACACTCATGTATCATGTGTAGAAATTAACACTTGCAGTTAACTGCTTAAAAAAAAAACTGGAACAAATTGTCAGTGCTAAGTAAGATTCCATTAACCTTATTTTAAAAAGGACTGGCCATTTATAACAAACTAGCAATTTTTATTTTTCTCAATGAGCAGGATCTGGAACTCCTAAGCCATCTACTCCTACACCAACCCCTTCATCGACCCCACACCCTCCTGATGCTCAGAGCTCAACTCCTATTACCCCTTCAGCCACCCCTACTCCCCAAGATTCAGGCTTCACCCCTCAGCCCACTTTGTTAACTCAGTTTGCTCAGCAGCAAAGGTCTCTGAGCCAGGCAATGCCTGTAACGACCATTCCTCTTTCCACCATGGTAACATCCATAACTACAGGAACCACGGCCACCCAGGTCATGGCAAACTCTGCTGGACTTAACTTCATCAATGTAGTGGGCTCTGTTTGGTAAGTTTGAATTGATGCCCTGATTTTGTTTTGTTTTGTTTGTTGTTGTTGTTTTTGTTGTTTTTTAAGATATTCTCATTGATCTAAGTAAATTGTGACGTTAATAAATTGCATATTTCTGAAACTGAAAAATAGTTTAGATATGGATAGAAACTATCTCAACAAGTATGTTTTAATTTCAGGTCATATATGTATTATATGCACTAACTTGATACTACTCCACATTGACAGCAGTATGGATTTTCTTGTTTATCCTCAGCATTACCATCTTTTAATCCCTTGATTAATGCTTTTACTCTTTCAATTTATATTTAAACCTTGATAAATACATAGTACTTAATTTTAGATAATCTTACTGTCACTGGCATAAAAATGAAACAGAGCCTCAAAACTGATGTTTAAGACCAAAATACCTAATTGTGTTTGTGTAGTAGTTTATTTTTTAATCCAAGGAATTAATTATGTGACTGAAATTTTCTTATGTAGTGGAAGTTTAATGCTTTGTCTTATTCTCCTGCAGTGGAGCTCAGGCTTTGATGAGTGGTTCAAACCCTGTGCTGGGCTGTAACACTGGTGCCATAACTCCTGCAGGAATAAACCTGAGTGGCCTTCTACCCTCAGGCGGTCTGCTACCAAATGCATTGCCTGGTGCAATGCAGGCAGCTTCTCAAGCAGGTCAGAATGTTGGAAATAATAACCTCTAAAAAATTAAAGTACATGCTAATGTAAAAATGTCATTTTAAGCATATTATATACACTTAACGTCCTTATTTCTTGAAGTATTATGTCACAGGTATGTCGTTTAAAAAGCCCTTGAAGGTCTGATATTTAAATTAAAAACCATTTAGCAGTTCTATGAAGAAACTTGGTAAGTTTCTACAACTTCTATCTGCCTTCCAAACATAATAAATTAATTTTGATAGCCTTATTGTCAGTGTAGTCCTACTATTCCAGGTAAAAGAAATGCATTTTGGAAACACAGGTTGTGTCAGAAAGGCAACATAGAATGGCAATAAAAAGTCTAGGCTCTGGAACCAGATTACCTAAGTTTGAATCACAGTTGTGCAACTTACTGAATAGTGTAATCATGGGAAAGTCACCTCACCTTCCTTGTCAATACAATGGGGAAAAATAATGCTTTGCCTCATAGTTGGGAAGGTTAAAGGAGTAAATACAGATGTTGTACTTTAAACTGCCTGAGATGACATAAGCATTCAAAAAAATTTACTGTCCTCATGATAAACAGTAGTCGTTTTAGTACAGTAGTAATTACTATTATATGTATTGGAAAATAGTTCTAACAACTTAATGCTATTTTGTAATGCTGTTTAAAATATTTTGTAGTATCTTGGAATAATCCAGTTTCTTACTGCTAGAAAAAACTTAGCAGGAAAAACAAACTTGACATAGTAAGAAAAATTTATCAAAAAATTTCTTGAATTATGAGAACTCAAACCCAAAGAGCATAATTTAAACAGGTAACATATTGCTGTGATTTCCTAATTCTAGCTGATGACCTCATTTTAATGTTCATTAAGTGTTAGTGGCAGAAGCTCTGGAAAAGGAATCAAGTGTTGAATTTAGGATGCTTATATTTACCTTTACCAGTTAGTTACATGTGGCTCCTGGTGTTCACTCTGGGGCCTAAAGGAAGTAACTTAATTTTTCTTCCTCGGCCTCAGTTTCATTTGTTCTAAAATGGGAGTAAAAATACCTAACTTCAGATGGTACTTAGGCGACATTAATGAAGTGATTGAAAGTGCCTTTGATAAGCCATAAACATTAGATAGATGTCATTCATTTTTAAAGGAAGTTATGGGGGTGCCTGGGTGGCTTAGTCAGTTAAGCATCTGCCTTCGGCTCAGGTCATGATCTCCGGGTCCTGGGATCAAGCCTCACGTGGGACTCCCTGCTCAGTGGGGAATCTGCTTCTCCCTCTGCCCCACCCCCCGGCTCGTGCTCTCTCTCTCTCAAATAAATCTTTAAAAATAAATAAAGGAAGTTATGTCATATCTTTTCATGAGAATTTTTCCTGATGGGGATATATCAATACTGTAATATTTTAACATGATTATGCTTCTTCAATTTCTTATTACAGGGGTTTGTTTATACCATCACCTGTGAATGTTCTGCCTTTTATCTTTTTTTTAATTCAATTATCTGCTGAGAGGACTAAATACATTTTAATTAGTGTTCAAATTGGTATATTTTATTGGCAGGATATGCACATACTTTGAGACTGTGGTCTGCAAACTACAAGAATGGTTATATTTTTAAAGTTTTGTTTTTAAAAAAGAAGACAAGAGGAAGAATATGCCACAGAGGCCATATGTGGCCCACAAGGCCTACTGAAAAAGTTTGCCAACCCCTGCTTTATGTACTCTATGTTGCATCACAGATTTTTGGGACTAAGTTTAGAAATAACAGCATTGTTTCCTGACTTTCAGTTTGGACACAGTTCAGTGTTCTTTAACATTTATAATACTACCATTTGTACTTGAAAAAATAGCAAACAGCACACGGGGTTCTTGGAGATAGGATTATTACTGTATACTACTTAGCACTGAGAAATTTAAATAGATGTCAATACCTGAAAGGTATTTGCACAACAGTGACAATTTTATTATATTCATGGTGTCTGCATATTTCCTGATTACTTTATCAGCCAAAAGTCAAAATAGTGGTAAAAGAGGTTATCATTTCTGAAATAATAGAATACAGGTATACCTTGCTTTATTGTACTTTGAAAATACTGCATATTCTTTTACAAATTGAAGGCTTGTGGCAAGCCTGTATCAAGCAAAGCTATTGATGCCATTTTTGCAATAGCTTTTCCTCATTTCATAGCTCTGGGTCACATTTTGGTAATTTTTGCAATATTTCAAATCTTTTCATTATTATTACATTTGTTGTAGTCCTCTGTGATCAGTGGTTGTGACTCATTGAAAACTCAGTTGATATATTTTTAAATAAAATATTTTAATTAAGGTTTGTACATTGTGTTTTCAGACATAATGCTGTTGTACATTTAATAGACTACAGTATAATGTAAACATAGCGTATTCATTGGGAAATGAGAAAATTCAATTCATTGCTTTATTGCAATACTCACTTTATTGCAGTGATCTGGAATTGAACCCACAGTATCTCTGAGATATGCCTATAAAATGTACATCTGATGCTCCACGTCTTTGAATAAGAATTTTGTGTTAATAGGTATTGATGAATTTTTTTTGTTTTTTATTTTAAAAGTATAGAAAAAATAACCACATCTATGCAGAAAAGTACTTAAAATGTTGTATTTATAGTTACTAAAGTATAAAATAACTTTGAAATGTAAAAAAATTTTAATTCCCTCTTATAACCATGAGTTTTATTTAACAGGTGTTCCATTTGGTTTAAAAAATACTTCAAATCTCAGGCCCTTAAATCTACTCCAGGTAAATGCGATACACTGGTTTTGATTGAAGTTTTTATGCTTGATATCTTTTTTAATAATGTATATCTGATCATACAAGCATTGAAATGTTGAAGTCTGTTCTGAATCTTCTAAGGGTGTGGTTAATTACTGCTTTCTTTGTATAATCACGTGGAAAATGGATAAAGAGAAAGAATCTGTATCCTACATACCATACTCATTGGCTTCAGCACCCTGCCTAATCAAGCAGCAGCTGGTCTGATGGGGAGAATTGACAACTACCAAGGACTACACTTGCCTACAGTGGCAATAATAGATAATACCTAGAAAATAATTCCTCTTTCAACAGGCATTTTATGTATGTATCATATGTATTACTGTTCGCTTGAAGAAAGATTTTAAAAATAGGTAGGTGTTCTTTTCCTAAGCAGAATATGATTTCTTGGCACAATGCCAGGCACCTAATATTCATTAAATGTTTGTCAGATTATAGTTTGTGTCTAATGATGAGGCTTTACTTACATGTTACCAGTATCAGCATATAAAAAGAGATTGAAAGTGGAGAATTTAGTACAGGTTATGAATTTACAATATTCTGGGTGTTATGCTAGGCCCTTTAATTTAAGGATGAGGTCCAGTATAAATCTACCAGGTTGGAAAATGAATGAGATTGTCTACAAAGAACTTTTAGAAAAGGTAGACATGAATGTCTGGGCACAAAATGGCAGAGCTTTGGATTATGAGGAAATAACAGTACTAGACAGGGACACCTGGTTGGCTCAGAGGCTTAATCATCTGCCTTTGGCTCAGGTCATGGTCCCAGGGTCCAGGGATCTAGCCCAATGTAGGGCTCTGCTCAGCGGGGAGCCGCCTTTTCCCTTCCCCTCTGCTGCTGCTCCACCTGCTTGTGCTCTCTCTCTCTCTCTGCCAAATAAATAAAATTTTAAAAGAACAAAAGCAAAAAACAGTACCAGACAGATCAACTCAACCTGGTCTTCAGGAATAACAAATCCAGAAATGTATTTTAAGCGAAAACTTTAAATTAAACATTTCTTACATGAGATGCAAACAGTGTCTGTATTTACAGAATGTAATCGCAAAACAGTCCACTTGTAATACGGACAGACCACAGATCATATTGGTTTATTTAGCTAACTCCTTGCATATTGCTCTTGGAAAGGAGTGGAATTCCTTAATAGCATTAATCATAAGGAATAAGGCTACCTTATAAGTTAATTATATTTTGCTGCATTTATTATGTTAACTGAGGAAAGAACAGTTGACCTATGCTAAGTCCAAATTTACCTAACAATGAGGTTTAGATACTGACCTGAGCACACTGGGGGTGGGGGGTGCAGCCGCGGCCACGTTCTGCAGACCTAAGAATTCTGTAGTTGGGTATTTATTTGCTTGGACTTTCTCTTAAGGACTGCAAACTGCTTATACAGTAGTCCCCCATTATCTGCGGAAGATACATTTTCAAGACCCCCAGTGAATGCCTAAAACATGGATAGTAGCAAAACCCTGTATGTACTGTTTCTTCCTCTACGTATGTGCTGTTAACCTTAAAAATAAAACTCCATTATTTTGCCAGCAAAATGGGTTTATTTTGGAATAACAGAGAATTGCTGTTTGGGCCAAGCAAGCTATGACAAAACCATAGGCAAGTTCAACAAACAAAAGAGAGGAGTGTTATTTTATGATGAAGGAGGAGGAAGTGGAGAGGATTGTTTTGAATGAAGTCCATTGGAGAAAACAAGAGTTCAGGTTGATGATAGCTTCTCTCTGGCTGAGTTTCAGGGGTGGTTAATTTCTTGTTGGAGATGCAGTGCATGTTTTTCCCTGCTGGGGCCTGTCACTGGTGATTTTTCCTGTTCAGGATTCTTTTGTTGGGGTCTGTAAATGACAGTCTTCCTATAACTGACATTGAGCTTCCCGACTCTAGTGTCTATTTTCACAATACCTACAATGAAGTTTAATTTGTGAATTAGACACAGTAAGGGATTAACAGTAATTAATAAAACAGAACAGTGATAACAGGTATACTATAATAAAAATTATGTAAATATGGTCTCTTCCTCAAAGTAAGTACAGGGTACTGTACTTAACCCTTCTTGTGAGATGATAAAATGCCTAGATGATGAGATAGAGTGAGGTGGATGACATAGGTGTTGTGATGTAGTGTTAGGCTACTCTTGACCTGACCATGTCAGGAAGATCATCTGCTTCTGGACTGCAGTTGACTGTAGTACCTGAGACCAGGGAAAGCAAAACAATGCATGAAGGGAGGTTACTATAGCTTAAAGCCCTATAGAATAAATGGAAAAACCATTTATTTCCTGATGCATTTGAAAACGATAATTTTAATTTTTAATACGGACTTTTCTGGATGCTTTAAAAAGTGGTTTTTTTGTTTGGGGGTTTTTTGAAGTAATTTAGGTACAGAATGACAGAGCAGCAAGTAGTGCCTCTAAACTAAAAATATGGATATCTAATGTACTTCCATTACAGCTCTGGAATTCCTTACTATGTTACATAAAAATTCATGCATTTCTGGTTTTTGGTAAAGCTAGAACAAATTAGAGAAGTTCTCTTAAGATGTGTATTTTGATTGTCACTAGTTTCTTGTTTATACTTTGTAATGCTTATTTAATGTTGTTTTATATTGATGTGTAAGAGTTAAAGCAGTATGTGTGTTTGGATAGCTAACTATTAAGCAGAATCATAGTTGTTTGAGATTACTACATATTTGAGAGCCTGCAGTAATAGCAATTAAAAGTTGTTTTTAAATTTTTTTTTTTTTTTAAGGGCAGGGGTATTGGTTTGGTTTGGTTTTTGTTCACCTGTTTCCTCAGTCCACAGAAGAATGCCTGGTACATAGTGAATGTTCTAAAAATGTTTATGGAATAAAGAAATTTAAATAATGTAAAATGAGCTAATTAGTTCTTCTTGAATAGCTTCCAGGTGGTTCACTCATTTTTAACACACTGCAGCAGCAGCAACAACAGCTCTCTCAGTTTACACCACAGCAGCCTCAGCAACCTACAACATCTAGTCCTCAACAGCCAGGGGAGCAGGTATGTGCTGTCCAGCCCTCCATTTGCTTTGTATTACATAATTGTAACTTTTTTTTTTTGGTATATTCCAAGCATATATGACATGGTTTTAGTTCAGATAGACAGCTGCTGTTCTGCTTTTATTATCAGTAGTAGTGATCAGTTATTGGGTGCCTATTTGAAATTCTTTTTCTGCCCCTATAGCCCATGCATTTTTTGCCCAGTCATTGTCCTCCTAGGGTTTGCAGTGTTTTGTCTCTGTTGGAATAGAGATGTCCCTATAATCATGAAGCTTAGGGCAAAGGGAAGATAGACACAAATAAATATTTGTATATGGTTAAACAGAATGAAATTTAATAAGAACTGCAGTAAATTAAAGGAGAGGGAACTACAAGTTTTTCTGTCCCTTCACTATGCTTCGGAATCATCTGGGAACTAAAAGTACTGATTCTTAGGTCCCATCCCCCAGAGTTTCTCTTAGTTCACAAAGATTCCCCAGCTAAGTCTTGATTGGATAAAGCTCATCCTCTAGTAGATTCTCAGGAAGGGCACATTCAAAACAATTTTTCTTTATTCTTTAACGCATGAAGGATTAACTTGGCTGGGTATAAAATTTATTTGCACCTTTTTTTTAATTGTAAAATATACATAATACATAATTTGCCATTGTCGTCATTTTAAGTGTACATGTTAAGTATATTCATATTGTTAGGCAGCCAGTCTCCACAGCATTTTCATCTTGCAAAACTGAAACTTTGTACCCATCAATCAGTAGTTCCCTATTTCCTTCTCCCGTTAGCCCTGACGACCATCATTCTCCTTTCTATTTCTCTGAATTTGACTAGTCTAGATAGTAATTGTCTTTCTGTGACTGGTTTACTTCACTTAGCATAATGTCCCCAGAGTTCTTCCATGTTGTAGTGTGTGTCAGAATTTCCTTTTTAAGGCTGAATAATATTTCATTGTATGTGTATACCACAGTTTGTTTATTCATCTGTCAATGGACATTTGGATTGCTTCCATCTTTTTGTCTGTGATGAATAATGCTGCTATGGACATGGGTGTACAAACAGCTCTTTAAGTCCCTGCTTTTCAGTTCTTTTGAATAATACCCAGGAGTGGGATTTTTCATTTTTTGAGGGACCTGCATACTGTTTTCCATATGGCAGTACCTTTTTACATTTTCCCTAGCGGTGTTCACGGGTTTCTGTTTCTCCATATCCTGACAAATTTTGACACTTGTTATTTTCTGAGGCTTTTTTAATAGTAACCATCCTCATGGCTGGTAGGTGATAAGCTCATTGTGATTTACATTTCCCTAATGATTAATGTTTTTGAACATTTTTTCATATTGGTTGTCTATATATATCTTCTTTGGAGAAATGTCTACTCAGGTCCTTTTGCCCATTTTTTAAATCAGTATCCAGGGAAATCCTCTCAAGATAAATGTCTTATAACTTGTGAAGTGTTTAACTTATGTTATTTACTAAAATGTTATTTCAAGCACTGTTTTAGGTGATAGCAAAGGATGTCTTTTTCAGAGTGAAAGTTTTTAGTTTTGATGAACTCTTGAGTTATCAACAGTTTATTTCTTTTATGGATCATGCCTTATGTATTGTCTAGGAATGCCTCACATAGACCCTGTGGCCCAAAGATTTTCTCCTTGTTGTCTTCTAACAGTTTTACAGCTTTTCATGTACATCTGTGATCCATTTCCAGTTAATTTTTGTGTAAGGTATAAGACTTGGGTCAGGATTTATTGGCAGGGGGCAAAAGGGATCGTGGTCCAATTGCTACAGCACTAGTTGTTGAAAAAGCCATCCTTAATCCGTTGAATTACTTTTGCACCTTTATGAAGATGTATTTCCATGGCTGTCTGTGTTCTCTATTCTCTTCTACCTCTCTGTATCTATCCCTGTGTTGGTACCACACTGTCTGGATTAGTGTAGACTCAATAGTAAGTCTTAAAATCAGGCAGTGTGATTCCTTCCATTTTATTTTTCAAAATTGTTTAGCTGTTCTAGATCTTTTTCTTTTCCATCTAAATTTTAGAATCATCTTTCTGTAGATAGAGGAAAAAAAGAACCTATTAAGGATTTTTAAAGGAGTTGAGTTAAGCCTATAGGTTAGTTTGAAAGTGACCTTACGGGGCGCCTGGGTGGCGCGGCCATTAAGCGCCTGCCTTCAGCTCAGGGCATGATCCCGGCGTTATGGGATTGAGCCCCACATCAGGCTCCTCCGCTATGAGCCTGCTTCTTCTCTCCCACGTCCCCTGCTTGTGTTCTCTTTTACGCTGGCTGTCTCTATCTCTGTTAAATAAATAAAATCTTTAAAAAAAAAAAAAAAGTGACTTTACTATGTGAATTTCCAGTCCATGAACACTTTGTTATTCTTTTTACAAGAATCTAATGTTGGTATTCTTCCTCATACCGGGGGCAGGGGGGGGAATTACCAACTCAAAATTGTTTTTCTTTTTGTACAATCATGTATTATTTTTTTATTCAGGGTTCTGAACAAGGTTCAACCAGTCAAGAACAGGCCTTATCTGCTCAGCACGCTGCTGTTATTAACCTTGCTGGAGTAGGAAGTTTTATGCAGTCACAGGCAGCTGGTTGGTATCTTTATACCTTCATATGTTGAATTTACTAAAAATAACTGATCACATAGACATCTCAATATTTTAATTCTTTCTTTCCTTCTCTTACAAGCAGTATCTGAGGACAAAATATGGTTCTATTTAATGCATGAACTGTTAAGTTATTGATGGCCCTCTGAGGTGTTTTTGTTAATTTGACAGTTGATTAAAAATGTTTTTACCCACATATATTAATAGCAGTTGGGTTTTCCTCACGTTACAGTTCGTAAAATTTTATACAATTATCCAGCTTACTAGGAAGCTACCAAAGCTGTTAAATCCTCAGTTCTGGGTTATTGAGACTGCATTTTTGTTGATTGCATAATCTTTGGTCTCATTCTGGTAGCTTGCAATTGCATGAATCAAGACTTAATGGTCAGCATAACTTTTATAAGCCACTTTTATCATTTGAAAAAAAAAAGATTATACTAAATGACTTCTCACCACTTCCAGCAGTAAATGGTGAACCAAAGATTTACCTTTAACTAAGATACCTTGTCACTTAAAGACAGTAATTGTAACTTTACATTTAATTAAAGTCACTAAATCACATGTGTAAGTAAGCTATGATGGGAGTTTGAGGATTGGGTGAACAAACATGTCAACATTTTGAATTATCACTGGGCTTACTGTCATATCTCTACAACTCCTAGTGTCTGAATTTAGAATAAGCAAGGTCTCACATAATGCCCTATTTAGAGCTCATGAATTTCCAAATGGAAATTTGTGATCATATACCTTTACCACCCAAGTTATGAATCTCCTAAAATGACTGTTATATGTTTTAGTGGAAAGAATTCTAGGATGAAAAATCATGAGAATGTTTCTAGCTTTGGACCTGTCAATAATTACTTTTGAGTGAGTCACTCAGACCATCATGGCCTGTAATTTTTTCATCTGTACATTGAGAGGGTTAAATTGATTACTCTGGCCCCCCTCAGCTTGAAAGGAAATAGAATATTGCAGTCTCCATTCACCACTATTGTTGGCTAGTAGTGTAGTCTGAAACTCATTGCAGCATCTTTTCTTTAAAGCACTTGTCCACCAGTTTTGTCATTATAGTAGATTGGACTTCACCCACTCCCTTTCCTACTTCATTGATTCGATTTTAAAACAACATACTGTATTTTCCATTTTTGCAAGAAAGCCTTCTCAACAAAATAACGCTAGTATCAAATTTCGTTGTGGTGCAAAAAAGGGATATGGTGCTTTGGCACACGGGCACTCCCTTCCCTTTCATATCCAGGAGGTTCTATAATCAGTGGTACCCTCAACTAACAGGAGACTATACTAAATTTATTCTGAAATGTCTGTGATTTGATACTTAAGATTAATCATACTGATAACTTTTCTATTTCATTTTCTGTGTTGTCCTTTTCTAACCCTGGTAGCCTTCAAACTTTTTGACTGGCCTGCTTTCCCCTTCTCCTCTCTGTAGTGTTGTCTCAGCTTGGCTCTGCCGAGAACAGACCTGAGCAAAGCCTTCCTCAGCAGAGATTCCAGCTCTCCTCTGCCTTTCAACAGCAGCAGCAACAGATACAAGTAATCCAGCAACTTCACTCTGATTACATTTTAAAAGATACTCTGCTCCAAAAGTACTTCAACATACTTTACTCTAGTTTTATTTTACTGTCTTTTAAGACTATACAATAGTAGGTAAATAATTTAGCAAATTTTACTTAAAAGTCTGACATTTTAGCCAGTCAACTTGGAGCACTGAACATCTTGTACATTTAAGCCATACTATTCCTAATTTAAAATCTTTCATGAAGTGCTGGTGGCACATTAACATACATTTTGTAGTTTTCAGTATTTTTTGAAACAGTTGTAAGTGCCAATGGTTAACTTTTTGATATTGTACTGCAGAAAAAGGCAAGTATACCAGTGTTCCTATTAGTAAATGTCATACCTGTTTTAGAAAAATGTTATTCCATGATTGTAGGAAGTCCGCATGTTATAGTTGACTATCTTTGATATGCAAGGTGGTTTTATGTTGCTATAAACTATCATACAAAATAGTAACTGAAGTTGCTGAGTTACTACAATATAGACTGGCAGGGCAAAGTAACAGAAATACTTTTGAAGTTTACCAAGAACCCATTTTTAAAGCCCTCAGCAGGCTTCTGTGCCACTGGTGCTGTTTGACTGTGCATTGTCTCAGTGTGGTATAGTCCCTTTTTGTTATCTTGGTGCTTTCTCCCTTTCAGTTTTATTGTTTTCATCTCTCAGGAAAAGCACCTTTCCATACCTGCCTACATTTAACATAACTTGACTTTTCTTTCCCCTCCCTTTTGCAGCAGTTGCGATTCTTGCAGCATCAAATGGCTATGGCAGCAGCAGCAGCACAAAC
This sequence comes from Ailuropoda melanoleuca, assembly GCF_002007445.2. Taxonomy (NCBI): domain Eukaryota; kingdom Metazoa; phylum Chordata; class Mammalia; order Carnivora; family Ursidae; genus Ailuropoda; species Ailuropoda melanoleuca. The sequence continues at coordinate 76,747,055 of NC_048224.1, read as the reverse complement.
AGCTCAGCTACATCGGCATCGGCATACAGGCAGCCAGTCAAAAAGTAAAATGAAGAGAGGCACGCCAACCACTCCAAAATTCTGAGTCTTGCTTTTTTTTTTTTTTTTCTTTTTTAAAACCGTAAGAGCATTGAATCAAAGGATTTTGAGTTTCTACTTCATTTTTGGTTTTGTTTTTTTAAATGTGTCAGTATTTTACATTGCTAGATGTACAAACTTTATACAGAAGCACAACCCTATGATTTTTAATTAAAAACAGGGAAATGGTTTAACGAACCATTAGGGTTGGTTTGCCTAAGTCATTGCTTTTTAAAAATGGTTTCACTGTACATACTACATATGGAAGTGACCTAAGAAATACTAGAAACATCTGTCTGAAGAATGTAGTTTGATATTTATTTAGTATAAAAGGTTTGTGCACAGTGTAACAAATACAGTTTTTACAAATCCGTTTTGAAAATGTGGTGGTGGTTTATTTGGATTTCATACTCTTAATTACTTCGTCCATTAGTTTTTTTACTTCTTTGTGTCTGGTAACTGCTCGGCTCATACAGTCCTGAAGTTTAGCTCCAGTCAGCCCACTTCCACCTGAAAAATTAGTGTGACAACACTTTTAGTGTCTATTATTTTACTTGTTAAAAAAAAAAAATCAAGTTATAAGACAAAAAACTCAATAATGTAAGCCAGTGAGACTGTTTCAAGAGTTGCAAATTGCTTTTGTGTAACAAGCCCTGCAAGTGATTCTGATGCATACCGTAAGTTCAAGAACCACTGGCAGACAATATAGAGAAGTAAGGAATTTGAGATAACAAAGAAACTGCAGTGAACAATTAAACCTCTCACATTCCATCTGGCCTTCCCTAATACAAAGCAGCTCACATTGAGTGTTTATTTTACATGTTTAGGGTTGAAATGGAAAGAACATGCCTGGTTTGTGAAGGCAGCATAGCTTGCCTTCCTCATCCATTACTACTGTTAAGGTTCCAGTTGCCAGATGTTCCTCCTCTCCAGTAGGGTCAACTATGAGCAGAGTGCTATTTAAAATACAAGAAAAATACAAATTATCAATCCATGGAACAAATTTTATATACAAAGGATAAAATTACTTCTAGCCTTTTAGCTTAGGTACTGATGTCAGATTTAAGCAACAGAATAGAACTGGTGGGGAACCAGAAAAGTTAATAGCAACCTAACATTCTACTACTTAAGGAATCTTTAACTTTCAATTTATGAATATATTAAAGTCCTTGGCAAATACAGAAGATAGCCTAAGATAAATGTTCTGTGAAATAATTAAGATGATTTAAGATTACACAGGAATAAGAAAACCAAGAAACTGGGAGAACACAAAATTCATCATCCAGATCATTATGGTTTTGAAAGTATAAGGCTAAGCTAATAATAATTCTGCAGGGACAACAACAGTTATAAACCTAGGTGTCCAGGGCAAACTAGGATGTATGGTCACCATGGGCATTTCCTGAAAAGTTAGAAAGCTGAGTAACAATCCATTACCTTAATTACATAATTTTTTTATACATCTGATTAACTTACTCATCAAATACAGCAAAGGAAGTTGCAACTGGATGAGTTCTAATATTCAAATAACTTTTCTTCTTTAAATTAACTTCTGCTAAACCAGTTTCTTCATTTATAGTAACTTCTGGCAGCTGTACTACAAAGAGAAATATGTGAAGTAAGTCACTCTAACAAATACAGGTTTCTATGCTTTATTCATTTTTCCCTTTTTAAATTGTTTAGGAGTGTTTTTTTAAATTAGGATAATTAAGGTAAATTTAGTGGATATAAACATAGTTTTTCTTTAGAAACTCATGAATGATCAATCACTAAATACTAACAAAAATCTTTAAAAAGTTAATGATAAATCTTAACAGAATATTCTTTTTTCCTTTTTAAGATTTTATTTATTTGACAGAGAAACAGCCAGCCAGAGAGGGAACACAAGCAGGGGGAGTGGGAGAGGAAGAAGCAGGCTCCCAGCAGAGGAGCCGGATGCGGGACTCGATCCCTGAACGCCAGGATCACACCCTGAGCCAAAGGCAGACACTTAACGACTGAGCCACCCAGGCACCCCTTAATAGAATATTCTGACACTAAGAAGAAATAGTGCCTTTTATTAAGGTTGCTTACCATTTTTTAAAGCTGCTAATAAAGCAAATGTACAGGCATCCAAGATGTTCCCATCATAGTCGAGGCAAATGATATCACAGTACAGAACCCAAGAAAGCTAAAACAAAATTTACACAGTGTAAATTGAAGTCTTCTGGTGGGTAGAACATGGTATTTGTTTTAACTTACAAACCATAGAATCCTTGGTTAGACAAGCATGATAACTTTCAAGGCTCAAAAATTAAAAAAAAAAAAAAACCTCTACAAAGTATATAACTAACAAAGTAGACAGGTTTGGTTAAAAAAAAAAAAAAGTGGCTTTTAACTACCAAGCTGACAAGTAACATCAAGATTTCCATTGAGAGCGATAGATGTAGAAAGAATTCCCATTCTTGCTGCTAAGTTAGCAGATGAAAGAAATGCTTCTGGAAGTCCTAAATGAAGTCCAAAACGTACTTTCCCCCAGAAACCTTAATATATGAAATGGCTAGGCTTTATGGTGCTAATAAATCTGTATATAATCAACTAGGAAAAGCCTCTAGGTCCTAGTCAACTTAGTTCTAAATTTTAGACTTGAAATTAAAGACTTGAAATGTATAGTGTGGATTTACCCTAAATACATCAGCTGATCAGATACTAATCTATATGGAATAAACAACTGACTGAATTATTTGTTGCAAAAGGGAAAAAAGTAAAGTCAGCTTAGAAAGTAGCTCCCAATTAGGTAATAAATTACTCAAGCAAGACTTCTTTTTATGAACTCTACATGGTTTATTTAGTTACGGAGTAAGCTGGATCTTTTTTAAACTAAATTCCATCTTAAGACATTCATATTTAAGGCCACTGGTTTATTATTTTGATTTCCCTGTTCTCTTCCCTGAAAAAACAATTCATAATTAATAAAACCTCATAGCTTCTTTATTTATCTTACCTTTCCTGGAGAAATGCATAAGTCCTCTTTCTGAATTATCTGTGAACTTGATTTAATAATAAAGCACAATAAATTAAAGGTCAAAAACTATCTGAAAATGAATCATAGATGTTATCAGGATGATCTTACTTTTCAATGACATCTGCAATGAACTGGCTAGCCACTTGGGCCTCTTCTCCAGGAGGTCCAGACCGAAATCTCGATGAACACAGAGGTGGTAGATCCACATTAGGAACTGAAAGAAACACTCTGCAGCTATGAACTAAACTTCACCTCTGGTTTGTGGAAGTGTTAAAGGTATTCTCAATCCACTGCAAAGGTGACTGTAGCCATAGATAGAATTTGCCAAGTGGAAAGCATTGTAACACATAAATTCTTTTTGGTCTTTGTAATACCCTCAGGCTTAGATAAAATCTATTTCCAACTTTCTTTCTTCACACAAATACCAGAAATATAAAAAACATCTATTAAGGAAGGCCTCAATCATAAATTCTTCAGAAAAATATTTCTTCTAAAATACCTCAATCTCTAACAGCAGATAGCCTCTGTTTTTAAAATGTTGGTACCTACCATAAAGAAAAGATGGTCCAAGGCAAGAAGAAAATTGCACAGTGGTATAAATGAAGAATACTTACAGAAATATATAAGTGTGCAATTACAACCCTTTCCTAAGAGATTTTATTTTCTTGGATGATGACATCTGAATGTATAAACTGATAAAAGCTGAAAATTTTAGAAAATTCTCTATCTTGCTATTAGGCTATCTTCTAACATAACTAAACTTTTCAGGAATCTCTGCTTCATTTATATATTTCTGAATCTACATTTTCTTCAACTCAACTACTAGGACTGACCTACAATATTATCCTTGAATGTATTAAAGTATCTATTAAAATTACAAGCCATTTAACTTACCAACATATCCTTTATCAGGAGTATCTGTTGGTGGTGCTGCAAATTCCTAAAGAAGCAAACAAATATTTCCTATGAAAGAAGCTACTCAATAATTGGAAGACAGCTTAGTACTCAGTAATAGAAATCTTCAGCAAAAACCATCTTAGCCAGTTAACTACATCAAGAGCATCTACTATGCTTATTAGGGAGTCCTATCAGGCTATACGGACATGGCACAAATCCTCTTATTAGGTCTGCAAGGTAAAAAGGCAGCTTAGTTGCCTTCATTCTAGTGCTACTAACCAAAATTACATGGGACTCTTTAAAAAAAAAAATTAATTGGTTTCCTTCCTCTCATTTAGTAGCAAAGAATCTGAATTTAAACCTAAGGTGATCCTTACGCAGCCAGATTTACAAAGTGATAAAGTGGTTAAGAGCAAAAGCCTGAGAATCACTGACCTGGTTCAAATGTCAGACCCACACTTTTTGGCTTAGGGACTTTAGTCAAATCATATTACCTCTTACCGTTCAACTTCCTCATCTGCAAAATGAGAAGTTAATATTACCTATTTTTAGGGATTCTCAATGAGGGTCAAATGAACATGTCCCCAGCATAAAAGCTGGCAACAGGGGTGCCGGGGTGGCTCAGTTGTTAAGTGTTTGCCTTCGGCTCAGGTTATGATCCCAGTGTCCTGGGATGGAGCCCCGCATCGGTGGGAAGCCTGCTTCTCCCTCTCCCACTGCCCCTGCTTGTGTTCCCTCTTTCACTGTCTCTGTCAAATGAATAAAGTCTTAAAAAAAAAAAAAAAACCTGACAATTAAGTACTCAGATCATATTGTTAGATATTACCCCAGCTTTATCACCCTGAGGAAGAATCTAAACTTAAGTAATTCACAGTGCAACATAGTGGAAAAGGCACAAACTATGGAGTCAAAGTTATATCTAAGTTCTAGTTATGTTCCTAGACAAGTTACTGAACCTCATATAAAACAGAAGACAGAATTACATTTCAAATGATTGTTCTCATGATTAAACTGGTAATTCTGTAATAAAGCACCTAAATTTAAGGTGTCTGGAACATAAAAGGTACTCAGTAATAGTGGCTCTTATTCCCTCTACCTTTTTTTTGGAGCAGTCTCAACCAAAAATCTTCTCAATCAACCAAATTCTTAAAAAACTAAAGGTACTGAGGATTTTTAAAATAGTTTCATTTCAGCCCATTTGATGCGTGTTCGTAAATTCAGAGTCACTGGAGTTGGGTCATTTTTAATCTACTTTGAGTATTACCTACTCAAAGGTGAAAGCTCGTAGGAAATGCAAAATACTAAAGAACTGACACCTGACTGCCTAATCAACAGAAATATAGGTGTAAATTACAATCTAATAAGAACATGAAGCTAATTTGGTAATTCAAATCTTAGTAAGACATATATTAAACCTACCGCCTTAATTCCACAAATTACTGTAGTATTTCCCAGCTTCACTAAAGCAGAACCATCTGCAGTACTAATTGAACCTGAAAAGATAATAAAATAAAAAAGTCCATGAAAAGTTTTCATTGTCTACATATAATTTTAATCTTGCTATATATCTAAGTTGCTTATAAAAATTTATTCCTAACTCAAGTTTTTTTAAATGATGTAACTGTTTTAAAATTAGTGTTTCAGGAATTATTCACCTGTTCTTGAATTTGAGTTAATCATTTTCATTCTGTCACAGAACTGTTCTACAGATAAAAATCTCTTGACAAAAAAATCACTGGATTCCCTTAGATATGGTAGAATTTGGCTCAAATATTGTTTAAATGGCTCATGCTAAAACTCAAGACTGTCATACATACAGGTTACACTAGAAAGTTCCATGTTTGCAACAGAAAGTTTAATAAGTGTAAGATATAAGAAAACTATGTCTTGGATGTTTTGAAGGAAGAAAGGGGGGAAAAACACTTCACAGTTACTTCAAAATTTAAAAAGAATGACATAACAATTGAAATAATGGTTTTAAAAACATCACAAATTAAAATACTTATATAAACAAAGTCTGAAGCACCTTCAACATTCTATTTAGAACTCAAAATATCCTCACCTATGTTGACAGTTGTGGTTCTGAATTCACCAAGTTCTCTTCCATCAGGACGGCAGTTCTCTTTCTGAATAAATAAATTTACATAAAAGTAAATTACATCTACATTTATATTTCACACACACCAGGGAAAACACATTAAACCTCGTTAATTTATATAATTTGAAAAGAAGCACATGATACTGTTATCAAAAGGTACAACCTTTACTCACCAAAAATCTTCTGTAATACTCCAGAGGTTCCACAGTTCTGAAACATGTTGAAAATATATCTGAGATAAGTTAATGAATCTTAACATAAATCCAGAAACTGGCAAAGATCTTAGGAGTGTGATGATGCAGCATAAATCTCCCCAATTTGTAACTAAGTTTCTTTCATGAATTCTGATGTTTATGTTGCCATATCTAACTATTAAAAAGAGATACTCTTATAGTAGTAATCACACTCAACTATTGTCCTTAACTCTACCTTAAACAATTACAGGTTGAAGCCCAAAGCCTTTGGCCATCTTTAAAGAATTAATCCAGTTATTAAAATAATGTCACTTTTGCTCTGAAGCAGGGATTCTTAACATGAAAAAATTACATTTTTATTTTCACTATCCTGTAACTGAAATTTAGCATATTCTTCAATGACTGTAGGCAATAAGCCTTTATTAAATATTAGTACCTGCAACTTTTAACAACTACAGAAATTAAATGTTTTCGTTTTTACTTTATAGTTGTCGAAGCTTATGTGCAGACTCGTTACTTTGGAATTCCAGGAGTTTAACTAAACTCCCCACTGTAGCTTAAGAATGTTAATTTTTAAAAGAGCACGTATACATCACTCTATCAGGAACTTGGAGTTTACACAAATAGATAACTGCGTCAATACAATTGTTTTCCTTTGGAATCTTATGTATTTTATCCATTTAAAAACTTTGAGGACAAAAATCTACAGGCTTCACCAGAGTGGCAGAAAAAAGGCTTAAGTAAAAATTTCCGAAAAAGGCACAATCCTTTAGCACAGCGTGGCATGTGGTTCTGATACAACACTTTTAAAAAGATTACAACGGTGTCTCCTGGGGCCGCACATCCACTACACCAAGCCACAAGCGCTTGCCGCGGGTACTGAACTATGGACACCGTCCCTTCCATCTCCCGTCTCACTGCGGAGAAAAAGCGCCCTTCCCTTTCACTACGACCACCCCCAGGTCCTTCCGCCCGTCGCCTGCTTCTGAGAGGGAAAGAAATGGGAATCTGGCAGGGTGGCCTCCAGGTGAAAAATATCCCAGCGAAGGGTTAAAGGAAGCCTCCAACCGCCAAGAGTACAGACACAAGCCCGCCGGCCACAAACACTCACTTGAACCCGGCCGCCATCTTCCCGCCCGCGCGCGTGCGCCTGCGCCGGGCGACACCGTGCGTCCGGACCGTGCGCCTACGCCGCCTCCAAAGTTTCGACAGGGACGCCTGCGCTCTTTTCCCGCTGCTTCGGAAGCAGAGGGCTGGGCGCGGGGAGGGTGGTTCCTGGTCCACCTTTGCTCCGATGGTCTCTAGCGCAGCACGCTTCTACGCTTCTTTGCCTTAGACGCGTTTTGACGAATCTGCCAATAGAAAAGAGAGGAGTGTGTGTCTTTAGAAACAGTCTGGTAGTTTAAGAGAAAACCGACCTTATTGCCAAGAATTGAGTATTGAGTGTGAAGCATTATTCCAAAGTTTCTACGTCCTTTTCCTGCCTCTGTCTTAGGCTGCGCCCCGGGCTTGTTTCCTCCCAAGTAAAGAGCTCCCTGCTCCAGTTACTGGTGAATTACGTAAACTTTCTGTGCGCTCATTATCCTCACCTGGTTACACTTTGCAGGTCCCTGGGGCGGGCTCCAAAGGAGCGGCTTGCGTTGTAGGCTGTGTTGTGGCTCAAAACGTCCACCTCCTTCCTAGGTAGGGTTGCCAGACAGAATACAGGACATCAATTAAATTTGAATGTCAGGTAAACAAAGGTTTGTTTTTTGTTTTTTTTTTTTTTTTTTTTCCTGAGTATACGCCAAATAGTACATTAGTTGTTACCAGGGGCTGGGGGCAGCGAAGAATGTTTTAGAAATAGGTAACGGTGATGGATGTACTTGTGCACTTAAAATGGTTAAAATGGCACCTTTTATGTTGTATCCCAGTTTTGAAAAACTTGTGTAATATGCCAAAACCTTTTAAGTGGGTGGGTTGTATGGTGTGCGAATTCTATTTTAACAAGGCTGTCAAAAAAACTTCACTGCTTACCTGAAATTCAATTTAAGTGGACATCCTGTGTTTAACTTGCCGATTCTGTCAACCCTACAGAGGAACACAGCGCCGGCCTACCCACGGAGCCGCGCTCCCAAGAACTACGTGTTCGTCTCCTTGCCGCGAGGGGCGCTGTGGGCGGCGGGGCCCGGCTGGCGCGGCCCCTCTGCCGGCGAGGGGCGGGGCTGCGCGGCCGTGCTTCCGCATGTGTGTAGGTGCTGGGTAGGGCGGGCGGCGACCTGGGTATGGAGGATGAGTTCGCTCCTGCTGCAGCTGGCGGTGCTCGGCGTGGCGCTGGCGGCCGCAGCCCTGATACTGGTGAGGAGAGGGTTGGGGGACCGACGCGGGTCGAGGCTCCCTGCTGTCTTGGAGACTCGGCCGCCACGCATCCTCTCCTCTGCACAGCCACTCTTCGACGTGTCCCTTTTCACCACGCTTCCCCCAAGCCTTGACCCCAGGATTTCCTTTCCTAGCATTTCACACCCCCTTTCTTCCCTTCTTTATTTTTATTTTGGAGCTTTACCTCCCTCTGTGCCCAGACCCTTGTACTTTTGTTCACTGTGGGACCTGCTCACCCAGTCCCACTCGTCCCTTGGTCCCCCCCCCCCCCCCCCCCCCTCNCCCCCCCCCCCGATCTCTGTCCACCCGCCTTTTCAGTCCCGACCTCTCAAGACTTCCTCCCGGATCTGCAGCTTATGCAGTTCTGGCTCCACCCGGGAAGGTCTTGAGCCCCCAGGATGTGTGTGCTCCCTAGACTCATCCTTTTCCTGATGTGGTTAAGCAAATGGAAGGTGGTGACAGCATTGACGAGAGCCATGTATTGCAGATCGGAATAGATCCGTGGAGCAAGAAGACCAGTACGGACACTGTAAGACCAAGACACACAGGCCTAGTGTTACCATATGTCTGGGAGTCCTTATGACTCAAAATTAAACACCCTATATTCGCTGCCTCTAAACGAGGCAGTACTAATTTGAATAGAATTCAGATTTGGGTTTTCTTTGCCGTTACTCTGGAAACAGAAACATTGTAAACACTTGCTGATCCATTAGTAATGGACAGTTTGCCAAGTGAGTTTTCTCACATGTGATTTGGAATAGACTACCTTCCAGTTCGTACATGGAGAGGTTTCAGCTTCCTGGACACTCAGATTTGCCCCCTGTATAGCACTGCTAGGAAGGCCATTCTTCCATCTTGCCAGGTTTGCAAAATCAGAGTGTAGAAACAATTTAATAGAGAAAAAGCAATGTGTCCTGACTTCTTAGGTGATTTGTGTCTGGGTGAGAAAGGAGTCCTCTCTCTCTCTCCCTTAGTGGTATAGGAAGATTTCAGGTTTTTGAGCAAGTCAGGTTTTTGGTGGGGCAGAATTTTGACAGAATCCTAGACTGAATCTGCTTGGTGAATCTATCTGTTGCACAAAGTTAAATGCGTGCCTTAGGAGGCTTACTGCGAGTATTTGACCCCACTAGCTTGAAGTGATTATAAGAGCTACGACTTATAGAGGACTTACAATATACTGGGTGTTGTATTCAGTGTTTAACAGGGGTTATCTCTTGTGATCTTCAAAACAATGCTGACATAAATGTTACCATCATTAGCTTCATCTGATGAGGAGACTGAGATTGGAGAGAAGAGCTTATGTATGAAAATGTCACACAGCTTGTGGAAATTCATTTGTTTAAAATGCCAGAACAGGAAATCATTATAAAAAAAACTAGTTTCATATATATCCACTTTCCATACATACTCTTCCTCACCCCACCTCCTTTCTGAATTATTTTGAAGCAAATCCACGACATAACACTTTATCTGTAAACCTTCAGCATTTATCTCCAAATACCCCACCTTTTTAAAATATAACCATAATAAAGTTATAATGGATTTTTTAAAAAATTTAACCATTATTCAGGGATTTCAAACATCCTGTCAGTTCAGATGCCTCATGTATGTTTTAGTATAGTCTTTTGTTCGATTAAGTATTCGATTAGCACTCTATTGATCTTAATCTGTAACAATTTGTCATCCTTTTTTTGTTTTGTTTTGTTTTTTCCCCTTGTCTTGAATAAGTGGTAATTTGTCCTGTAGAATTTCTCACAATCTGGATTTTATTGATTGCATCCTCTTGGTGACTTCTAACATCTTACTCTGTTCCCTGAATTTCCTATAAACTGGTAGTAACATTTAGAGACTTAATCAAATGCATGTTTGAGTTTTTTAGTCAAAATATGTGACTGATGCTGAATACTTCCTCTTGTATGATATCAGAAGGCTTATAATATCTGATTTTCTTTGGTGTTAAGATGGATCCAGGAGATTAGGAGTTTTGTTAGCCTGACTCACCGATTATACAGTTTGTCAACCTAAATCCATTATTTCTTTGGGGGTTGCAAAGTGCAATATTCTAATTGTATCATTCTTTTTCATGTATTATCTGGAATTCTGTAGTGAAAAAAAATCATTCTCAGCTAGTCAATTACTCTCAAATATCTTTCATATATAAAAGGTAAGATAAAAGGCAAGTTTTCAAAATAATGCGATGATTCTCTGGCATCTTACAAAGAGCACTGATTCCTTTTAGTAGGAAACTAAATTTAGAAATCACAAACTGAACACTGGGGTGCAGAGTAGGAACTCGTACCCAGTAGTCAGGATACTGCCTCCATGCCCCTACTAATCATAGCAAATTCAATTTCAGTAGGTACCCAATGGAATGTTATAAATGGTCACCACACTAAAGATGAGTAGCATTCCAAAAATTTATGAACTGACTATTTTAAAAGCAGAAAGTGTACCAGTAGAAACAATGTTATAAAGGATGTTTATTTCCAAAGCTAGTTCCCAAATAAATATGGAAGGGAGCTATCTAATGTTTGTAGTGCATGGTGCTAGAGCCTACAAGTTGATACTTTACTTCAAAAAATATTGTATTTTGAATTCAAATCTGGGATGTGTCAAGAATATATTCTTAAGCATTACCGGTCCCTACTTTGGGGATAGAGGGTCTTCCTGTCATACCTGGGTCAGTCTGCTCCTAGATGGGAGGTCGTCCTCACTCCATACATTCCACCTGCACTGTGAACTTATCCTCTGTCACATATAGGCTCCAAGTAGGAATGCGACCTCACTGTGTGTTTACCAGGCATTGGGGATTCAGGACATCTTAGAATAGATTGCACTTCTTTAGTGACTATTCCCTGTTAGATCTGGGATGGTAGAGGCCTGGGGATGACAGGTGGGAAGAGACAGGGAGACTCCTAAATCATTAGTTCCTTTCTAGTGAAAGAAAGGACAATAATAAGTTCATAAGTAAGGGATTTGAATTTTGTTGTCATGTCCAAACCACTGTTAATGGACTAAAAACTAAAAGTAAATATTCCACCAAAAAAAAAAAAAAATCACGTAAATGATGTATTCTTACATAGCAAATCTAAAAAATTGTCAACATAGCATAATTTCTTGTTAACATACCTACTTTTAGATTTCCTTTGTTGCATTTATAACTGCTACAAAAATGCCACACCTCCATCAACATGAAGAAGAGAAGTTCTTCTTAAATGCCAGAGGACAGAAGGAAACATTGCCCAGCATATGGGACTCACCTACCAAACGGCTCTCTGTTGTCGTGCCTTCATACAATGAAGAAAAACGGTGTAAGCCCGATTTCATTTTTTGGGTAAGGGTCATTGGGAAGAAAAGGAAATTTAAAGTATGGACTTTACTGTCTTCTCCAGAATGTTAATAGATGTGGGCTGTGGTGAGTGCATAGTTGGTAGTTGTAGTTCATAAGAGGGGAAACAAATACTAGCTCTAAATGTTAGGGTCGGCATCATGAAGTCATAGGACTGAAGTGTTCTAGAGAAGCAATAAGCTAGACGTGAACAGAAAACAGACCTTCCAGATGGGAAGGGCCACTGGAGGAGAGTCCCAGAGGGGTCTGTTAGGTATTCAGACTTTTTCTGTATGTAAACTGCATGTTTAGGGGCTTGGTAAGTCGTTTTCAAAAGCAATTTTTCATACATTTTTTTTTCTTTAAGTGCCTGTAATGATGGATGAAGCTCTGGGCTATCTAGAAGAGAGACAGGTATCATGTTTTCTCTTTCATTATGATGTCTCTAATTAAAACTAGACTAGATCACCAACTTCTAGATCACAGGCTAGATCCACTGTGAGAGGCAGCGCCAGCCATGCCCGGGCCATCAAGGTTCCCAGGCCTCCCGTGCTCAGCTTGCTGCCTGCCATCAGGTGTTTGCAAGCAAGCCCAGCACGTGGCTCCCTGCCTCCAGAAGCAGGTGGGTGAACCCAGAACAAACAGAAAGCTGAAGTTTCTCATGTACCCTCCCGCCCACTTTTCATCTTCTTGCCTGATGATATATTTAAAACTGAGAAGTCTGCAGACTTTGTGTGGCCACACGGTGCTGTTTTTACTGTTGTGATTTTTTTTTTTAAAGATTTTATTTATTTATTCGACAGAGATAGAGACAGCCAGCGAGAGAGGGAACACAAGCAGGGGGAGTGGGAGAGGAAGAAGCAGGCTCATAGCAGAGGAGCCTGATGTGGGGCTCAATCCCACGACGCCGGGATCACGCCCTGAGCCGAAGGCAGACGCTTAACCGCTGTGCCACCCAGGCGCCCCAGCTGTTGTGATTTTTTTAAAAGACATTTATTTGAAAAAGACTTATAATGAGAGTGAACTGATGCTTGTTTTTCTTTATTATTCAGAGGAGTTCCCCTCATTTATTTTCTCTTCTTTCCCCACATAAGAAAAAGAAAACTAATATGTGTCTTTGTTTTGTATCCTTAGCCATTGTTGGAATCTCCTTGGAGAGTTTAAGGAAACAAATGAGCTTTGCAGCTGGTTCTTTTTTTTTTTTTTTTTAGAAGATTCCTTGTTTTGATTTACTTTGGTTTTAGATTTTACGTGTAAAAGGAAGATAGAAGATTCATTAAAAGAGAGAAGCCACATTCAAAATTTAAGTTGAAAGAAAAGAGGGAGAAAGGGGCACCTGGCTGGCTCAGTGAGTGGAGCCTGTGACTCTTAATCTTGGGGTTGTGAGCTCAAGCCCCATGTTGGGTGTAGAGATTACTTAAAAATAAAATCTTTAAAAAAGAAAAAATAAAAGAGGGAATGGAGCCTTTATTATGTATGAGGCTTCCATCTCTTCTATTACATGTATTCACAAGAACCACATGGACACATGGACTAGGAATTATTTTGTTTTGTTTGTTTTGTTTTCTTTTTTTGTTTTGGGTTTTTTTTTTTAATGAGAAAACAGGCCAAAAGGTCATAAGGCTAAGAAATCGTGTATCCAGGTTAGAATTACATGTTCTAACCTGCAGCTTTTCTCATCCACGTTTGTAGCGTCTCTCAGAAGTGCTCAGTGCCACAAGCACCTGGCTGCTCCCACTGATTTGGTGCAGGGCGACTTGATGTGGGGCGGGCTGCCCAGGTGGGGAGGGGGAGACTCACGGATATTCAGTGTTTGCCTTCTGCTCCTGTCCAGCGTCTTTCCTCCTTTTGGTTCTTGGCCTTTTTACTTTATGTGGTTTGTATACTTACTTATATTCATGTTTATGTGTATCACACTAAAACAATTGTTATTTAAACTCCTTGCAATTTTATCAGAATTCTTGATGACATTTATGCCAAATTGTGGTCTTTTATTTTTGTTTCATACAGAAGCAGGATCCTACGTTCACTTACGAAGTGATAGTAGTTAATGATGGCAGCAAAGACCAGACTTCAAAGGTAAATAAACTTGATTTTAGGTTGCCAGTAGGTAGAAAAAATAGAATAATTTAGCAGATGTGAAGTCTTATTTCCAATTTTTATTCATCAGAGAATGCTAAAGCTGTGCCAGCGCTCTCTGTTGTTATGGTATGGGTAGTCAGAAAGACGGATTTCATCTATGGTAAGCTAGAAAATATACCTGCTGTTCCACCACTCCATAAGACCAGGGAAACTTTGAAGATGACCAGGTTGGGAGAAACCATGCGCAATTCACCATGGCCACTGGGAGCCTTCTTTGCCTATCAATATATGGTTCCTTTTTCCTAAGTACAATTTTTTTTTCTTTATGTTCCACCTTGCCTTACAATTTCTAAAGCAACCATGCAATTAGAAAGATGCCTTCATATCTGGCATTGGGTATCAGATATGTCCTTTGGCGTACCTCCATCCAGATTTACCCATGGGAGGTAACAAGTGTCTGAGAGTATTGTCCCCTCAACATTCCTACATTCTTAGACCTATAGCTACCGAGCTGCTAGAAAAAGTAAAAGCTGGTCTGCCAGGAGTGAGAATAACTTTACACTCCCTGTGGAAATGAGGGTCAAAAGGAGAGGGTATTGGGGTGCCTGCCTGGCTCAGTCAGTAAAGGATGCGACTCTTGATCTTGAAATTGGGCGTGGAGCCTACTTTAAAAAAGAGAGTGGGGCCGCCTGGGTAGCTCAGTTGGTTAAGTGTCTAACTTTTTTTTTAAGATTTTTATTTATTTATTTATTTATTTATTTATTTATTTATTTATTTATTTGACAGAGAGACACAGCCAGCGAGAGAGGGAACACAAGCAGGGGGAGTGAGAGAGGAAGAAGGAGGCTCCTAGCAGAGGAACCTGATGTGGGGCTTGGTCCCAGAACGCCAGGATCACGCCCTGAGCCGAAGGCAGACGCTTAACGACTGCGCCACCCAGGCGCCCCAAGTATCTAACTCTTGATCTCAGTTCAGGTCTTGGTCTCAGGGTTGTGAGTTCAAGCCCCGAGTTGGGCTCCACACTGGGCATGGAGCCTACATCAAAAATAAAATAAAAAATAAAAAAGAGAGAAAGAGGGTGCTGTTGATGAAGAGAGATAAGATAGAAAAGCAATGTAGAAAAGCAGAGGGTGTGAACCATGCTCCAGTGGCTTGATGACTAAGTGATGAAGAGATGTACACAGTGAATACAGATCACCATTTCATGGCTTTGATTATAAATCAAAAAGTAATGGCAAGAGTGCCTAGTTGGCTCTGTGGGTTAAGCATCCGACTCTTGGTTTCAGCTCAGGTCATGATCTCAGGGTCGTGAGATGGAACCCCACATGAGAATGCACACTAAGTGGGAAGCTTGTGTCCCCTCTCCCTCTGACCCTCCCCCTGCTCACACATACTCTCTCTCCCTCAAAATAAATAATCCTTAAAAAAAAAAAAAAAAAAAAAAAAGCAGTAATGCAGTTGAGTGAAAAGATTTGGGGAAAATGGTCCAGGATATGAACAGCTTCTCTGGGGAGTAAGATCAGTTGCTGACAAGTAGATAAGTCGTTAAGCAATAAGGAGGGGGGTCGCAATCACAAGTGTGTACCAGTCGATCAGTGCATGGATTTTATTTTCTCTAGCAGCTCTTTAGCGTAAATAAAGGAGTCAGAATAAGAGAGAGCCGCTGCTTGTTCTCTTGGTACCTCTGCAGGAAAGTGAATTGTGACTTCGACCTAGTGGGTCATTATTGTTTCTTGGCACCAAGAATTCAACAACTCTGGGCCACTAAAATGCACAGTGAGCAAAATGTAGTCACAAGAAGAAGGCAACTGGAATAGCAGTACTTAAATACTGCTATTTAACTCAGTTAAATATTGACTAATTTAATATTGACTAAATATGCTATTGACTCAGAAACCCAGTTTATGTTACTGTCTTGGAATCCAAGTTAATATTATTCTTGCTTTTATATAATTTGACAGGTAGCTTTTAAATATTGCCAGAAATACGGAAGTGACAAGGTACGAGTGATAACGCTGGTGAAGAATCGTGGGAAAGGCGGCGCTATTAGGATGGTAATACATAGTTTTGACATTTTTATCTAAAATATAAACTTTTTTTAATGACTTATTTTGCAGACTATAGTATATTTTTATTCTGCAGCTAGCTAGTTGAATACCACCATTTCAGGTTAGTGATAATTAGTTTTAATAAGAACTTCATATAATTTTGTATATATAATGTGATCATATCTTAAAAGTCATGCCATATCTATGACACACTGGGTAACTCAGGAGAATATGCGTGTCTTAATCAAAGTTTAAAATGTTACCATGTGCGTCTTTGATATAGTTACTGGATAATAAGTTTAAATAATTTTGTTGCAGTTTATAAAATCTGATGTGGGTCTATCCTGATGAAGTTTGCAGTCTGCTAGAAAAGATGATTGTACTTATGAAAGGTACAGATGAAGTGCTACAGAAATTCCAAAAGGAATAGGTTACTTTCAGAGTCAAGATACTCTGAAGACCACAAGTCAAGATAGATATATGGAAGAAAATATAAGGAGTGCCTTAAATGATTTAGAGGTTTATTTTATTTTGCTGCCGCCATGAAGAGAAGTCTATATATAGGTAGCCCAGGCCTTGTTGAACATGGTCTCATCAGAAACCCCGCCTCCTAACTTTTCAGTCCCTCTTCCTCATGCACACAAGGTGACTCCTGGAGCACTAGCCATTACATCTACATTCCAGGCAGGAAAGAGAAGAATAAAGGCAGAAGATATATGCTGGCTGGTTTGCCCCCTTTTAGGGAGCTTTCCCAGAAGCCCCACCCAATGACTTACTTAATTCTCATTGGCCAGAACAATGTCACAAAGCCACCCCTATTTCCAAGGAAAGCTGAGAAATGTTTCTTCTAACATTTTCATTCCTGACCTAATCAGAGATCCATTAGTAAAAAAGAAGGAAAGAATAGATACTGAATAGGTAACTAGCAGTCTCGGGCACATGTCAAGCAGGCTTGACAGAGGAGATGTCACCAAAACCAACTTGCAACAGTGGTGAACACTGGCTTCCACTTGGTTATTCCACTTGATTGGTTATTTTGAATAAATTAACCACGTCAGCATAATTATCACATTTAATCCTCCTCATGTTGTCTCATGAATTAGGTCCTATGATTTCAATTACAGAGATGAGGGGAGTGACACATAGGTAGGTAAAGTAACTAACTCAAGGTCACATAGTTACTAATAGGTAGAATGAAGATTTAGATTAGGTTAGTACTCTGAAATCCATACTCTTAACCTAACCTCTCTGATTGTGTGAAAAGTTGAGAGAAGAGCATGCCAGTTCAGCAAAATAAGAAAAGACAGAAGTCAGAAACTCTTAGAATATGTACTGGGAGCAGTGAGTTTGCTCTGACTGGGTGATAGGACATGCAAAAAGAAGGAAAAAAATAGGATTGATACAATATCATGGTGGCCTTTAAATCCATCCATTCACTTACTTATTCAGCCAACAGTTGAGTGCCTCCTATATGCCTACTACTTTATTAGAGATACTGAGATGAAAAACAGCCAGGGGCACCTAGGTGGCTCAATGGGTTGAGTGTCTGACTCTTGGTTTTGGCTCAGGTTGTGATCTCATGGGTCTGGGATTGAGACCCATGTCAAACCCTGCATGGAGGTTCCATGCTCAGTGGGAAGTCTGCTTGAAGATTGCTCCCTCTGCCCCTGTCCCCACTTGAGTGTGCATGCTCTCTCTCTCTCTCTCTAAAATAAGTAATTCTTTAAAAAAAAAAGACAACCATCCTATCCTCAAGGATATCATAATTTAATAGTGCTGTAAACACTGTAATAGAAGTATATGCAAAATATTGGCACCACCTTCCATCTGGGAGGAACAGCAGCAAAGACTTCCCATAGGAGGTAAATTCTGCACTGAATCTTTAAGGTGGACTAGGAATTTTCCAGGCAAAAGGTAGGCCAGGGAGCTTGCAGAGGAGGGACATGACCAAAGGTATGAAAGAGAGTGTCACAATGAGGAACTGCTAGTGGTACATGTGGGTTGACTTTATAGGGATAAGATCAGAGGAGTAGTTGTTTGACAGAGTGGCAGCAGCCAGCGCAGTAGTGTAAGCAAGGTACAAGGAATTGTTATTTGGCTCATGATGGTGACACAGCAGCAGAAGAAGAGAGGACAGATGGGGGGGGAATTAAAAATAAGGTAGAATTGTATCAGGTGATCAGGGAGAAGAGTAATTTATTGCCTTGGGTGACTGAGAGAAGGAGGATGTCATTTATATAAAACACTGGAGGAGGGGCTGGTTTAAAAGACAGTATCTTTAATTGAGTCTGAGCCACAGTAAGTTTGAGATACCAAGTAGTGGTATCCAGAATAGCCTGGTAGACTGAGAATGAGTAATTCACATGCATCAGGTGATAATTTAACCTGTTAAGTTGGTAAGGAAGAAGGTATAGAGAAAAAGGACAACCAGAAACCAAGCCTTGGGGAAATGAAGCACATAAGGGTGAGCCATCCAAGCAGTGAGAGGGGATAGGGTGGGACTGAATGGGTAAGAATAGGAGGTGCCAACATAGACTGCTTTTTCAACAAATTTGACAGTGAAGTGAAGGCCATCATTGGTACAGTGGAGAGTAGCAGTCATTAAAGAACCTTCTTTAAAAATAATAAAGTGGCTTAAACAAGATTGAAAGCCAGAGGTTTTCTCCAGTTCACCCTTAACATGTATCTTTGAAATAATCCTCTGGTGTTTTGTTGTTTTGTTTTGTTTTATTTTTGGGGGTTTTGGGCTTTTTTTTTTTTTTTTTGGCTTTTTGTCTAGATGTTAAATAAACCTTTTATTCTGCTTTTTCACCTGTATTCTAATGGATATGATTTTTTAAAAAATTATAGAAATTTATTAGTGGGTTTATCCTAAAGAATAAGTGATGAAAATTTTGTCTACATTTGTATTTATCTTATCTAAATTCATACTGTTAAATGATATCACAAGCTGTATTCTCCCATATCAAACCATACATATATTTATACTTAAGAAACAATGAATTCGGGGCGCCTGGGTGGCGCAGTCGTTAAGTGTCTGCCTTCGGCTCAGGGCGTGATCCCTGCGTTCTGGGATCGAGCCCCACATCAGGCTTCTCCACTAGGAGCCTCCTTCTTCCTCTGCCACTCGCCCTGCTTGTGTTCCCTCTCTCGCTGGCTGTCTCTCTCTGTCAAATAAATAAATAAGATCTTTAAAAAAAAAGAAAAAAAAGAAACAATTCACTCAAATGGACCATGAGTTAAGAGTTGATGTATAGTTTATTTCCATGTGAAATACACACTCATAGAGCCATATTTTGCACAAAAGACCAGTCAATTCAATATTGAGAGGCATAATTTTGCTAAGTGTCAGATCCCTCAAATAACATTAAATAGTATTTGGATATATCCACATTTCCCACATTTTAGTGACATTCCATATTTTTTTATTCAGTAATTAATTTAAACTAATTTAGATTCCAGGGGCACCTGGGCGGCTCAGTCAGTTAAGCATCTGCCTTCGGCTCAGGTCATGATCTCAGGATCTAGCTCCCTGATCAGCAGGGCATCTGTTTCTCCCTCTGCCCTTCCCCCTGCTCATGCTTGCTCTTTCTCTCTCTCTCTCTCTCAAATAAATAAAATCTTTAAAAAAAAAAAACAACTACATTCCATAATAAAGAATACTAACGATCTATCATCTTAGGATGTGTTTCACAGCTAGTTTGTATATATTATACACAAGTTCAGTCCACCCATAAATATGTTCTTCATATGCTGCCCTAAGGTAGCCCAGATGCATATATAATACATATATAATGTATATGGTATTTTACTTTTTTGTGTATTTACTGATGTAAGATATCTTTTATTTTTCAAATCTATTTTCTTACTTTATTTTGTAAAGTATTAGTGGTTTGATCCCACAAAGTTTTTAAAGTCATTAAATAGGCATTAGATACATTTGGAAGGGTCTTATCAATGTAATGTGTTTTCAGAGAACTTTGGCTTCCTGCCATTTCACACGTAGTATTAGATACTAGACTTCCTAATATTAGCTATTTTAAGTAAAGCAAAACAAACTGATATGTCATTGAATTTAACTTTCATTTTAAGCAACTTTCTTTTAATTGAAATGTTTAAATACAGGGTATATTCAGTTCTCGAGGAGAACAGATCCTTATGGCAGATGCAGATGGAGCCACAAAGTTTCCAGATGTTGAGAAATTAGAAAAGGGATTGAATGATCTACAGCCTTGGCCTGTGAGTATAAGAATATAGTTTAAATGATCTTCAGTCAAGGAAACAGGTAGTCTAAAGTAACATTAAAATAGAGTTTACATGTAAGTTAAAAAATTGGTGCTTCTTTTGGTGTGAAATTCCTATATATATANCTAAGAATGAGTAAGCACCATTGGACAACATTAAACAGTACACCTACCTACCATCACACAGTATCTCAGAATTTCAATGGAAGCAAGAAAAACTGCTAGGTCTTGCTATTTTCAGGGCTTCAAGCTAAGTTTAGGGCACAGATCCATGTCATTAAGTCCATTCCTCAGTGGGGTATATCCTTGTATGGGACAGGAGAAATCTCCTAACAGCAAGGAACCTAAATAACCCAACAGAGCTATACTGGGCTTTAGGGGCACTGCCTCCCTCCCCCAGGTCTAATATTCAGGCCTTGAAACTCTAGTTCAGAGGGGACAAACAGTGCTACGAAAGGTAAAAGTACAGGTTATCCGAAAGTAGAGCATTCGCATTCATAAGCCAAATGGCATAAAGCAAGAAAATAATTAACATTAATTTATGCAGCAAATTTTTAAAAAAGTTCTCAGGACCAAAGCTAACCTCTTAGGCTTTTCTGACACCCTAAGACACATCTTGCTAACAGATACACAAAATAAATCAAGATAAAGCAGAGAGGCTCACAGACACAGTTCAAAGCTCTGGCAGCTTGATGCTGAGATGCTGAGTGTTGTTCTGGGAAAGGAGCTTGGCAGGGCCGCTCTCGCTGCTCGGAGTGTGCACTGCCTGTACAGTTTGCTGCAAAACAAATGTTAAACACTGTTTGTACTTTTTGCTTCTTTTTTGTAAAAGCGAAAATCCTCTTCATATTTCTTTCAGTTAGCAAGAACAGATACTAATGTTGGTCTTCCATAAAAGCAACGTGGCCTAACATGAACTTTTAAAACCAGGGCATACCTGTATATCAAGGAAAACTCCCTCGTACTGTATGAGAGCTACCCGTGTCAGTCACGACAAAATGAAAGAAATGTCAGCTACACCAACATATTACTATAGAAAACGAATTGAAGTTTCATACAAAAGAAAGATAAATTCCAAGTGAAAGCCAATATAATCCAAAAAAAAGGATAAAATTGCATGAAAGTATTTTTGCTAGAGAAATAATGAAAATCAGAATTCAGCAGCACAGGCATTGGAAGGAGAGATGACAAAACAACAAAACGGTATTGAAAGAGAAATTACAGAAGTAGGGAAACAAATTGAGGGCCAAAATAAGATCAATAAATAGAACTATCCATGAGTGAAATAGATCTAATTTAGAACTAATTATTATTATTATATAGTTGTTAAAGTAATCCCTGTTCATTATAGCAAAAACTGATCAATAAGAAAAGCAAAACCCCCAAAAGCAGAACATTTAATAATTTAAAAAACTCATATCCTTCCTAGAAATAAATATGTATTTATTTAATTTCATGGCTTTTCACAAGTGTTTCATTTGTCCTTCCATCACCCACTTCCCTTTTCTGTCTAGTAGTTTTCCTTTAAAGACACTAAATGAATTAACTAATATAATTCTTAAGAGAATTATTTCTGAAAATATCCCTTTTACCTGTGCTATTCAAAACAGTAGCTACCTGCCACATATGGCTGTTTAAATTTAAATTAATTAAAATTAAATAAAATTTTAGTTCCTTACTAAATTTTAAATTCTAGTTCTCACTGGCCACATTTCAAATACTTGTGGCTAGTAGCTATCTTATTGGCTAACACAGATATAGAGCATTTCCATCACAGAAGGTTTTTTTGGTCCCTATTGCTTTATACCATACAATATGAAATTATTATTGGATATGTTACATATTCACTATTACTAAAAAAGTATTTCTTTTTCCACCTCTTAGTGAATAATGACGAGCTAAAAGAAAATCCAACTAGTACAGTTGGTTTGATTTCCTAGTTCTCCCTAGAGAACCCACAAAGATTTGGTATATGTTTCTTGTGCATTATACCTTTAGCTTGAGGGTGCCATGAGTAGGAGGGAGGGTAAAAGGTGTCAAATTGTTTGCAGCTGACTCTATGTCATACTACAGTAGGGCAAAGAAAAATTAAATGATGTAGCCAGCGTTACAGGGTGAACCAAACAATAAACAGGAGAAAAATCTAAACCTTCTGTGACTCCAGTTTCCTTTATGTAACTCTGAAAAGGAAAGGAGTTTTGATGCCATCTTTTTTCCTTACCATAATCTAATTTACTGCGTTGTTACTGTAAATGTTGAGTTTTAAAGAACTAAAGCATTTGATTATGATTAAGCATTTAATTCACAGCCGTGAATCAAGGTATGCCTGATTATTTAAGAGTATCACAACTCACTTGAATGAATCTGAACTCAGTTTAAGAATTTTTATCAGTATGCCTCATATCACAGTTTTTGAAGGAGGTGGGAAGGAGGCAGATAAGTGATAGTTAAAGTTCTAAAATCCATTGTCTGTAGATCAACTCCGTAATGATTATTTTTGAATTCGGACCCCTGTCTTTTCCTCCTTCTGACAAAGCTTATAAATAGCCAGTTATTACTCTCAGAAGACTTGCATTCCGAAGCTAACATTCACAGAGGAATTAGAAGGGATCTTCTTAATTATCTAATTCAGTTGTTAGCTAACTTTTTCTGTAAAGGGCCATAGAGTAAATATTTTCAGCTTTAAAGCCACGTAGTCTCTGTTGCAACTACTCAAACCTGGTTTTAGCACAAAAGCAGACCTAGATAATACATAATTGACTGACCATGCCTGTGTTCCAAGAAAAGTTCACAAAACCAAGCAGCAGGCCAGATTTGGGCCACAGCCTATAGATTATAGCCACCAAGTGATCTTTCAGTCTCTGCTTGCATAGCTATAGTGATGCCCAAGCAGCCCATCGATCTCAACTCAGCTACAAAGTGCCTCCTTACATTAAATGCAAATATGCCTCCTTTTAATCACCCCCTTTGGTTGGTTCTGTTTTTCAGAGCTACACAGAATAATCTCTTGTACTTCTTTGTGACAGCCCTTTAGAGAGTGAAAGCTTCTTTCCTGTGGTCTTCTCTGTTTTAGGCTGTCAGGAGTTCTTTCAGGTTTTAAAACAGCATATTTCTTTTTCTTATCATCCTGCTCATTTTCCACTGAAGATGCTTCAGTTAGTGTGGATCTGGTTACCACATTTGCATAGTTACAAGGTGCATTGCCTTTGTACCTTGTCTCGCCATCCTCAAACTGGCACAAATGCATCCTCAAACTGTGTTTCTTTTGCCTTGTTTTATTCAGGAATGGAAGTGTGACTNAACATATGGTCTCTGTGGGAATACTCGTCTTTTAACAACACTCGAAAAACCATTCTTGCTCACAGGTCGCGCAAAAACAGGCAGCAGGCTGGCTTTGGCCCACAAGCCATAGTTTACCAACCTTGTTCTAGAAGATTGAAACCTTGATGTTAACCATAATTTTTGCTGACCACAAAAATTTTCATAAATTTAATATCCACATGATTGTCAAGAGAAAATTCTCTTAATTTAAAAGGCAGGGAAGGACACCTGGGTGGCTCGGTTGGTTGAGCATCCAACTCTTGATTTTGGCTGGGGTTGTGATCTCAGGGTCATGGAATCCAGCCTTGTATCAGGCTCCCTGCTTGGGTAAGGAATCTGCATAAGGATTCTTTCCCTCTTCCTATGCATCCCCCCCTGCTTGTGCACCCTCTTTCTCTCTGTCTAAAATAAATAAATACATTCTTAAAAAATAAAAATATGTTAAAAAATAAAAGGCAGGGAAATAATAAGGCATCTTTCATCAAATAAAAGAAATAAAGAGTAAATATTGCCAAATTTATCTGTTGAGTCTGTGTGGATTCATACAATATTTTTATAGAACAAGTTGAAAGTAAGAATCAAAAGGCTTAAATAATTCACATCCATTAATTCAATAAAACATATCCCTTGGGGCACCTGAGTGGCTCAGTCATTAAGCGGCTGCCTTTGGCTCAGGGTGTGATCCTGGAGATCTGGGATCGAGCCCCACATCAGGCATCTCCGCTGGAAGCCTGCTTCTTCCTCTCCCACTCCCCCTGCTTGTGTTCCCTCTCTTGCTCACTGTCTCTCTGTCAAATAAATAAATAAAATCTTTAAAAAAAAAACAAAAACAATGTTTTAAAAAAAAAAACATATCCCTTGACCCAGCTTTACAAAATTTCTCTTAAGGAAATAAATATAATGTGTGTAAAAATAAATTTTCAAGGATTTTTTTGTTTTTTTAAAAATACATTTATATCTAATATATTTTAATTTCTTAGAGGAAAAAATTAGAAATGATTTAAAGTGTTAAATATTCATTTACATGGGTTAAATTCATTATCATATAGAATGTTATTCATTATATATAATTAAGTGAAATAATAAATTTTTAACATCTGGATATATATATAGATAGCTATAGGTGTATCTAGTTATCTATCTAATAAATATATATTAACATCAGTTGTTACTGGATAGTGGGACTGGATAAAAAAAAGTTTTATTTTTAAGTTCTCTCTACACCCAGCTTGGGGCTCAAACTCACGACCCTGAAATCAAGAGTTGCATGCTCTTTCCGACTGAGCCAACCAGGCACCCCTTATTGTTTGTTTTTAACAATGAACGTTTATGGCTTCTGAGGAAAAAGGAGGAATAGGATTTTTTTCAAGTCAAAACATAATTTTTTAATAAATAAAACTTTTTCTTAACTCAGTACTTTGCTTTATATGCTAAGTTTTCCATTTCTGCCCACCTTGGATAAGTATGACTAATTTTACTATCTGACTTTTCTTTTACCAATTTCTAAATTGTTATAACTTTATTTCTATGTATTTACCTCATTCGGAGTCAGGTTTACCTTGTGGAGTACCTGTGCCACTTCCCATTTCCACTTCAGTATGTTTCTTAACTTTGGGTGTGGAGTTCAAATGCACCTAGGTTCAAATTGCATGTGACTTTGGGCAAGTTAACTCATCCACCTCATTTTCCTCATCACTGACATATGGACAGTGAGCCTAAGTTCATAATCCTGAGGTAATGATTAAAATTTTTTAAAATGTATGGTCAAGTGTTCAGCATATGTTCAGCACTCAGTAACCATTACCTCTAATTATTAACATTAGTCTTTGTGCTTGATTTTCAGAGCTAATCCTAATGTTACTGTTTATAAATTTTTCATATAAATTAGCTCTACTTAGTTCTTCTAGTCTTTTCCTTCTCTCCAGTGAATTGTAAGGAAATACTTAAATGGAGAAGTACTAGGTAAGAGAGATTCTGACGGAGCATTTCTTTCCGGAAGGCAATATGGTACCACTTTTAACTACTTTTAAAAGGTAGCTGTCATAGTAACTGAAGATTTCATTTTTCAACACCCACAAAAAATAAGCAATCCTCTGAA
>NC_048224.1:76712358-76721205 GCF_002007445.2 Ailuropoda melanoleuca | reverse complement strand
TTTCACCTAAACCAAGGGTTCGCTGAGGAGGAGCTTTCAGAGCCTTTCATAGGGAGAAGGAAGGAGGAGCTCGGAATTCGGACTAGAGATGATTTCAACAGCGTCAGTTAAAATGAGACAATAGATCTAATTCCTGTGTATGTACGTAGTTATACCCAAAGAGTGTTTCAGACTAAAGTGGATTTTCACTTTCAACAGGTGGTAGTACTGTCTTGCCCAGAATGGCACAGGCAAAGGAAAAGGAAAAGACAAGGCCCTAGGCAACCCTGTATTTAAAAAAGAAACCTTGATCCTTTAGTGGTAGATGAATGTAATCAAGCATCTCTAAAGTGATCGACAGCATTTTCTCCAAGAGCTGCTCAGAGTTCTGTTTTATCAACTCTCTGAATTAGTTGAAAATGCTACCAATTCTGTACCTTGAGCTAGTTAAGCCTGGGATTGAAAACCATCAATCTTGAAAATTTGTACGATTAAATTTTCTCTTCGAGCCCAAGGGTCCAATTTTACCTTTGGGAGTTTCTGAGTATGATAGAGACACCATATTTCTCATTTAAATGTTATGCAGTGGCACACGAAATTATTTACCTTGAAGCTCCTGAACTACTTAACTTCTTATTTGACCTTCTATGGATCTGACTTTCAGCTGTACTATCTAAGCTATATATCTGACGTATGAGCTTCTGTGAAACATGCCAAGGTAGAGATTTAATTACACTCTGCCTTTTTAAAAATAAAAATCAATATATTTTCTGTTTCAGGGCATTTGATGTAGAATTACTTTACATAGCACAGTTCTTTAAAATTCCAATAGCAGAAATTGCTGTCAACTGGACTGAAATTGAAGGTGAGTAAATTGTTCATGTTACAGCTGCTCTTAAGAGGGGGTGGGGGGTAGGCAACAATACAGTTGTCCAGTAAAGTTAGCTCGCTGCCCCCAACAGGGCCTGCTCAGCTGACCTGAGAGGGGCAGTTCCATGGAGTTCTGCCTCCTAATCCCCTCCACCGTCCAGATGGCTTACTGCCTTCTTTCTCCCTGCAGTCTCTTCCTGGGGTCTTCAGTAGGCCGACTACCCAGCCCAAGAAATTCAGCAAAACTTCTACAGCAGACAGTATCATGGCAGTCTGAGGCTAGAAGCAAGGTTGACAAGTCTTTTGAGATAAATTTTGTTTGTATCACCTTTTATTTAGTATTGTCTTATTTCATTACCCAGTCAGTATTGAGTACCTACAAGCCAGCATGCAGAGCTAAATAAGGAATTAGAGGTTTTTACTCCAGATGTCCACAGTCCATTCTGAGCCAGTTTTTAACTGGTATCTGTACATATATCCAAAAAATGTGAAAATATCTAAGATCTCTAATTATGAGAAATCTATCATAATTCTTAATAATTCATGTTTGAAAAAGCTTAGTGTGCTTATAATTTGTAGAACTTAAAATATATTCTAGTTTTCTCCTTTGCTTACCTTAGAAAGCTCCAAAACTAACTCATAGTGTGGAAGCAGTTAACAATCACCTGGAGACTTTCAGAGTCACCCCTCTCCTGCTGAGCATGGCCTCCTCTAAGAAAATCATTGTTATAATTTGCCATTATTGTTCTGTAACCTTGGCTGTTTAGGGACAGGAGAAGGTCTGGGGATCATACAAACTACATAGTCTAGAACAAATTCAAACCTCTTGGAGTCTTGCTGAATCAAATTTAACTACTCTCCATAGTAGCGGCCTAGATCAAAGGGGATTGAGAAGCCAGTAAAGGATTGCTCAGACTTGTAAGGATCTGCTCTGTTGATCTGTGTTGATCTATGCCCAGCATAGACTCTGTGGGAAGTTGAAATGGGAAAAAGTAAAAAATGTGTTACATATTTACATCATTTGCTCATGTGCATTTCAGAGATAGTTGTGTATCACTTTTCATTAACGGGCACTCAATGAGTAGTTTCATATTAATCATTCCCAGAATCCTTGGCCATATACACTCAATCCCTCCTCCCTACAATAGGGCCTTGTGAAAACTCCACAATTTAGATTCTTCCCAGTTTCACTGAACTTCTGAGATGTTTTGTTATTAAAGAAACTACTCAATTCAGCTTTAAAATGTTTAATTCTTTCATAAATGATTCAAATAAAATTAAGGTGGATGTGTTAATTAACTTCACTATGGTAATCATTTTACAGTATGTGTATATAAATATATATGTCTGTATATATGTATATGTATCAAATCCATACATTCTGCACTTTAAATATATTTCAGTTTGTCAGTTATACCTCAGTAAAGCTGGGGGAGGAGGAAGAAGCTAGAGTATTTGGGCTTAAATCTAGAAAATTGTCAGTGACTAGTATTTTGGTATTGGCCATGACACTTTACCATCCAGCACCGCAGTTACCTGACCTGAGTCTACTCTTGACTTAATAAAAAAAACAGTTCCACAGGATAAAATCAAGGAATACAAGCTTTTAAAACATGCTCCAGGAGGCAGATATCCTATAGTCAGCTGGGCTTGGCATGCTGCCATTTGGCAACCACTGGACAAAAAGATGTCCTCGCTAAGGTCGTATTTCTTTTAGCTGATTGAGAGTCTGGTAGAATCAGAATAAAAATTGGGTTTTTGTCTTGGATTTCTTATCCCATATTATTAATTTATATTATGTGTGGAAATGTACCTGCTTCTCTGCAGCACAGGAGACTGAAAAGCATGTAAAACATGAAAATTTGTCCTAAAAAATCATTTTTAAATGTACAGATGGAACTAAATATATACATATATATATAAATACGTGCATACGTACATAGTATAAAAAATAAGGTGACTAGGTCACAAAGGTCATGTAGACTGACTTCTATAATATAATTTTAAACTGATATATTTTCTCCAGAGTTTATTTAAGTTAATTCATTTTTAATTATTTTTAAATCACAGGTTCTAAATTAGTTCCATTTTGGAGCTGGCTGCAAATGGGCAAGGACCTGCTTTTTATACGACTTCGATATCTAACTGGTGCCTGGAGGCTTGAACAAACCAAGAAGATGAATTAGGTTATTTGCCATCTTTGTATTCTTATGTATCAGTGTCACACATTTCGTATGAAGTTAAAATTTTAAATAAACCTGGAATAAACCTATGCCATTGTCTGCCTTTTGGTAATTTTAAAGAATTAACTGCCATAACTAAAAATGCTTATACCTCTTTTGGACCAAAAAATTTAAGGTATTTGTAACAAAGTCAGATTTTCTTTTGCTTTGGCAGTTTTATTTAGATCAATTATCATTATGATTATGAGAAATACAACTTTAAACAGAAGAGAGAATTATTCTTACTCTAAAATGCCTGCGTAATTCTCATGAACTTAAATATAAACCACAATCATGTATCTGCTCAGAGATTTAAAAATCCAATTAGCATATGTTTAAATAAATATAAATTTATCGGTATTAAGTACCTATTTCAACTTATTAAACTCTAGAAAATTGTATGTTAAAGAAAGGATATAGGTTCTGTCGCAAAGACATCCACTTCCTTATATGGTCTTATTTCTCTCCTTCCCAATTTTACTAACATATACTGTACTTACTCTCTTACCTCCTAGCAACACCTTGCTCTTGAAACTATTAGAAACTTGCTATTAGAAACTGGAAATTCTTTACTAAAAAGAGAAAGTTTGGGGGTGCCCGACTGGCTCAATTAGTAGAGCATGTGACTCTTGATCTCGGGGTTGTGAGTTCGAGCCCCACACTGGGTGTAGAGATTACTTAAGAAAAAAAGAGAAAGTTTTGTAATATTAATAAATGTATATACTTAACAGCAGAAGCCTGTTTTTGAGATACTATTAAAGATTAACAAATAGCAATTACAACTTACCCCTAAAATTCAGAATTAGACTGTTTCTGATGTTTTAGGGGAACTAATAATAATATCTAACATTTGTTGAGTGCTTACCGTATGCCTGCCACTTCTAAGCACTTAGTAGATAATGATTCACTCACTTTTATAATGGAAGAGGAAACTGGCATAAAGTGGATACGTACCCAAGGTCACATAGCTAGGAAACAGTGGAGTCGTGATTCCAGCCCATGTGGTCTGGGTCCAAAGCCTACACTCTAATAACTATGCTACTTCAGTTAATGAAGCTATGAAAATTGGAGATACCGAAGTAGAAAGTTTCAGAAGTACACTAAATGAAACATTTTAAAGACAAGACTTACGGGCACCTGGGTGGCTCAGTTGGTTAAGCATCTGCCTTCAGCTCAGGTCATGATCCCAGGGTCCGGGGATTGATGCCTGCGTCGGGCTCTCTTCCTCTGCCTCCCCCTCAGCTTGTGCTCTCTCTCTTGCTCACTCTCTCTCAAATAAATAAAATCTTTAAATAAATAAATAAGAATTAAGAGAAAAAGTAAATAAGCTGAAAAATGATCCCCGCCAGTAGTTTCAACAACAGTAATATGATCACATCTGCAGTAGACACTAAGTTCCTTGAAAACAGAAACCATTTCTTACATTAGTATCCCCAACACCGTGCTCAGCCTATAGTAGACACTGACTGCTGATCAAGTGAATAAACAAACTTCATTTATTGCCACATTTTAAGAGCATTTAAGTCCCTTAAATGAAGAGAACAAAGCAAGGCTTATGCAAGTAGAAATGACAGAAACCCAATAGTAGAAGAATGATCATGAGCATTTAAAAGAGTTTAAAGTACAAACCTGAACCAAAAGTAAGATCCTTCATGAAACTGTAATAAAAATAAAATAATTTACAGGCATACGTTGTTTTATTGCGCTTCACAGTTTTTTTTTTTTTTACAAATGAAAGGTTTGGTCACCCTGTGTGGAGCAAGTCTCAGTGCCATTTTTTCAACAGCGTTTGCTCAATCCATGTCTGTCGCCATTTTGGTAATTCTCATAATGTATCAGAATTTGTCATATTTGTTATGGTGATCTGTGGTCAGGGATTACAACTCACTGAAAGCTCAGATGATGGTTAGCATTTCTTAGCAATGAAATAATTTTTACTTAAGTTGTGTATATTTTTCAGATATAATGCTATTACACAATTAACAAACTACAGAATAGTGTAAACATAACTATTACATGCACTGGGAAACCACAAAATTCATTCGACTGACCTTATTGCAATATTTGCTTTATTGCAGGGGTCTGGAACCAAACCCACGATATATCTGAGGTATGCCTGTATTGCTCTTTGCAAGCTAGTGATAAAAATGCATATTTGAAGCACATAGGAATTTTGAGAGGGAAGTATCAATACTTTTATGTAGTTCATCCATGAATACTCTTAAAGTGTTCTGATATCCTCGATGACAATTTACCCTTCTAAGCCCATATTCACATAGGTTAACAGCACAGTGTGGAATCTGAGAAGAGAAAATGTAGTTTTTGTTGACATTACAGAGCCAGCTAATACAAATAACAGGCAGCCATAGCAAAAGGGAAAATATCAGCTACTACTATTTTACCTATGTATAAGAAAGTTTGATAAGAATTTTACATGCATTAGTTGAGTCTGATCAAAAAATCTATCATATAGGAATAATAACCCACATTTCAGAAATGAATAAGTAGGCTTAGGCAAGTAATTTGCCCAAGGTCCCACAAGTAGCCAGTAGTTGTACTTCTTCTAAATAAAAAATAGGAAATATAAAGGATCATGGAACAAGATTAAAACTGAGAGGATAAGCTCATTATAATCAGACAACTTGACCATTTATTTTCTACCTTCTGACTTCTTCTTACAGAACATTTAGTATGGGGTTGACTTGAGGTTGCATCTGGATAATAATGTGTTTATTGACATCTGTAATGCTATGTCTCTCCATAGTTATATACTTCCACCATTCATGGTTGATTCTCCAGTTCTATTTTCCATTTTCTTTATTGAGTTATAATTTCCCTAAGAGCAGAAACCTTGCCTTTTCTTTTATGTGTGTGTCTACACAGCATCCTAAATTGTGATTGTTCAATGAAGTTTTCCGAAAGTTAGATCATGCCACCATTTCAATTGATTTGTTAAAAAAAAAAATACAGGAATGAGTTATTCCACTTTATTGACAGCTCAGTCCCCTGAAGTAGCAGTCCAGTAGGTTGCTTTGTTTTTGTGCAATCTCAAAATCCAGCAAACCCACAAATTAATGATTTCATTACATTAATCCAATAAAGGACTCTGATTTTGAATAAAACTCTAGGTAGTATTTTGATGGCCATAAAAAAGCAGTATCTTCATAGATTGGATCCCATCTAGGTGTTCTTTCTGTATGCAATATAGACAGGTATATAGGTATACAGTTTTTCTAAAAAACTCATCCCAGGATCACTTGATCAGTGATTGAGTGCTCTACATGTGCAAGCAAAACAGACCCCATCCTCGCCCTCTGAGGACTTCGCGTTTTAAGGGCATGATGCCTGCAAATCTTACCTGTAGAACCACATGCCTGGAGACGTTCGCCTGTCTTCAACTCATAAACCCAAGCCAGCTTAAAAGTCCGTTGTTTGGAACCCACAGTGTGTTTCCCCTGAAAATAATATCAGAAAAATATGGTTAAGTCCTTACAGCAGTCTGAAGCATGTATATTAAGTCTATAATATACCTGAACTACCCTGTATAGTAATACCTAACCATGCTTTGCAATGCCATTTCTGTGGAGAATCTGTTTTCCATTTTCCAAGAGGGAATGCCAGGGAATTATCTCTACCCACGGCCTCTAGGAATCCCGGTGAAAAGTCAGGCACATCAGCAGTGGGTTTAAACCTCACTGCAGCTTCTGCAGAGGCTGTGGGCAACTTTCCCCACCTAGGAGGCTCTGATGGGGTAGAGTAAGGGCTCCCATGGTAATCAGCAGAAGCCTGCTTCCAGTGCTACATCAAAAGGTAGACAGACGGTAGATAGTCCTACAGAAAGGACTGACAGAGAAAGGACCAAGAGTGAAAGAAGTGATCCTTGTCTGAGAAGTATCACAATGCACCTCAGAAATACTCCTGGGAAATGAAGTTTTGTATACTACCTCTCTGACCCATGAATGTTTACATTAACAAGATAATGTGCCCGTGCGTGCGTGCGTGCGTGCGTGCGTCTGTCTGTGATGAAGATAGCAGGTGATTGTCAATGCAACCCTTTCCACTAGGACAACAGGGACAGTAAAACCTAGGCCCCAAAAGCCATAGTGCCCACAAATGCCCCAACTGAAAAATGGTATGAACTTAAATTTGAACCCTCCAAAATAAAATTGGACAGAAAGTACAAGCCCTTAAAGGAACAATATATACGCTGTGAAGTTTTCAGGAAAAAAATCTTTTGGTGGTGCAGTTGGTTGAGCGTCTGGCTCTTGGTTTTGGCTCAGGTAATGATCTCAGGGTCCTGGGATCAGCGGGGAGCCTGGTTAAGATTCTCTCTCCCTTTCTCTCAGTCCCTCCTGCTGTTGCTCTCTCTCAAATAAATAAATCAATCTTTAAAATATATATATCTCTTATAAATCACTCATTCATACTATCGTTCACTCAGTGAGTACATACATATTGAATGCCTAGCTTCCAAGCATCGTTGGATGGATTTATTATACAATTAGGAGAAAATCAATTACAGTACCACTTTTAAAAGGTGTCTACCCTCCAATAGTCTACTCAGAAAGAAAATGTGAAGCATTTATATAGCAATTCAAATAATGTAAAATCAAGAGGCCAGTTGTGTTCTGAGGAAAACCAAATCTTTGCAGTTCAAAATTAGGAGAATTTTCCCTAAATTATTGTATTTCTATGGGGCTCTCTGTGCACAATGTACAACATCCATGGAAGTAAAAACACCTCCATCTGGGAAGATAGTTTATATCTTCTCAATTCCTTTTTCTCTTTGTCATTCTTCTGAAATAAACTTAGAATAGCAGTCCTACTCATTTATAGTTTTCACTGTATTCCTTGAGATCTAAAGGAATATTTTCTCAAAAATTTTAGTGGAAGGGCCAGCTAAATCAGGATAATTATTCTATAAAAAAAAAAAAAAAATTTAAGTAAGTACTCCCACTTCTGGAAAGATAGAGTAAATGACTTTATCTATCTCTCTTGCTAAGTACAAATAAAATCCCTGAACATTATATATATAAAAGAAACATAAGTAGACTTTGAAAGTTGCAAGAAGACTGTCTAGGGACCTTGAGACATACAGAAGGACATGGTGGTGACTTCCTTGGGTTTTCTTTTTGTCTCATATATCCCAGACTTGTAGGTGAAGCAGTCACCTAAAAATGCTGATGGGCACAGACAAAAAAAAGTCCCTAAAATGCCTCTTTTTCTTGCCAAAAGACCATGAAAGGAGCAGGATCAGCAAAACAGAAAACCCTCAGACAGTAACTGCTCCATTCCAATCAAACACTACAGAAAAAAATGGTGACCCCACCCTTGCTGACAATAGCTAAGGTTGAATGGGGAGCCTAGACTGGTACCCTCATTAGGCTGTAATAAGGCACCTGAACACCCTTAGCAGGGTGAAATCAGAGAAGACCAAGCAAGGAGCAGGACTTTCATTCCCACCAGCCAGTAATGAGTCCTCTACCTCATGACATCAGTGGAGATCACCAAGAGAGCCTCTTTTCCACTCCCACCCCCTCCTCACTGAGATGGTGTCAAAGGAGGCCTCATTTCCTCTGGTGGCCCAGCAGTAATAAAGCCACCCTTACCACAGTTACAATGAAGACCACGTAGCATGTAGCTAGAACTCCCATCCCTCCAACAGGAATAAGTAGCCCTCTTTCCCTTTGGTATCAATAGGGGCTCAGTGGGGAATCTGTACTTACATGCTCCCCCTTCCCTCACCAGCGTAGTGTCAGAATAAGCTAGCTAATTC
>NC_048224.1:76603250-76712258 GCF_002007445.2 Ailuropoda melanoleuca | reverse complement strand
TGTTTAGAACTGAAGGATGCCAAAGGCATCCCTAAGCCTGGAATTGGACTACAGTGCCTGTCAGGAGAAGAGCCTCTCTGCTTCTCTGGTTTTCCCTCTTACCCTCTACTGGTTCAAGAGTGAGTGTGATGGCCCCTCCTACAGGAAACCTCCCCTGGCCTTTTTAATAGCAGGTATGATAATCTATCACCTGTCTGGCAATAATGTGTTTAGATTCCTGTCTCCCTCCGTAGGCTGTGTTATCAGAGAGGGAGGGGACCAGGTCTTATCTTATGATACCAGCACCTAGCATAGGTGTCGGGCTCATGGCTGATACTTGTTACGTTTAGTTTCTTTCTTCGACCACCATCCTTTCTCTTCCCTAAGATATTTTGGCGTTTTGTAGAATAAGGCAGAAGAAAGGTTAAGGCATTTGGATTTTTATCTGTAGGCAAGAGAACACTATTAAATTTTAACCTGTGGTCAAAAGAGAACTACCAGAGTGTTTGAACAGGGGAGTCACATCACCAAAGGTGTGTTTGAAAGAGATTGAACTAATTGAAGGGGCGTGGTGCGTCTCAATGGCCACATGGACACCTAGCAAAGCTGGTGAGATGGTGCTTGACACACCACCGCACTGCTTCATGAAAGTCTCCGGCAGCTAAAAATTGGAACTTCCCCAAACAGCAATCCTTAACACACTTATGATGATTCTTGCCGATCAGTTTATAATCCCCACCACTCACGCAGCCCTTGGCCAGGAAACTCAGCCTCCCACAACACACACACATCAATAAAACTTTTAAAAAGTACCCACACACCATTTAAAAAAACATTTAAAATATTATTTATAGCTATTTAACACTTTGCGGGTATTCAGTACAGGTTAGTGTGCTATAGGACAGAACCTGAAGTAGAAAGACTGTTAAATGCACAGGAAGGAGGGAATGCAGTATATGCTTCTGCCTGTCCAAGGAATTTGTTATATTACATCAGCAAAGCAATGGACTGTAGGCCAAAAGGTAGCCTAATTACATAGGGCTTAATCATGCAGTGGTTAATGTTGATGAAGCTGGATTTTACCTTCATTCATGTAACACTTGTGTGCCAGACATAGTGCTAGGCAGTTCAGACCATTCTGTGGCATAGCCTGCGGCTTCCCCAAGGAGCTGGGTGTCTCTGGGGAGAACAAGTAGCAAATGTAAGGAAGCAAGTGTCCTCTGTGCTTTCGTGAAGGTATATGCCAGGTGCTGTGGAAGCCCAGAGGAGCGGTGGGGAGCTGATTGTTGCTGCTGCCCAGGGCGTGGGTAAGGTTTCCAGGACGTAGCAGCGCACAGGCCTCAGGGCAGAGGGGAGGCAGTGGAGGACAAAAGGGATGAGGATTGATGAGACTGGGAATGCAGTTTGAGGAGAAAGGTTGTGAAGAGCCTGGTTTGAACGTGATGCTAAAAGCATTAAATCTTACCCAGGATACTGTTTTTGTTCTTTTGTTTCTTTTTTTTTTCCACGTAAAATGTATAAATGCATGCACAGAACAAAAATTTGAAGACGGGGTGCCTGGCTGGTTCAGTCAGTGGAGCATGGAACTCTTCATCTCGGGGTTGTGAGTTCGGGCCCCACGTTGGGTATAGAGATTATGTAAAAGAAAATAAAATCTTCAGAAAAAAAAAAAGTTGGTAACGTGTGTGTGTGTGGTGACAAGTATATATGTTTGTGACAACCATTTTAAAGGACAAATAAAATACTTTTCATCCCAACCCCTGGAAATACCTACTGTCCCGTTCTGCTTCAGTCTCACAGCAAGGTATGTCACTAGAAAGTGTGACGGGATCTGCTCTGGACTTGGAAGGACAGGGCACTAGCGGCCCAACAGGGAGGGTACTCTCTTGGGGGGTGGGTGGATGAGGGGAGGCCCAGTAGCACAGAGCTGCCAGCGTGGAGCAGACTCATTAGGGACGCCTGGGATGGGGCATAGCTACAAAATACGTGGGATGGTCCATCCATGGGATTTAATGACCCATTGAATGTGGGCTTGAGGAAGAAGAGGAATAAGATTTCCATGGTGTTTTTCTGGGTCTGTTTCTCACTTGGGCAAGTGGTGGGGAGTGGTACTACCAGAAAATATGGAATACAGGAAGAAAAACTGGTTTAAGAAAGCTAATAGGTTCCATAGATTCCATTTCTTTCTCTTAAAAAAAAAAGTAAGTTTTATTTTTTAGAGCAGTTCGAGGTTCACAGAAAAAATTGAGGGGAAGGTCCAGAGAGTTCTCATATATGCCCTGACCCCCACATGCATAGTCTAGGACAGTCTGGACGTCCTCCTCCTCCAGAGGGGCTCGTGGGTCACAACTGATGAGCCTACACTGCACGTCAGTGTCACTCCTAGTCCCCAGGGTGTTGTACATTCTCTGGGTTTGTACGAAGGATAATATCAACCATTGGAGTATTAGATAGAATGGTTTTACTGCCCTAAAGTCCTCTCTGCTCTACCTGTCCACGCCTCGCTCTCCCCAGCTCCTGGCGTAGAGTCCATTATTACGTTGGAATGGATCGCTCTTAAGGATCCTGGAGTGTGGAAGTCAGTGGTGCTCAAATTTTAATTAAAAAAAAAATTTTTTTTTAAGTCAACAGGGCCCTTTCATCAAAGAAGCTTCGTTAAGGAAAGCTGAATGAAGAAGGGCTGCGTGGGAGGACGGTGGCATCTGCAGAGGGATGCGGTGGAGCGCTTTGCCCTTCCCCCGGCATCCACCTAGGCCCTGCTCTCTTGCTGCTGCGTCTGACTGAGTCTCTCTGCTGTCTCCAGAATTCTGAAGAACATCGTTTACAAGCTGCACGGTAAGCAAGTCTGGAGCTGGAAGGAAGGGCTGGTCATTCCCAGATGCAGTGACCTCAGACTCGTGTGTCTGAAACCTGCTGTCTGTTTTTCAGTAGGCGTTTCTTTCTTTGTTTTGTTTTGTTTGGCTTGTGTGGGTCCCTTTCCTTGGGGTCCAGGTGCCAGCTTTGATTTCACTTTGCTGTCATGTGCCTCCGAGTAGCCTCTCCTCATCCCTCTCCCAGGGTGCTGCTCTCATGTGGTGTGAACTTGGAAATCGTATAAACATGCTTGTTTAAACGTGGCCGAAAATAGTTGCAAGTAGGTCCCGTGTGATCTCTTCTGTACAGACTTGGTAACACCTATCTTGGTAGGTGGAACCCTCTCCTGGTTGTCGCTTGTTCTCAGTTAGGTTTTGCACAGATGAAACTGCTGGAGAGTCAAGTTTTATACAGTGACCACCTCCTTTCGTCGGGGTCCATTTATCTTCTCACCTTCTCCCTCTTTCTGACTGGTCCTGGAATGATACAGAGGATATCTGTTATGGCCTCAGAAATATCCACCCACCGGCTCTGCTGGGTGAATAGTAGCACTTCATGCTGATTAGGAAGAAAAGGATGTCATTATTTTGATTCCTAATGCGATGCTAATATGTTGAGATACTGTTTTTCTTTTTACGTAAACATTTATTCTTTTTTTTCTTTTTTGCCTCTGATCTTTTTCTGAGGTTGTTTTACTTGTTCTTTCTTTTTTCTTTTCTTCTTCTGGGCACCTTTTACTTCTACGAGAAGGCATGCAGGAGGAATAAGCTGAAGTAGAACTACTTGTTAATAATGAAAAATAATATTGTTACATTAGTTTACAGTTTTCAAACCGCTTTGGCACACTTCCTCTCCGTATGAAAAGTAGTGATTTTTGTTTCAGTTTTGCAGAAGAGGAAACAGGATCAAAGTGGTTAATTACTTAACGGTCACACTTAGTGATGGAGCTAACATTCAGACTGAAGTCTTCTTCCTCCAGATATTCATTATACCAGTTGCATCTTGTTCCTGGAGGGGTGAGTTCCCTTGTGGGTCATTTTAAACCTGAATAATAAAATACCACACTTATGGGGTGGTATATAGTGTCTCCACACACATGCCGACAATGGGAAGAATATAGTGGGGAATGCTAGAAACTTATGCTGTAATCTTCCCAAGACAGTTTCGAAATTCTCTTATAACAGTCTTATGAGTTACTTACCCTTAACATTTTCAGTCATGCTCTTGATATTCAGAATACTACATAGAAAAAAAAATGTATAGCATTCTGAATCTACTTTAAAAGTGGCCAAAATGATTAGGCATGTTTGTTAGATCCCCTCTTTGTTGCTCTAATGTCTATTCTTCTTCCCTTTCACTACGTTTGGCATAAACAGAATATCAAACAGGCAAAAGAATAATAATTCTGTCTCCAAAACAAGTGGTACTCAGCAACAATAAAAAAAATATCTCATCTCTTTATTTTAAAAAAATAATTCTAAATCTCCACTGAAACTTAAGAAATAACGTCCAGTCAACATTGACACTCTAACTGGAAAATCAAACTAGATGAGTGGTCATGAGAACCACATCCCAGGGATTTAAGTGAGCGTAAATCAAGACTTTCCCAGTGGCTTCTTAAGTATAAATGCCAACGACACCAGTTTACCTCAGCACCTCATGTCATGAGCTCAAGGCTGCCTATTATAACCCCCTCTTAGTTTAGGCAAAATATATCATTTTTAGTAAGGACCTTTTGTTTTATGTGAAATTCAGTATTAATATAAAAAGAAATCAAACTGTTTTTTGGAGTTCTGTTTTAAAATGAGATCGCATGTGTGTTTTACTCACTATGAGGGTTTTGATG
Organism: Ailuropoda melanoleuca; assembly: GCF_002007445.2. Lineage (NCBI taxonomy): Eukaryota > Metazoa > Chordata > Mammalia > Carnivora > Ursidae > Ailuropoda > Ailuropoda melanoleuca. The sequence goes on along the minus strand of NC_048224.1, from coordinate 76,707,580 downwards.
TATTTGTGGGCTTTTATTGGATGAGACTCAGGCAGTCATTACGTAGTGACTCTGGGCCACAGTTCACCCAAATCCGGAAATGATGATAAAAATTAACTTCAAATATTTTTGTACTTAGTTGTGTATTATAGGATAAATTTATTAACCCCAAAATATTTTCATGCAGTAGATTCTGTTACAGTCCTATTCCAGGAAGGATTGTAAAGTCAGTTTTATGAAAGAGTGAGTTTCAAAAGTTGTGGACCTTCTAATGGATTTGAAGGCATACAGATTTTGGAGTATTAGTAGATTTTAATACAACTTTATTTTATTATTGTTTTCTAAATATTTACTTATTTATTTGACACAGAGAGAGACAGCCAGGGAGAGTGGGAACACAAGCAGGGGGAGTGGGAGAGGAAGAAGCAGGCTCCCAGCAGAGCAGGGAGCCCGGTGCGGGGCTCCATCCCAGGACCCTGGGATCATGACCTGAGCCAAAGGCAGACGCTTAAGGACTGAGCCACCCAGGAGTCCCAGATTTTAATACAACTTTAAATATCAGATATGGGGCGCCTGGGTGGTTCAGTTGGTTAAGCATCCGACTTCTGATTTTGGCTCAGGTCATGATCTCAGTCTTGAAATCAGGCAACCTGTTGGGCTCCCTGCTCAGTGGGGAGTCTGCTTGTCCCTCTCCCTCCTCCTCCCACAATCCTCCACCCTCCCCCTCCCCACCCCACCCCACACACATGTTCTCTCTCTTTCGAGCAAATAAATAAAATCTTTAATAAATAAATAAATATCAGATATATTAGTTCATGAAAGATTTATATTACTGCTTTCTTTCAGAATTCTCCCAGTTGTTGAATCTATGGATGTTTATTGAATGTAATTATTTGCTTTGAAAGAATTTTATAGTTTGTATTATAAAAATACCTGATTCCAAGAAAATAAATCTCAATAACAGTGATTGACAGTATGTAAAATTACTATTAGTTGTTTCTGGGATAGAAAATATTTTACCATTTACAAAAATAGTATTTCTGGACATTCTTCCATATTTTCCCCTTTTTCCTAGTGTAGAAGCAAATGATATTTTAAAAATAGTACTTCCTTTCTCTCCTAAGCTACGACCATCAGAGAAAATTGATATGTTTACATGAATCAACATTAAGTGGAAGAAAGGATCTGAAAGGCAGGCAGAATGCCAGGGATTGCACATAACCAAAACTGTGCCTGTCCTTCAATGAGTATGGGCTGTTGGAAGGAAATTATCCTATATAATTGGATCTGGGGTGTGTGTGATTTCCTAGCATTTTATGTTATCAGGGATTCTAATGTCTTTCAAGTCTTCCATGTACCAATGGCACATTATTTTCCATCTCAAGATTAGATTTTAAAAAAAGAACTCAGATTTTGGTAGAGGGAGACTTTATTTGTAAAATCCTTTGAAGGTAGCGATGAAGCAAATTATTATAACATGTGGAGTGCGATTTTTCGCATTAAATTCATCACACTGTTGTGCAACTACCACTACCAGCCTTCTCCAGAACTTTTCATCCTCCCATGCTGTACCTCTGTCTCCATTAAACAGAACTCCCCGTTCCCCTTTCTCCCAGTTCCTAGTAACCTCTGCTCTACTTTATATCTTTACAGATTTGCCTCTCCTAGTTACCTCGTATAAGTGGAATCAGACAAAATTTGCTTTTCTGTGTCTAGCTCACTTCATTAGTATAACATCTTCACGTTTTATTCATTATGTAGCCTGTAGCAGAATTTCCTTCCTTTTTGAGGCTGAGTAATGTTGCATGGTGCACGTATACCACATTTGTTTATCCAGCCATCTGTTGATGGACCCTTAGGTGCTTTTTCTCCTTTTGGCTGTTGTGTATACTACTACTGTGACTATTGGTGTACAAGTATCCGAGTACCTGTTTTCAATCCTTTTGTGTGTATATATCTAGGAGTGCAATTACTGGGTCATTTGGTAACCCTACATTTAATTTTTGAGGAGCTGCCAAACTGTTTGACACAGTGGCTGAGCCATTTTTTATCCAACAATGCACAAAGATTGTCATTTTTCCACATCCTTGCCAACACTTGTAAGTTTCGGTTTTGTTGATAATAGCCATCCTAATAATTATGAAGTGGTATCTCGTGGTTTAGATTTGCATTTCCTTAATGACTATTGATGTTATGATGTTATCATGCAATCATATTATTGACCATTTATAGATCTTGTTTGGAGAAATGTCTATTCATAGTGCTTCATCCACTTTTGAATTGTATTGTTGGTTGGTTGTTGAGTTATAGGAGTTCTTTATATATTCAGGATGTGAATCCCTTAACAGCTATATGATTTACATGGCATGTTTTTTTAATGGAAAATTTCTAGAAAATCTTGTGAACCTATTTCCCACCTACCTCTGTATGTGATTTTTTGCATTTAAGAATTAGTTCTGTGGAACTTCATAACATATGGTTATATAAATAAAGGGAATCACATATTTTTTAAAGCTTCTTTGCTTTTAAAGCCTACCAGTCTTAGATCACATTAATTTTGAACAAATCAAGGTTAGATTAGAGGATATCTAGCCAGCATAAGAGATAACAGTTCAGTGTGTGATATAACTTTCAGTGACACAGCATTTAAACTGCAAATGAAATTAGAAGGGACATTTGGCCTTTGTAGGTTTAGAAATTTGGATCACCGAAGAAAAATTAGCTGCCGTCTCCTAGAGTCTGTTTTTTCCCCTCAGTGTCTTCCTCATTTAAAAGTGTTTGTGAGAGTTCTAAATCACCTACATTAGAAATAGGAATTTTTAAGACTTGGTTCCAGTTTCACTTTTGACATATTGATGTATTGATAGGGTTGAAAATCCGGCACAACTAAACCAAAAACCAAAGACATTTAAAAAAATTGTAAGACCTTTTGAACAGGAAAAGGATGATAAATATTTTTAGTCTCACTTATATGTGGAGTCTTAGAAAAACAAAGTCAAAAGCAGATATATAGAATAGATATGAGATTGTCAGAGGCTGGGGATGTGGTTATGGGCAAAGTGGGTGAAGGGCACCAAAGGGTACAAACTTCCAGTTATAAAATAAACAAAACGTGGAATGGAATGGAATTGTGGGATAGTTAACAATACTGTATTGTATATTTGAATGTGGCTAAGAGAGTAGATCTTTTATTTATTTATTTTTTAAGATTTTATGTATTTATTTGAGAGAAAGAGCATGAGAGCAAGAGAGAGAGCAGGAGCAGGGAAGAGGGGCAGAGGGAGAGGGAGAAGCAGTCTCCCCGCTGAGCACGGAGCCTGATGGGCTCCATCCCAGGACCCTGGGATCATGACCTGAGCCGAAGGCAGCCACTTAACCGAATGAGCCATCCAGGCATCCCAAAAGAGTAGATCTTAAAAGTGTCTATCACAAGAAAAAAAAATGGTGACAGATCTCAACTAGACTTACTGTGGTGATCATTTTGTAATATATATAAATAGTGAATTACTATGTTGTACATCTGAAACGAATATAATGTTTTATGTCAATTATATCTCAGTCAAAAGAGATTTTAGGAAGAATAGATTAGAGGAGAGAAAGAATAAGATTAGAGGGGAATGACCAGGAGTCAAGTTCAAGAAATGAAAATCTAGGAGAAGTGTCTCACCTCCTGGCACTGGGGGCAGGATAGTTCTTTGTTGTGGGCGCTGTTCTCCGAGTTGTACAGTGTTTAGCAGCATCTCTGGCCTCTGTGCACTAGACGCCAATGGGACCCCTCCCTCCAGCCAACTTGTGGCAGCCAAAAATGTCTCCAGACATTGCCAAGAGCCTCGCAGGGAGCAAAGTCATCCCTCATTGAGAACCCCTGTCTAGGGTGACAAGAGCCTGAGCTAAGTTCTAACAGCAGAATGGTGATGAAAAAACTTCTGGTAGAAAAAAGACAGTCTCTTCAATAAATGGTGCTGGGAAAATTGGACAGCTACATGCAAAAGAATGAAACTTGACCACTCTCTCACACCATACACAAAAATAAACTCCAAATGGATGAAAGACCTCAATGTGAGACAGGAATCCATCAAAATTCTAGAGGAGAACATAGGCAACAACTTCTATGACATCGGCCAGAGCAACCTTTTTCACGACACATCTCCAAAGGCAAGAGAAATAAAAGATAAAATGAACTTATGGGACTTTATCAGGATAAAGAGCTTCTGCACAGCCAAGGAAACAGTCAAAAAAACTAAGAGACAGCCCACGGAATGGGAGAATATATTTGCAAAGGACACCACAGATAAAGGACTGGTATCCAAGATCTACAAAGAACTTCTCAAACTCAATACACGAGAAACAAATAAACAAATCATAAAATGGGCAGAAGATATGAACAGACACTTTTCCAATGAAGACATACAAATGGCTAACAGACACATGAAAAAATGTTCAAAATCATTAGCCATCAGGGAAATTCAAATCAAAACCACACTGAGATACCACCTTACGCCAGTTAGAATGGCAAAGATAGACAAGGCAAGAAACAACAATTGTTGGAGAGGATGTGGAGAAAGGGGATCCCTCCTACATTGTTGGTGGGAATGCAAGTTGGTACAGCCACTCTGGAAAACAGTGTGGAGGTCCCTTAAAAAGTTAAAAATTGAACTACCCTATGACCCAGCCATTGCACTACTGGGTGTTTACCCCAAAGATACAGATGCACTGAAGAGAAGGGCCATATGCACTCCAATGTTCATAGCTGCATTGTCCACAATAGCCAAATCGTGGAAGGAGCCAAGATGCCCTTCAACAGATGACTGGATTAAGAAGCTGTGGTCCATATATACAATGGAATATTACTCAGCTATCAGAAAGAACGAATTCTCAACATTTGCTGCAACATGGACGGCACTGGAGGAGATAATGCTAAGTGAAATAAGTCAAGCAGAGAAAGACAATTATCATATGATTTCTCTCATCTATGGAACATAAGAACTAGGAGGATCGGTAGGGGAAGAAAGGGATAAAGAAAAGGGGGGTAATCAGAAGGGGGAATGAAACATGAGAGACTATGGACTNCTGGGAAACAAACTCAGGGCTTGGGGGGGGGCGGGGAATGGGATAGTCTGGTGATGGGTAGTAAGGAGGGCACGTATTGCATGGTGCACTGGGTGTTATACGCAACTAATGAAGCATCGCACTTTACATCGGAATCCGGGGATGTACTGTATGGTGATTAACATAATATAATAAAAAAATCATTTAAAAAAAAAGAAAAGAAAATAAATGGAAAATAAAAGGAAAAAAATTAAAAAAATTAAAAATCATTAAAAAAATAAATAAAAAAATTAAAAAAAATAAAAATTAAAATTAAAAAAAAAAGAAAAGGGGGTGGGGGGGAGGAGTGCAAAATTTTGAGGAGAGGAGAGGAAAAAAATTTCTGGTAGTTAAAATTTATTAAGCATCTACTATTTCCCCGGCTCCAACACTAGGTGACATAATCATTTAACATAATTGGTAATAAATATTTATTAAATTCCTATATTATACAAAGGATTGGAGCTACAGAGATGAACAAGACAGTCAAGTTCTTACAGCCTTTGTCATTTAATAGAAGAGAGATATATGAACAAACAGATCATGATCCAAAGTGGAAATAGTCATGTGTGTAAGATACTGAGAGGAGAATTCCGAAGTCACAGAGGCCTATGAGACCTGAGCTGCATTTGAAGGATAAATAGTAGTTTCGCCTGCTGGAGTGGATTTTGCAGGGGGGGTGGTGAACTGCCCGTGGTCTTTCTTTTTTTTGCTAAGATGATGACCAAGTTGAAGCAAAGCTCTCTCCAGGCCATCACCACTGTCCAGGGAATAAAACTCCCAGACCATACATAATGAAACCTAGGATGACAGCCTGGGGCAACTGTACATTTTCCCTGAGGCTTGAGTAGAGCAATTAGCACCTGGCACATCCCAGAGCTATACAGTTTTAGGGCTAGTTTATATATTTCATGTATTGTGTTCACAGCGCCAAGAGGATAAGGAGATGCATATCTAAAATGCCATAATAAGTTGAACTCTGCCAAATTATATTGATAACACTTTGTTGATTTTGGAAAAAGCTAAATAAGAGGCATATTTGCATCCTGTGGTTAACAGTTTCTTTATTAACCAGTAGGTGCACTGTAATGGAACCTAGAAACAGATGGAACTATATGGCTTTATTTGTGAAGTGGCCATATATTGTTTAATCTCATGGCAGCAGTATTTGCTATTATGTAAGAAAAATAGTTATTCAGTGGCAGGTTATATAATACATATTCAACAGGAGTGATCTCTTCATCCTTCCTTAATGATTCACATTTTTAAAATTTTGTAAATTGAAAAAAAAAAGTAAGGAACACCAAAGAAAATTTGCCAACACATTTATTGTAAGCTGCCCTACATGTACTCAAGCTCTGCTCTTTCTTCACTGGCTTCGGTCCCATTAGTAACAATACTGTTCAGACTTGCTGATGTCACTACCCAGTTATTTAATTTGACTAAATGTGATAGATGTATTTATTTAAGATTTTGTTCAGAAGTTTTTTTTAAAGGTCAGTATGGTACTTTTACATTTCAGGGAATGTTTTGTGATATGATTGTAAAATTACATTAACTTATCAAAAATACTTATTTACTTATACTAAAAGCTGTGGAGACTCGAGATAAGATGCAAAAGCTGTTTGCCCTTTCAGTTCACAGAAAACAATTCATTGTTATTCATTCTGTTTCATCTTATCTGAGTGTTTGTTTTTGAAAAATATAAAATGTTCAACATGATAGTGTAACTTAGTGATTTTTAGTTTTCGTACATTTGAATTGCTAAAGACTGACTCACACACCAGAATGGTTACTGGTGCTTATGCCCTCCTGCCAATATGGTTTTGAAAGGGTCCCTTACCTGGAGCCTGAGGCCTTCAATTGCCCCTCCTTCCTGCCTTTTCAACTCTTTGACAGGAATTGCTCAACCATGGTTATCTCTTCCTCTCACCTCTCCTCCTCTCACCCCCATTCTTTTCTGGGAGTATGAATGACTCTATCTTCTTAAGAGCCTATTTATTCATTTAGCAAATACTAAACACTTACTGTATGCTAAGCCGTATTCTATGTGCTGGGGTACTGGCTGGACAAAAAATTCACATCCTAATAGAGTCTATGTTGTGGGGAGGAAAAAGAGACAGTAAAGAGTAAAAGTAAGTAAAATACAAAGCAGTCTCAAAAAGGGAGAACAAAGGCGGGAGGCTCACACTTCCCAATTTGAAACATCCTAGAAAGGTACTGTAATGAAAACTATGGAATTGGCAAAGGATAGACCTAGAGATCAATGGAATCGAATTGAAAGTCCAGAAATAAACCCAAGCAACTTTTGACAAAAGTGTTATAACCATTCAGTAGGGAAAGAATAGTCTCCAACAGATGGTGCTGGGACAATTGGATAGCCACTGCAAAACAATGAAGTTGGACCCCTACCTCACACTATTTCCAGAGTTAACTGAAAATGATCGATGACCTAAGTATAAGAGCTGAAACCATAAACTCTTTGAAGAAAACATAGGGGTAGATCTTCACAACCTTGGATTTGGCAGTGGATTCTTAAATATGATACTAAAAGCACAAGTAACAAAACAAAAAATAGATAAATTTGACACATCAAAATGTAAAACTTTTGTGTGTCAAGGAGCATTATCATGAGAGCAAAAAGGCAACATACAGAAAGGGAGAAATATTTGCAAATCATATTTCTCATATTTCTCATTATCTATATATCCAGAATATATTGAAAAAAACCTCTTATAATGCAACATAAAAAAACCCCACACAATTAAAAAATGGGTAAAGGGGGGGCCCTGGGTGGATTATCAGTTAAGCAGTTAAGCATCTGACTCTTGATCTCAGGGTTGTGAGTTCAAGCCCTGGTTGGGCTCCATGCTATGCTGTGGAGCCCACTTAAAAAAAATAAAAAATAAATAAAATAAAATAGATAAAGGACTTGAGCCAACGTTTCTCCAAAGAAGATATACAAATGGCCAATAAGCATGTGAAAAGATACTCAACATCATTAATCATTAGGGAAATCGAAATTAAAACACGAGATGCCACTTCACACCTACTAGGGTGGGTATAATAAACAAACAAACAAACAAAAAATGGAAAATAACCAGTGTTGGTGAGGATGTGGAGAAATTGGAATACATGCATTTCTTTTGGGAATGTGAAATGTTTCAGCTGTTGCGGAAAATAGCTTGGCAATTTCTCAAAATGTTAAGCATAAAATTACCATATGCTCCAGCAGTTCTCCTAGGTTTATGCCCAAAAAAATTGAGAGCAGGGGCTCAAACAAATACCTGTACACAATGTTCATAGCAGCACTACTTACAATAGCCTGAAAGTAGACACAATTTGAAAGTTAATTAATGGTGGAATTGATGAACAAATTGTTATATGCGTATGTATACACACACATACACACATGCTCAATGAAAACATATTAGCCATAGAAAGGAATAAAATACTGATACCTACTACCATATGGATGAACTTCGGAAACATGTCAAGTAAAAGAAGCCAGATACAAAAGGCCAGGTATTGTTTGATTCCATTTATATGCAATATGCAGAATAGGTTAAATCCATAGAAATAGAATGCAAATAAAATATTACCAGAGCCAGGGGCCCGAGGGGTGGGGTGGGGACAGGACCTGGAAATAAGGAGAAATTGTTTGATAGCGACGGGGTTTTACTTTGGGGTGGTGGGAAGGATTTGGAATTAGAGGTAGTTGCACAACATTGTAAATGTACGAAATGCCACCAAAGAGTTCACTTTAAAATGATGGTTTTATGTAAAGTAAACTTCACTTTAACAAAATTTGGAGAAACAAGTAAAATATGTGTTATGTTAATCATAAGTCTGCTCTGGAAAAATAAAGCAGAAAAGGGTGAAAGAAGATGAGAGAAGGCTTCAATTTAAAATAGAGGGGACTAGTATAACACCGTATGTTAACTGGCTAGAATTAAAGGAGAAACTAAAATAGAGTACATTTATCTGGATGAACACCGAGTAATGTACAGAATTGTTGAGTCGTTATTTTGTACAACTGAAGCTAATATAGAACTGTATGTTAATTATACTGGAATTAAAAATTAAGTAAATAAAAATTAAAAATAAAATAAAGGGGGGGAGCAGGGAAGGCTTCTCAGATGACAAGAGTAAAATTCTGAAGGAGATGGATGGGGGAGAGAGCCCCATGGTGGAAGAGCTTTGTAGAAACAGAAATGCCCTGGAGTAGCTGCAAGGTTGGCGTGTTCAAGGCAAAGGGAGGAGGCAGTTGTGGCAGAAGTAGAGCAAGCAAAGGAGAAAGTAGAAGGAGAAGAGGGAAGGTAGGTGACGGGTGGATGCTCAAGGAAGAGTCATTCTAACATGCCACCAGGGTTGAGAAGTCTAGTGCTGTAGGGTCTTGTAGATCACTGGAAGGACTTCAGCTTTTATTTGGTGTGAAAAAAATCCTTGGGAGGGTTTTGAGCAGAGAAGGATCACAAAATTGACTTATGTCTTAAGAGAGTCAACCAGGCTGTTGGGAACAGACTATGAGGAGCAAGTGTAAAAGCAAGATGACCACTTAGAAGGCCAGTATTATAATTTAATAAAATGTTCTGATTCTGCTTTTTCCATACTATACAATTTCACCCAAACTGTTATTTCCTTTCCCCGTAAGCGCTGATACATTTGAGACTAAATCCCTTTGATTCAGCCCTGTCCTCTGAGCTCCAAATCCTGTACTTAACTGCCTGTTGAATTCCACTTTGTGCTTTTCCTGACCCTCTACCCACCTTACCTCCTCAGACCCACTATATCCAAGATAGACTTCATTGCATCCATCTGACCCCCAACTTCAATTCCTCCTGAATTTGTTAATGAATGATAGATCATCATCCATGTGCCCAAGAAATCTGGATTCTTCCTGGTCTCTGAATCCCAACAGTCAAGATTTTTTTGTATTCTAAATTCTGTACTTTTTGATATAAATTTCAAAGTCACCAGATAAAGTTATACAAAAAGATACTACTGGGAATTTGGTCAAAATGGCATGGTTATCTACAGATTGATTTGGGGAGAACTGAAATCCTAACACTTTGGGTATATAAATTCATGAACATGATATAACTCTCCATTTAATTTCTTTCTGCAGTGTTGTGCAGTTTTCTTTGTGGAGTTCTTGCCCATTCTTTTGGTTAAATTTATTCCTAAGTGTTTTATGGTTTTTGATGGTATTGTAAATGCTTTTACTTATTTCATTTTCCACTTGTTTGCTGTTAGTAAAAGGAATCAGTTGTCTTTATACATTTACCTTTTATCCTGCCACTTGATAAATTTGCTAGTTTCAAATTTTTTTTATAGATTCTGTAGGGTTTCCTTTGTTGTATTTCTGTTGTCTTTGAATAGAAACAGTTTTACATCTTCTTTCCCGAGCTTTATGCTTTTTTTCCCCCTTGCTTTGTTGTACTAACCAGTGCAGTGATGAATAGAAGTGGTGAGAGTTGATTGTCTGTTTTTGTTTCCAATCTTAGTGGAAAATATTCTGTGTTTCACCACCAATTTTAATGTTAGTTATTGGCTATTATAGCTGTTTTTTAAAGATTATGGAAATTTCCTTCTATTTCTAGTTTTCTGGGAGTTAGTAATATTTGAAAACTCATGAATGAGTAGTGACTTTTGCCAAATGCTTTTTCAGCATTTATTAAGATGATAATATGGCAGGTGCCTGGGTGGTGCAGTTGATTAAACATTTAACTCTTCTGCTCAGGCCCCTTATTGGGCTCTATGCTCAGCAGGAGCTTGAGTTTTTCTCTCCCTCCCCTTCTACCCCTACCCACTGGACATACTCTCTCTGTCTCTTTCTCTCAAATAAATCTTTTTTTTTAAGATGATAATATGGCATTTTTCCTTTATCCTGTTTTTATGATAAAGCAGTTGATTTATTTAAAAATGTAATACCAATCTTGCATTTCCTGTGTTAGATCCCACTTGGTCATGAGGTATTAAACTTTTTAATACTGCTGGATGTGATTTGCTTATATTTTGTTAAGGATATTTACATCTATGTTCCTGAGTAATATTTGTCTGTTTTCCTATAATATCCTAATCAGATTTTTGTTTCAGGATTATGTTGGTCTTATTATATGAGTTAGGAAGGTTCTCTCCTCTTCAGTACTCTGAAAAATTTGTCTTTCTATTATTTCTTCTTTAAACGTTTGATAGATTTTGCCAATGAAGGCATTTAGGCTTGATGATCTCTTCCGGGGAAAGTTTTTAGTTGTGAATTCAATTTCTTTAACAGATACAAGGCACTTCAAAATTTCAACTTCTTTCTCTGTAGATCAAAAATTATCTATGTTTTATACGTCCATGTAACCCACACCTTAATTAAGATATAGGACATTTCCATCACCCACAAGTGTTCCCAATAATGAACTTTGGGTAAATAAGTCTTTGTAATTCAGGCTCTGTATGAATTAAGCAATTATAACTGAAAATGCAAATGTAATATACCTTTTTACCAATCACGTTAGCCTTATTTTATTAACATTTATTAAAAAATAGGAAAAAAATAGAAATTAAAAAAAATATTCTTCTAGATTCTTCTACCAAAACAGGTTATCAAATTCTGAATTTTTTTTTGCAGGTAAACAATTTTTATTGTGACATTATTTAAAATAAAGATAAATGGGAAATAATCTAAAAACCATAATTGTAAAGCAATTGCAGTAGACCCAGATACAGACATATTATATACATCTGTTAGCCTAAAAAATTTGATGTTTTATTATATATTATTATTGTTTTATTTTATTTATCTGTGTATTTGTTTAAGTTTTTATTTCAATTCTAGTTGGTTAACATATGGTGTAATATTGGTTTCAGGAGGAGGATTAGTGATTCATCACTTACATACAACACCCGGTACTCATCACAAGTGCCCTCCTTAATGCTCTTCCCCCATCTAGCCCCTTCCCACCCACCTCCCCTCCAGCAACCCTTAGTTTGTTCTGTATAGTTAAGAATCAAATTTATTTTTGAATTTCTTCTCAGGATATCCCATATTCCTTAAGTTGATGCCAGTTTTAAAACAGGCATGAATATATTTAGATTTATTGCACTGTGATGGACTTATTTGAATGACAGGTTGGGCTTAAGCTGAAAAGGGCTTTGTCATATGATAGAATACTATGCAGCAATTAAAAAGAATGAAGTAGATTTATATAATACTAACATAGAAAATACGCTCAAATTGCAGAATAATTTAATATTTTTAAAAATTCAAGCTCATGCTGTACTTTTTTGTAAGTACCTAACTGTGGATGAATATGCAGAGTAAAATACCTAAAAATAAGTTCAAACCTGTAACAGTAGTCATATCAAGAAGTATATGAAGATTTGGGAATGTGGTTGCAATCAGAAGAAATTTAACCTTATCCATAATGTTTTAATTTTTTTAAGAATAGTAGCTTGATGTGGAACTTATGTAATTAGAACTATAAAGTGACTTGACTGATCTACATATGACTAAAGGCAAAATGCATCTGGGTTTTGTTTTTGTTTTTGTTTTAGCAGTTGCTCTGAAACTCTAGAAAGCCAGCTTGTAAAAATCTGTACAGGGAGTGCTCTAAATCTGTTTTGTTTTTCCACATTATGGCACAAGAAATTATTGCAAGTGAAGTAAAAATGCTACTTAGAATTAAAATTAAAAGTTGAATATTTAATAACATGAAAATGCTTACAATATATCATTCATTGAAATAGGCAGAATATGAGACATATCTATAAACAAACTCTCTTTTAAAATATGTTTGTTTATGTGGCGCCTGGGTGGCACAGCGGTTAAGCGTCTGCCTTCAGCTCAGGGCGTGATCCTGGCGTTCCAGGATCGAGCCCCACATCAGGCTTCTCTGCTATGAGCCTGCTTCTTCCTCTCCCACTCCCCCTGCTTGTGTTCCCTCTCTCGCTGGCTGTCTCTATCTCTGTCCAATAAATAAAATATTTAAAAAAAATGTTTATTAAAAAAGATTTAAAAATTCACAAAAATGTTAACAATGATTATTATCTCTATGTGGATGAATAGTGGTTATTTGAGCTTTCTTTTTCCATATTCGGGTTTTTTTTGTTTTGTTTTTTGGTTTTTTAATGAACACAAATTGTTTTTTAAATCAAGGAGAGAAAGCTCCCTTTCCTTCCCAATTAAAGAAGGAAGGAAGGGAGAAAGAAAAGAAGGAAAGGCTAGACAGAACAGGGAAGGTAAGAGAGGATGGGGAATTCTTAGCATTTGCAAACATGCTGCGGAGAGTTCTGTTACGTTTTTAAATGAGAATGTTAGTAGAGATGTGTGTTAGAAACCTGGTGATTTGTAGAAGAGGTATGGGAGGGAGGGAGGGAATTGAGAGGGATAGAGAGGAAGAGATGGTTTTGAAAAATGTTTAGAAAGTAAACCGTCCACAGGATTGGTAAGAGGGTGGGTAGGATTGGAGCAAGAAAATGAGGGAGAGGTCAATTTTCTCTTTTTTGTATCTGTTAATTTAAAACCAAGTCATTTCAAATCTATTTTGTAACTGCATTACTCTTGGATGTAGGTTGAACTGTGATTCTTCTTTCTGTGACAAAAACTCATGTCTGAGCCCTTTGGCTTTTGCCAGGGTGGTTCAAAATAACACTAAATCACAGAGTTTCAAGCTGCCCAGGAAAATGCGATTTCTTTCAACTGGATTAATATCTGAGTACAGAAACCCCGGTCCGAATCCTACTATTACCTTCAGCCTAAACAACTGCACTGGGTAACTTAAAAAAAATAAATAAAGCACAAAATTTTCTATGCTTGGATTTCGAAACTTAATGTGCAACCATTAGCAGAGCAAGTTCCCTCCATTATCTTTCTCTGGAACTCTATTTCATTTTCATTTTAACAATAATCTAAATCTAAATTTTTTAAAGATTTTGTGATTATGGAGCAGAATTGTGATTTATGTTACACCAGCCGTGATTTGTGACACTGAGGGTGATTTTTACCCCAGGGAACACTTGACAATGTCTGGAGACATTTGTAGTTGTCAGAGCTTGCAGGGAGGTGTGCTGCGGGCATATAGTGGACAGAGCCCAGAGATGCTGCTAGACAGGACCGCCCCTCACACAAATCGTTAAAACCAAAGGGAGAAAACACAGGGGTGTTGAGATTGAGAAACCTGTGTTAGACTCTTAGGGGAGTTTAGTAAAGGATATATATCCAGATAATTACAATATTGTTTTAGAGGAATAGTTGGTCTATATGGATGTAAAGCGGTGGGACTCATTCAAAAAAGGATGACCTGAGGAACTCTGGAAGACGTAGATTTGAGGACTTAAGGTTGATGGAGTGATAGAGGGGTCTAGCTGGTTAATCTAACCTAAGGCCAACAAGTACTGCCTGGAACTGACTGCAGGAAATGGCGTGGGTGGCAGCTAGGCTGTTTGGAGTCCCTCACTACCAGATCATGCAGAGAAAGCTGACAGCCAATCACAGCCAAGGAGTGTTCTTGGGGTGGTAAGTGTATCAGCAGGGGCTTAGATCACTGCCATCTTTTTATTTTTTATTTAGTTATTTATGTATCTTGAGAGAGAGAGCTCGAGAGAGTGCACGAGATAGGGAGAGCTGGGGGTGGGGACGGCGGGGGTGCAGAGGGAGAAGGAGAGAGAGACTCTTAAGCAGTCTCCACGCTCAGTGTGTTCAGCATGGAGCCCCAGGCTGGGCTCAGTCTCATGACCCCGAGATCATGACCTGAGCCAAAATCAAGAGTCGGATACTTAAACAACTGAGCCACCCAGGCGCCCCTAACTGCCATCTTTAATGGGTGCTCAGGATTTCCAGGGAGACTTCACGTGGAGGTAAAAGGGATGACAGCCTCAGAGGAGGTGAAGTTCTCTGCTAGGACCTGAATCAGTGTGAGGCTGCACGGGGTGAGGGACACGTGGGCGTGTGGAGCATCTTGAGCGATGGTAGGGATCACATTCAGGTAGGGGGTCAGGAAGACTCTCTGGAGGGGACTGAACTTTGAAGAGGGGAGGCTGAGGTCAGGAGGTACAAAAGGGGAGAATGAAAACAGGGCCAGGAAGGGCTCATAATCCATAACAAATAATTCACTCTTAGATGCTCACTCAGTGTTCCATGGGTGGCTTGTAAGTTTATAACTTGTGTTTAGTGGATGCTTAAGACATGCTTGTTCTTAATCTTTTTATTCATTGTTCTGAGGCTCTTCTGATTATAGATTAGGACCTTTTCTTTTTTGTAATCTTTGATTCAACTTTGGTTCTTAAATTTTGATCTGCCGAGAAATAGCATTGTTAATTAACAAGAGGGACCATGTTATCCATGTCCTCTGAGATTTTGTTTTAAATTAATTAAATATTTTATTATATAATAGTTGATACTTTAGAAAGAATATGTGACGATGTATAAAAATTATGAACATTTTAATATATGGTAATATAACAGTATAAGATTCAGCATTACTAAAGCCACATCTCCTGTTGTGCTACTCCTTTGCCTCAAGTATTAATATCTTGAAATTTGCGTTTTCACTGCCCTGATGGTTTACCTATAATTTATTCATGTGTATATTGATCTCCATGATATTTAATTTTTGTTTTTAAACTTTAGAAAAATGATTCCATGCTCTGTGTAGTCTTCTAGGCTATACTTTTTCATTTAACATTATGTTTGTAAGATTAATCCTTGTGGGTATAGTTAATATGTTTTTATTACTATATAATATTCCACTGAGAGATTTTATATGTCCACTTTTTAGTTGATGGACGTTTGGGTTATTTCTGCACTTTACTATTTTGAATAATGCTGCTATGAATATTATAGCATGTCCAATAGTGTCATTAGGGTAGTGACTTTCAGACGGTTTTGTTTTTAACTGTAACCCACAGGACACACACATCAATATCTCCATCTCTCTATGTATCTGTCACTTTAAAAACTTTAAGATATATATTCCCCTACTCTGAGCGGTCACTGATAAAATCCAGCCTATTTTTAAAAATGCTAATAGAGCATGGAATATTTTTCCTCTTTTTATGTCTTCCTCAATGTCTTTCAAGAGTGATCTATAGTTTCTAGAATATAGGTCCTTTACGTCTCTGGTTAAGTTAATTCCAAGGTAACGTATGGTTTTTGGTGCTATTGTAAATGGGATGGATTCCCTAATTTCTCTTTCTTCAGTCTCGTTATTCGTGTATAGAAATGCAACTGATTTCTGGGCATTGATTTTGTATCCTGCCACCTTACTGAATTGTTCTATAACTTCTAATAGTTTGGGAGTGGATTCCTTTGGGTTTTCCATATAGAGTATCATGTCATCTGCAAAGAGAGACAGTTTGACTTCTTCTTTGCCGATTTGGATACCTTTGATCCCTTTTTGTCTTCTGATTGCTGTTGCAAGGACTTCTAGTACTATGTTGAATAATAGTGGCGAGAGTGGGCATCCTTGTCGTGTTCCTGATCTTAAGGGAAAGGCTTCCAGCTTTTCCCCATTGAGAATAATGCTTGCAGTAGGCTTTTCATAGATGGCTTTTATGAGATTGAGAAATGTACCCTCTATTCCTACACTCTGAAGGGTTTTAATCAGGAAAGGATGCTGTATTTTGTCAAATGCTTTTTCTGCATCAATTGAGAGGATCATATGGTTCTTGAGTCTTTTCTTGTTGATATGATGTATCACATTGATTGATTTGCGAGTGTTGAACCATGCTTGCATCCCAGGTATGAATCCCACTTGGTCATGATGGATAATCCTTTTAATGTACTGTTGGATTCTATTAGCAAGGATCTTGTTGAGGATTTTGGCATCCATATTCATTAGAGAAATCGGTCTGTAATTCTCCTTTTTGAGGGGGTCTTTGCCTGGTTTGGGGATCAAGGTAATATTAGCCTCATAGAATGAGTTTGGTAGCTTTCCTTCTGTTTCTATTTTTTGAAATAGCTTTAGGAGAATAGGTATTATTTCTTCTTTGAATGTTTGGTAGAATTCCCCAGGAAAACCGTCTGGGCCTGGAGTTTTATTATTTGGAAGGTTGTTTATCACTGACTCAATTTCTTCATAGTTAATTGGCCTATTTAAGAAATCTATTTCTTCCTGTTTCAGTCTTGGTAGTTTATAGGTTTCCAGGAAGGCCTCCATCTCTTCCAGATTGTTTAGTTTTTTGGCATATAGCTGTTGATAAAAGTTTCTAATAATCCTTGCAATTTCAATGGTGCTGGTCGTGACCTCTCCCTTTTCAGTCATAATTTTAATAATCTCAGTCCTTTCTCTTTGTTTTTGGACAAGTTTTGCCAGTGGTCTATCAATTTTATGGATTCTCTCAAAGAACCAGCTTCTAGTCCTGTTGATCTGCTCTACTGTGGTTCTGGTCTCTAATTCATTGATTTCTGCTCTAATCTTGGTCAACTCCTTCCTTGTCAGTGGGTTAGGCCTGTCCCTCTGTTGCTGTTCCAGTTTCTTGAGGTGAGAATATAGAAACTGCATTTTAGATTTTTCTATTCTTTTGAGTGAGGCTTGGATGGCTATGTATTTCCCCCTTAGGACTGCCTTTGCAGTATCCCATAGGTTTTGGACCGTTGTGTATTCATTCTCGTTGGTCTCCATAAATTGTTTAATTTGTTTTTTGATTTCCTGGTTTATCGAGTCATTCTTGAGCAGGATGGTTCTTAGCCTCCAAGTGTTTGAGTTTCTTCCAGGTTTTTCCTTGTGGNTAAAAAAAAAAGGCAAAATAGTTTGCATTTAAAAAATAAATAAAGATTTTAAAATCTTAAAAAAAATGCTAATAGAGGCTCAATAAACTCAATAGATAAATTTCATTAGTCATTTCTCTCTGAGGATTAAAAATGAGTCTAGGATATATACTGGGCTGTGAAATTTGCTAGATCTTATGATATTAAAAATTCAACTTTAAAAAATGATGGCAAATTGTTTCCAAAGTGCATCATCCACCTAGTCCTACCAATTTTGGTTAATCGCATTCTCTTTTTTTTTTAAGGTTTTATTTATTTATTTTACAGAGACAGCCAGCGAGAGAGGGAACACAAGCAGGAGGTGTGGGGGACAGAGAAGCAGGCTCCCAGCGGAGGAGCCTGATGTGCGGCTCGATCCCAGAACACCGGGATCACACCCTGAGCCAAAGGCAGATGCTTAAGGACTGAGCCACCCAGGCGCCCCTGGTTAATCACATTCTTATCAACCCTTGACATTTCAGACAAAATTAGGTTTTCAGCAAGAAGTCTATTAGCTTAGTAAACCAAATGAGGATATATTAATTATTTTTACATATGTTCTAATTTTAAAACTAAAAATTTCTTGCTGAATAAAGTGCCAGGACTTCTAGAAGACTGGAGAGTACTGAGTTGTCCCATACTCTGTTGAGAGTTTGCCTAAGGAGGTGTTCACGTTTTCTTTGCTTGAAAGTCCATCTTCCTTGTTACTCTCTTTGCTTCGCTGCTTAGGTGTGCAACTATTGATCTATCTCAGTTGTGGCCTTGTGCTTGATTATTTTGTAGTTAAGCATTACTGAGAAATTATCTCGCTAAGTAAACGGTAAACATACTGAGAAAATGGCTGTATTGTCCCTGAGTAGTGTGACACATTTCATTCTAAAAAGACTGAAATTTTTATGGACAGTTGATGATGTCAATTTTAAAGCTCAAAGGATTGGTTAAATATGTGTACACAGGCTGATGAAAAGTGTTGGTTCAATTTTGTCCAAATGTGGCCTTCTAGTCCCAGCCTTAAATCTAAGACCAATGAGTAAGAACTTTATTTAGCTCGTTTGTAGGCCTTGCCATCATTTTGAAGGTGGAGAATGTCTTTCCTGGTATTTTCTTTACACTTACTAAGGTAGTGCTTCTATATGCTGATACATCCCCTCCTGGCTTTTGCTGTGTTTCATGATTCCTTAGCATGTAAATATCTACTTGTTAGTCTGGATGCAGTAACTAAATCTACCTAGGAAAATTTTGGCTCTGCACAATGATTAACTTCATTATTCATGGCTATCTTCTTGGTTTATGGGTGCTCAACTGTAACCGTATAAGGCACTTTCCTTATGCTTATCTGATGTAGGTGGCTCCAACTTCCTTATAGCTTCATCTTTCAAGTCAGTGGTACAATCAAGCTTAGTCACCCATTAATACCATTTTGTATATATTTCAACAAAATTGTCATCATCATTGACAGAAATTTTGGCAGCATGGTCTTGCACTACGTCATTCTTTTGGGTGTGTGTTTTTTTTGGCTTGAAAATAAACAGAGCTCATTACAATGGAAGAGCTTACCTTTTCTCCAGCACAGATTCAATTTCTTGATTTGTGTTTAGTTTCTGGAATTCTTTCCCAACAGTGAGAATCCGCACTATACATCTAGAGAAGCACTCGCTTGCACAGTGGGAAAGTAGCAGTTAACACCTGTGACGTGGAGTGAATGGAAGGAGTAGATGAACTTACATGCAGAAATACTAGGACTCTAGTTGGTGTCACGTCCTCAGTTGTACCACGTCTGTGTTTGCAGAGCATTCCACCTGGAGAAAATGTAACAAGTTGCAGCAGCTCAAGTTCATGCCATAGAGTCCATCCAGCTCTGGTCTAGGAAACGGGGCAACAGTCCTTTGGGTATCTGTTTCAACCGTGGGTCTCACCAGACCTGTACAATGAAGAAGACGCGTTGCTTCTGGGCCGGGCCAGAGTTATAGACCCTCTACGATGAAATCACTCTGTTGCCACCTATGTTTAAAATAAAGATAAAATAAAACAATACCCTCCCATAAACCATTTAGTAAAGCCTAAAATAGCCCCACAAGTATCCTTTATTACATTTTTAAGACTCTAAATATTTTGAAGCAGTTTAATGGCATTGTATGCTGACTTAAATTCTTTTCATTCCTTAGGTGATGAAGATTTTTAATCTGGGAAGCGACTGTGTGGTTTTAGCTCACACACAACACAGCACCCAGTACATGGTAGAGACTAAATCTAAAAACTTCGAGAATTACTTCAGAATGGCTTCACACAGGATATTTTTAAGGGTTTTTTAGAAATAATACGTACTTTTTGTAGTGCACCTAAGCGCAAGGGACGGTAGTTAAATGTTTCCAGTAAGCCTTTCATTCTTCTGTAGATTCGTATTTCTCAGAGGGCCAAAATGGGAAAGAGGAAAAGTGAAAGGTCATTTGTTGTGTTCAAAATAATTATAGGCTGGAGTTATGGAAGTTAATAAAAAAATTTTTTTTTAGTATGCCTCATATACATAACTTGTGTGTTGACGTATGAGAGGCTCTGAATGAAAAACAGGGAAATTTTTGAAAAAAAACCCCCATGTTTCTGTCTACGTGTCTGTGATGTACTATGTCTGCTGACCACGTGATCACATTCCCCCATATTTGGGCTGGACTGCATTTTTTGAGAGAAAGAAGGAGGGAGGCAAGGGGGGGGATGGTGGGGGAGGGGGAAGAGGGAAGAAAGTGGGGGAGAGAGAATATGAGAATTAATGTTTGTATTTGTTGAAGGGAAGCTCATTTCTGTTGTTCCTGAACACTCGTCAGGGTTAAAAAACAATAACATCCAAGCTGTCCTGAGGTGACTTTACAACAATGAGAAAGTGGAACTGTACTTCATTACCTGTAAAACCGATTTTAAAGCATCTATTTTTTTAATAAAGGGAAATATCCCTTTTCCAAATTTGAGCTAAGCTAGTCTCACATGGATATCCTCCTATATTTAGAATAGCACAGCGTATCTGTTTTCTGCAGGACATCCTGGGAACATTTGTTAAAAAGTAGCTTATTGACTACATCAGCAAAATAATATTGTATTGCTTGCAAAAAAGCTGGAACAGTTATAAAATTCTTAAAGTTTTAAGGTTTGGTGTTTTGATGGGCAAAGAGTTTTACTGATTTGTTCCACAGTTTGCTAATAAGAGTATTCTTTAGTGCCCAAGAAAAACACTTATAAGGTGGACAGAATACGTTTTTAAAATTAGAATTATATTTTAGAAGTAGGAAGGTAAAATGAGTTCTGTTAATTCTACTAATAAGTCTTGATTGTTTCTGACTAAAGAATTAGATTCGTTTAGGAGTAAACTTTGTGAAGTTTAGCAGTTCACTCTGGGAACTGCAACATAATGAGCTTGGTAAATATGAGTGAAATGGAAGGATATCTCTTCCTGACAAAGCTATATATATGAATCAGATTTTTCTAAACTGACTAATACTTTTACATTTATTATGATTCATTTTATCAGACTAATCGTCTTTCTCAAACTTATATTTGTGGTAAACTTAGATTTTCATGGGTCAGGATTGCTTGGAACAAGGACACCTTTAAGATGCCTTGTATTGTTTAAGATCTGGTTTATTCTTTCTGAGGTTGCTAAGGGACAGAAAGTTTGATTTTTTTTTTTTTAAAGAGCAGCAGTTGTTTGCCAGTATATAAACAATTCAGTAAAAATAGAATTCTAAGGGTCTTCAATTTGTAATTGATAAATCATTCATGCTGACATAGTTGGCCTTGATTCTTATTCTCCTTGAGAATGTGGAATGTTTTATAAACACATTAAGAGTTACAAATAGAGAAAAAAGAATTGCGCTATCAGTAATGCGATGACACACATTCGTGCCTAGTGAATTTTTAATCAAAGTACTCTACTGCAAATCATAAAGCATGTTAGAATTGGGTGTAAATTAAGAATAGGCTCTAAGTAACACATAGTCAACGTTGTTGTAACCTGTTTGGGCCCTACTATGAGTTAAAGGCTTACTTTGTTTTTAGAAAGCCTGGCTCTCTGCTGAGTTCTGGCTCTGAAGTTCAAGTTTTAGGACAAGTGAGAGCTCCTGATGAAGGCGTCATCATCCCTGTTTGTAAGATAGTCGCTGCCTACTATCTAACTGGGAATGCAAGACTGATTTGGGGAGTGAAGGAAACATGGAATCACGTTTTAGAGTGATGATAGCACACCGCTTTCAACAGGAAATCGGGTCTTCCTGTAGTTTTAACAAGAGCAGAACCAAAATATGTGAGTCCCTCAGAGGACTCATCATATGGTACTGTTTCAAAATGTGCTGAGGAAGGGTGGGAAAAATCAATCTTTATTAATAAAAAGTTAATTCAGAAAGAAATTCAAGTATGAAAAAGCAGTGCTTGGGATAACAATGGGCAGAATACTTTACATTTTTGTATAGTTCACTGCTGTCTCCTGTTGGGATCTTTCCGACTCTGGAGGCATTTTTCGGCTGATGCAAAATGCAAAAAAGTACAGAAGTAACGTGTCTTTCACTCTTCTTTCCAACCACCAGTGGTTCTTTCCCAAAAACAGCTGATGTCAGCTTCACGAGTAATGAAAGCATTTATCTCCATCCCCTTCCTCTAAGCTATTATATCAAAGTGTTCAAAAGACAACCAAGTTAATCACATCTTTCTGTAAGGAACACAAATACTGTGGATCACCATTTCAGAATTTCTTCTGTCTCCCTAACTTCCGACAGCTGGTGAGTAGCATGCACAGCCCACACAAAAAAACATTCGTACGTGTTATTTTTTTTTTTCCCACCTGAGGGTACTGCCTACTTTAGTAGGAACGTGACCAACTTACATTTTGAGAGGTTATTGTAGCGATATTTTTGTGACTCATAGATAAAAGTGTCCAAGCACGCTCTTGGCTGTCCTGCTTCTTTCTTTATCCAGCTCTGGTCACCTCCTTGTATCATAAAGAGGAAAGAGCCCAGTGGTCAGAGGAGTCAGGGTTCAGACTGGGTAATGAGCAATGTTCATTTTCCAAGAGTAGGTCTACTTTTTCCTGAAGTGCTTCAGAGGAGGACGCTAGAAAGGCTTTGTTGTGAGTCATGCTGGCTCACTGGCCTCGATAGGAGCTTGCCTTTTGTTTTCTATCCCGTAATTCAGAGCACACTCCTCCCTTCCCACTCTCTCCCTCCTTCCCACCTTTTCCTTACTCCTCAAATCTCTCACCCGTGCTCCTCCCAATCTTACACAGACTTCTCAGGACGTTGGAGTCTTTCAGAGGCAATGCTCCTATTCTTCCTGTGACCAGATGGACAGACCTGTACTGTCCTCTTTATCTTTTCTTCCATCATGATCCCACTTCCTCTCTCTCTTCTGCAACATGAATGTCTCCTTTTTACTGATTAATTCTTCTTCATCTGTAAGATGTTCTTTAGAAGCCCCATCTTAAAAGAAAACAAAACAACACAGTCGTGATTCCACCTTCCTCCATAGCTACGCCCCCATTAGAGCTTCCACGGTCTCTCACCCGAACTTTACGATGTCTTCTGGCTGGTTTCCCTGCTTTCCCTCCCATCCCATTGTTCTCCACGTGAGCCGCCATTGTGATCATTTAAGAATACATTAGATCACTAAACTTACTTGTTTTTTTAAATCCATCCGAGGCTCCCCTTTGTACTTAAAATAAAACCCATTTTCCATACATTGTCTTCAAGGTCCAGCACAGCTGCCTTGAGCCCTCAGGTCCTGCCTCACCTCCAGCTGGGCACCTCCTTGCCCACTCCTCCCTGGCTACCCAGGCTTCCCTTCAGTTTCCCAAGGGCACCGAGTTCTACCCACGCCTGTGCCATCCTTTTAGAGCTTTTGCCTGGAATTCTCACTCCACAGCTTCTAGAGAGGCTGACACTTCCTCTTCCTCTTGGTTTTATTATTCCTTTCTCAGAGAAGTCTTCCCCAGTGGGCCCAAGAAGGGCTCTCGCCCCTGCTTTTCTCTATCCCAACACTATGTTTGTTTCCTGCATGGTACTTTATGGCGTATTACTATTTGCTCGTTTAATATTTAGACAAGACTCTAAGCTCTGTGAGGGCAAGGACCATGTCAGTTGTTTACCACTAGGCAGTGCCTGGCACAAAGTAAGTATTGATGGTAGGTAATTTTCTTGAAATACACCAGTGAGTGAATGCTGGCCAACAAATGAAGCTTGGCTCTGGTTTATCGTTAAGATATAGAGCTTGTTCTTTTACAACAGAAAGCCAATCCTTCACTTGAAGTGCATGTCCCTTTAGAGTCACATTATTTTGGAGATTGAAGAGTCCTTGGAGGGCTTTTGTCCTACCTTCCTATCATTCATGCCCCTTCTGTCATCACCCTCCATTTCAGTATGGAGTTCATATTCAGCTTTGGGTTCGTGTCCTCTCTTGCTCCCAGTCTAAGCATGGCAGGGGAGATACCCACTGTTGCTTTCCTCCCATCTCCTTTGGGCACTACTACTTACTGGTTGTGTGATCTTGGAGAGGTTACTTAATTTCATTGTGCCTCATGTTTCTGAAATATAAAGTGGAATTATAATAACCACACACAGCTGCTGCAGTGATTCAGCGAGGAAACGCATGGGAAAACTTACCATGATAATACTCAGTATGTTAGCCGTAAGCCTACCATAGCCTCTGCTTTGTTTCCCTTATTTCCATTAACTCGAGTCTTTAAAAATATATATATATTTGTGATAAAGTACACGTATCATAAAATTTATCATCTTAGCCCTTTCTAAGTGAACAGTTGGGTGGTGTCAGATAACATTTATAATATTGTACACCATCATAATGTTCATGTTAGTGTGCAAGCATCACCATTATTCATCTAAATAACTCTTTTCATTTTATAAAACTAAAGATCTATACCCATTAAAATGACTTGCCGTCCCTCCCCGACATCTCCGCCCAGCCTCTGGCAACCACTACTCTACCTTCTGTCTCTATGAATTTGGCTACTCTAGATGCCTCAAATAAATGAAATTGTGTGTTATTCATTCTTTTGTGTCTAGCTTACTGCACTTTGCAGGCTCATTCATACTGTAGAGTGTCTTAGAATTTCTTTCTTTTAAAGGCTGAATAATACTCCATTGTATGTAATATAACATTTGTGTATCCATTCATCCGTTGATGGACACTTGGGTTATTTCTGTCTTTTGGTTATTGTGAAAATGCTGCTGTGAACATTGGTTTACAAGTATCTCTTCAAATCTCTCCTTTCCATTTTTTGGGGGTATATACCCAGAAGTGAAATTGCTGGATCATATGGTAATTCTATTAAAAAATTTTTGAGACATTGCTGTGCTGTTTTCCACAGTATCTGTACAATTTTACATTCCCACCAGCAGTGCACAGGGGTTCTGAATTCTCTACATTCTCAACAACATTTTATCTTTTCCTATTTTTTTTTTTAGAGTAGCCATCATAATGGGGGTGTGGTGATATCTCATTGTAGTTATGGATTCCATTTCCCCAATGATTAATGATGTTGAGCATCTTTTTTAAAAAAGATTTTATTTATTTATTTGAGAGAGAACACGGGGCGGGGGGCAGGGAGCCTGATGCGGGGCTCGATCCCAGGACCCCGGGATCATGACCTGAGCCGAAGGCAGATGCTTAACCAACTGAGCCACCGAGGTGTCCCGACCATTTTTTTATGTGCTTACTGGGCACGTATATCTTCTTTGGAGAAATGTCTGTTCAAGTCCTTTGTTTTTTTAAATCTTGTTGTTTGGATTTTTGTTGTTGAGTATTAAAAACTCTTTCCTCTAGATAGTAATCCATTATCAGATATATGGTTTCCAAATATTTTCTCCCATTTTGTGGGTTGCCTTTTTTTCCTGATGCACACATTTTTAAAATGTTCATGAAGTGCAGTCTGTTTTTTTCTTTTGTTGCCTCTGTCTTTGGTGTCATGTCCAAGAAATTGTTGCCAAATCCAGTGTCGTAATGTTTTTGCCCTATGTTTTCTTCTAAAACTTGTTTATAGTTTTAAGTCTTATATTTAAGTTGTTGATCCATTTCGTGTTGATTTTTATATCTGGTTTGAGATAAAGGTCAAACTTCATTCTTTTGCATGTGGATATTCAGTTTTCCCAGTACCATTTTTTGCAAGATTGTCCTTTCCCCTTGAATGGTCTTGGTACCCTTGTCAAGAATTATTTGACCATATATTCAACGATTTATTCCCAGACTCTCTATTCCATTCCATTGGTCAATATGTCTGTGTTTATGCCAGTACCACACGTTTTGACTTCTGTAGCTTTGTAGTAAGTTTTGAAATCAGAAAGTGGGATGCCTCTAGTTCTGTTCTTCTTTTTCAAGATTATTCTGACAATTCAGGGTCCCTTGAGATTCCGTATGAATTCGAGGATGAGTTTTTCTAGTTCTACCAAAAACTTCTTTGGGATTTTGGTCAGGATTGCAATGAATCAGTAGATCACTTTACGAAGTATTGACATCTTGACAATATTAAGCCCTCTAACCCATGAACATGGGATGTGTTTCCATTTACTTATGTATTCATTTCTCTCAGCAATGTTTTGTAGTTTTCATTTGTGTAAGTTTTCTACCTCCTTGGTTAATTCCTAAGTATTTTATTCTTTTTTTTTCTTGAATTTCAAAACTGATCATCTTTTATTAAAAAACAAAACAAAACATTGAATGTGATGTGGTCGCATTTTACAAATACAAAGGTCTTCCCTGCATGTTCAAAAGTAACATATTCTGTTTAGCCCATGCTAATACGTAGGCTTCAAATTCATCTAAATCCCACTGCATGAATCTCTCTCCCCAGTCAGGCTATGTGTGAAATCAAAGATTCCTTGGGGTCTGTACAATAATAATATTTAGATCAGGGTTGAGAACACAATAAATTCCTAAGAATACACATTCTCTTATGAGGAATCCATATCTTCATCAGTGACAATGTTGTTGGAGATATTCAGAAGCTTACATCTCTACATTCTGCAGTGGTTATTCATGTACTCACTGAGCCAGGTCCTGGAGGGCCTATTGGAGGGTGTTATACTAAGCCATGATCCCCCCATGCCTGTCACCACATGAGGGAACGGTGGGCCATGAGCACCAGGGGGCCGATGATGCTCTCCAGCCTCTCCTCAAGCAAAGGCTGGAGCCTGGCCTCACTGAATGTCATGGGGTCCAGGATTATCTTATTATCAAACTCATTCATAGCCTCATTCAGCTCACCGATGCCCCTTTGGCCTTTGGCTTTATCAGTGGGCTTGAGTAGCATTGGAGATGTCAGCAGTGGCCTCCTGGGCCTTTATAAACACATAATCTCAATTGGCTCTTTCAGCAGCAATGTCTGGGTGGTGGAGAAGCATGTGGGAGGTCATGTGCAGCATAGTGGTGTTCTTCCACTGCAGCTACCCTCTTATCCTACCAGTGAGGGTCCTTCTGTTCCCGTTGTCTTCTTGCTATTACATAGTTCAGTTTCACCTTATCCTCTGCCAACTCTTTAAAGGGGTTGGCAAGGTCTTCCTCATTTGTAGCGTTTTTGACAGCTTCCAGGGCTGTCTCCACCTGCTGCACAGCATTTAACTAAGGGAAGAGTATTTTCCTAATGATTTTAGAGAGGAAAGGCTTCATCCTACTCTTGGAAATTCTGCAGACAGCCAAGCACTTGGAAAGAATGGAAGTAACACAGCAGACAAGATACGAGCAGCAGGTTTCTGGTGAGGGCTCTCAGGCCTCTAAATATTTTGTTCTTTTTGGTACTATTGTAAATGAGATTGTTTTTATAATTTCCTTTCTGATTGTTCATTGTGAGTGTTTAGAAGTTTTTTGTGTTGACTTTCTATCCTTCTACTTTACTGTATTTAGTTATTCTAAAAGGTTCATTTGTTTGTTGGTATGTATGTGAAATCATTAGAGTTTTCTATATAGACGATCAAATCAGCTGCCAGCATAGATAATTTTACTTCTTCCTTCCCAATTTGGATGCCTTTTATTTCTCTTTCTGCCTGATTATTCTGGCTAGAACTTTCGGTTTTATGTTGAATAGAAATGAGAAAAGTGGACATCTTTTCTTGTTTCTAATCTCAGAGGAAGGCTTTTTCAGTCTTTCACTGTTGAGTATAATGTTTACCATGGGTTTTTCATATATAGTTTTTATTCTGTTGAAGTAGTTTTTTCTTTTCCTAGTTCATTCAGTGTTTGTTTTTTTTTTTTAATCATGAGAAGGTGTTGAATGTCGTCAAATGCTTTTTCTGCATCACTTACGATGATCATGTTTTTTTGCCCTTAATTCTGTTAATGTGGTATATTACAGTGATTGATTTTTCTATGTTGAATCATCTTTATATTGCAGGAATAAATCCCACTTCGTCATGGTGTATTTACTTTGTTAGTATCTTGTTGAGGATTTCTACATCAATGCTCATAAAGGATATAGTTTTCTTTTCTTATAGTGCCTTTCTTTGCCTTTGGTGTCAGGATAATGCTGGCCTTACAGAATGAGTAAGGAAATGTTCCCTTTTCTTCAATTTTTTGCAAAAGTTTGAGAAGGATTGGTATTAGTTTTTCTTTAAATATTTGGTAGAATTCCCCAGTGAAGCCAACAGGTCCTTGGCTCTTCTTTGTTCAGAGATTTCTGAGTATTAATTCAATCTCCTTACTAGTTATAGATCTGTTTGGATTTTTTAATTTATTTGTTATTTAGTCAGAGTAGCTTTTGTGTTCTTAAGAATTTGTCTGTTTTGTCTATATTATCCAATTTGTTGGCATACAGTCGTTCATAGTGTTCTCTTATACTTTTCTTTAAATTTTTGTAGAATCAATAGTAATGTCTGCATCTTCGTTTCTGATTTTAGTAAGTTGAGTCTTCTCTTTTCTCTTAGTCCATCTAGCTAAGGGTTTGTCAATTCTGTTGATCTTTCCAAGAACCAGCTCTTAGTTTCGTTGATTTTTTTTTTTCTCTATTGGTTTCCTGGTCTCTGCTTTATTCATCTGTGTTCTAATCTTTATTATTTCCTTCCTTCTATTAGCTTTGTTTTTCATTTTCTAATTCCTTAAATTGTAAAGTTAGATTGCTGATTTGAGATCTTTCTTATTTTTTAATGTGTTTTTAGCTATAAATTTCCCTCCTAACACTGTTGTATCTCATAAGTTTTAGTGTTTTGCATTTTCTTTTTCATTTATTTATAAATATTTTCTAATTTCCCTTGTTATTTCTTCTCTGATCCATTGCTTGTTTAAAGAGTGTATCATTTAATTTCCACAAATTTGTGAATTTTCCGGTTTTATTTCTGTTGTTGATTTCTAACTTCATCCTCTTGGGGTCAAAGAAGATGCTTTGTATGAAATCTATCTTTTTATATCTATTGAGACTTAATTTGTGGCCTAACATATGGTCTACCCTGGAAGATGTCCCATGTGCACTTGAGAAGAGTGGCTGTGCTGTTGATGTTGGATGGACTGTTCTGTAAATATCTGTTAGATCCAGTTGGTTTATTGTGTTAAGTTCTCTGTTTCCTTACTTACCTCCGTGTGGTGGTTCTATCCATTATTGAGAGTGGGGTATTGATGTCTCCAACTCTTATTGTAGTGCTCTCTTGTTCTCCCTTCAGTTCTATCAGTTTTTACTTCATAAATTTTGCTGGCCTGCCATTATTTGCATGAATGTTTATAGTTGTTATATCTTCTTGCCATATTGAGCCTTTTCTTAATTATATAAAATTCTTGTTTATCTCTTATAAACTTTTTTGATTAAAGTCTGTTTAGTCTGATATTAGTACAATTAGCCCTACTCTCTTTTGGTTGATGTTTGCATGAAGTATCTTTTTTCAACCTTTCATTTTCAATCTGTTTGTGTCTTTGGATCCAAAGTGAGTCTTCTTGGATCATGTGTTTTTATTCTCTACTCTTCTGCCAATCTCTCTTTTGGTTGGAGAGTTTAACCAATTTACAGTTGAAGTAATTAATGATAATGAGAGACTTCCTTCTGCCATTTTGCTATTTGTTTTATATATGCCTGATAGTTTTTTTGGTCCCTTATTTCCGGCATTGCTGTCTTCTTTTGTGTTATGTTGATTTTTTTTGGTAAGTGAAATATTTAAATTCCTTTCTCATTTCCTTTTGTATATATTCTTTAGCTGTTTTCTTTTTGGTTACCATTGGATTGCATTAAACATCTTGAAGTCATAACACTCTGATTTGAATTCTTAACTTTAATAACATGTAAAATTCTGCTTTTTTAATCCTGCAGGCCCAGCCCTTTCGGTTCACAAAATTACGTCTTTACACATTTTGTGCCTCAAAACATAAACTAATATTTAAGTGCATCAGTCTCTTAAATTATACAGGAAGAAACATGTGGAGTTGCAAAACAAAGTTACAGTAGCACCAGCTAATATTTTTTTTAAAATGTATTAGTCTCTTAAATCATGTAGAAAATAAAAAGTGGAGTTATAAACCTTTGTTTCAGTAATACTAGCTTTTACAGTTGCCCATGCATTCACCTTTATTTAGATCTTTATTTCATCATATGGCTTCAAGTTAGTGACTCGTATTCTTCATCTCACCTTGCAGGACTCCATTGATCATTTCTTTTTCTTCCAGGACAGGTCTAGTGGTAATGAACTCCCTTAGCTTTTTTGTATTGGGACTGTCTTAATTTCTCCTTCACCCTTGAAGGACAGTTTTTCCTGATATGGGATTCTTGGTTAATAGTTTTTTACTTTGAATACTGCTGGCCCATTTTGCATCTCCTTAGTGAATTTTTTCATTTGTTACTGTAGTTATCAGCTCCAGAATTTCTTATTGGTTTCTTTTTACATTTTCCATTTCTATTGACATTTCCATTTGTTCATACATCATTTTCTTGAATTTCTCTACATCTTCCTTTAGTTTTTTTGAGCATCTTTAAGATAGTTGGGTCGACATCTTCGTCTAGTAGATCTGCCATCGGTCTTTCCTGGGAACAGTTCAATTTGAATGGGTTGTACTTTTCTATTTCTCTGTATGCCTGTGATTTGTTGTTGTCAAAGCCTGAACATTTGAATCTGATGATGTGGTAAATCTGGAAATCAGATTCTCTTCCTTTGCCAGGGTTTGTGGGTTTTTGTTCTTGCTTTTGGTTTTGTTTTGTTTTTTAATAATGTAAGCTGTTTCTGTGCCGAGGATCAGCTTGAGGTATAAATTGAAGGTCTTCTCAAGTCTCCTCTGAGCCTGCTCCTTTACCTATGTATGCATAATCACTTTCTAATTTTTCCCATTATGCATTTGCGTTTGAATATCCTAGCCTTTAATGTCTGGCTCCTGAAAGAAGAAGAAGAAAAAAGAAGGAGGTGGGGTTGCTGGCCCTATTTAAATGCGCCGGAAGTCACTTTAGCCAGAGGAGGAGAGACTTGCAACAGCGGGGGGAGGTAAACTACAGTAGCTGTGCTCCCATTTGCAACTCTGTGATCAAAAACAGCAGTCAGTGTTCATCAGATCCCTGATGTTTGGAGGACAGGGTCCATCTTGCCTTCCCTGACTCCTGAAAAGTGAGTGCAAGGTGCTACAGGAACATATGCACGGTTGCCTGCCAAGGGGTAAGGAATTGGAACCCACGGGGAGGAGGTTAAGATGGCAGAGGAGTAGGGGACCCCTTTTTCAGCCGGTACCCTGAGTTGAGCTGGATAGGTACCAGACCAGCAGGAACATCCACGGAATTAGCCTGAGACGCAGGAAGATACATCTGGATCTCTACAAATGAACATCTCCAGCGCTGAGTATCGAGGTACGAAGCGGGGAGCCGTGAAACCGCGCACAGATATCGGAAGATAAACAGAAGGGGGAGGGAGCCGCCGTGTCAGGGTGCCGGGAAGCGGTAGCCACGGGGGAGCGGACGGACCACGGACCCGCACGCTTGAGACAGCAGACAGAACAGGAGCTCCGGGAGCGCGCGCAGGGCAGCTGGCGGGCCACCTGCACCGGGGAACGGGCGGACCGCGGACCCGCACCCTGGAAACAGCAGACTGAGTCCGTGAGCCGGGAGGGTGCGCCACCAAGCATCTCACGGAGCTCCGGAGCTCCGGTGTGCTCACGGGATCGAGGCTGAGACCGGGAGCTCCGGGAGTGTGCGCGGGGCGGCTGGCAGCTGGAGGGCCACCTGCACGGGGGAGCAGGCAGACTTGCGGTCAGCACCCGCGAGACACCAGACTGAGACGGGAAGCTCCGGGAGCCCGCGCGGGGCGGCTGGCGGCTGGCGGGGTTGGAAACACAAAGGACAGAGACGCCGGCCCTGGAAGTGAGGGCTGGGACGCCGGATGTGGGGCGCATAGCCTGGGATGCTGCAGGGTTGAGCAGCACCAACAGAAACAGAGTTAAAGTGGCCAGAACATCAGTGGAGAACGATCCGCGATCCCTCTGTTCTGAGACAGAGGCTGAATTTCAGCCGCTGCTGCTCTCTCAGAAGAGGCATAGCAAACCGCCAGGGAAAGCCGCCAGAGAACAAAAGCCCGGAAATACCGGCTCACAGGGTGCCCATCCCCATCCCCCCTCGCAAGGGACACAGAGACTCTACCCAAACAGGGTTTTCTGAGTACCTGCAGGCAGGCCCCTCCCCCAGAAGGCAGGCTGAAAAATCAAGAAGCCCACAACCCGGAGCGCCTGAGTGGCGCAGTCACCAAGCACCTGTCTTCGGATTAGGGTGTGATCACAACGCTCCGTAAGGAGTCCTTCATCGGGCTTCTCCACCGGGAACCTGCTTCTTCCTCTCCCACTCCTCTGCTTGGGTTCCCTTTCTTGCTGACTGTCTCTCTCTCTCTCAAATAAATAAATAAACTCTTTAAGGAAGAAGCCCACATCCCTAAGATCTCTATAAAACAAGGGCGCACGGCCTGGGTCCCAGTCAACACTTGGGCTCTGGACAACCCTGCAATCTCTCTTCATCAGAATGACGAGAAGGAGAAGTCCCCCCCAGCAAAGAAAAGATAATGAGTCTGTGGCCTCTGCCACAGAATTGGCCTCGGCCACAGAATTAATACATATGGATGTATCCCAATTATCAGAAATGGAATTCAGAGCAACAATGGTCAAGATGATGAGTAAACTTGAAAAAAGCATCAGAGAAAGCGTTGCTGAGAATATAGAATCCCTAAGGGCAGAAATGAGAGCGAATCTGACAGAAATTAAAAATTCTATGGGCCAAATACAGTCAAAACTAGAGGCTCTGACGGCCAGGGTCACCGAGGCAGAGGAACGCGTTAGCGAATTGGAGGATGGGTTAGTAGAAGAAAAAACGAAAATAGAAGCTGGTCTTAAAAAAATCCACGCCCACGAATGTAGATTACGGGAGATTACTGACTCTATGAAACGATCCAATGTCAGAATCATCGGCATCCCTGAAGGGGTGGAGAAAAACAGAGGTCTAGAAGAGATATTTGAACAAATTGTAGCTGAAAACTTCCCTAATCTAGCAAGGGAAACAAGCATTCGTGTCCAAGAGGCAGAGAGGACCCCATCCAAGCTCAACCAGGACAAACCTACGCCACGGCATGTCATAGTGCAATTCGCAAATATTAGATCCAAGGATACAGTATTGAAAGCGGCCAGGGCAAAGAAATTTCTCACGTACCAAGGCAAAGGTATCAGGATTACGTCAGACCTGTCTACAGAGACCTGGAATGAGAGAAAGGCTTGGGGGGGCATTTTTAAAGCTCTTTCAGAGAAAAACATGCAGCCAAGGATCCTTTATCCAGCAAAGCTGTCATTCAGAATTGATGGAGAAATAAAGACGTTCCAAAATCGCCAATCATTAACCAATTTCGTAACCACGAAACCAGCCCTACAGGAGATATTAAGGGGGGCTCTATAAAGGTAAAAAGGCCCCAAGAGTGATACAGAGCAGCAAGTCACAACCGATACAAAGACTTTAAAGAGAAATGGCATCATTAAAATCATATCTGTCAATAATCTCTATCAATCTAAATGGCTTAAACTCTCCCATAAAACGCCACAGGGTTGCAGATTGGATAAAAAGACATGACCCATCCATTTGCTGTCTACAAGAGACTCATTTTGAACCCAAAGATGCATTCAGACTTAGAGTAAGGGGATGGAGTACCATCTTCCACGCAAATGGACCTCAAAAGAAAGCTGGAGTAGCAATTCTCATATCAGATAGACTGGATTTTAAACTAGAGGCCATAGAGAGAGATACAGAAGGGCACTATATTATTCTTAAAGGAAGTATTCAACAAGTGGATATGACAATTATTAATATATATGCCCCCAACAGGGGAGCAGCAAGATACACAAGCCAACTCTTAACCAAAATAAAGAGACATATAGATAAGAACACAGTAATAGTAGGGGACCTCAACACCCCACTATCAGAAATAGACAGAACACCCTGGCAAAAACTAAGCAAAGAATCAAAGGCTTTGAATGCCATACTCGACGAGTTGGACCTCATAGATATATATAGAACACTACACCCCAGAACCAAAGAATACTCATTCTATTCAAATGCCCATGGAACATTCTCAAGAATAGATCATGCTCTGGGACACAAAACAGGTCTCAGCCAATACCAAAAGATTGAAATTATCCCCTGCATATTCTCAGACCACAACGCTCTGAAATTGGAACTCAACCACAAGGAAAAACCTGGAAGAAACTCAAACACTTGGAGGCTAAGAACCATCCTGCTCAAGAATGACTCGATAAACCAGGAAATCAAAAAACAAATTAAACAATTTATGGAGACCAACGAGAATGAATACACAACGGTCCAAAACCTATGGGATACTGCAAAGGCAGTCCTAAGGGGGAAATACATAGCCATCCAAGCCTCACTCAAAAGAATAGAAAAATCTAAAATGCAGTTTCTATATTCTCACCTCAAGAAACTGGAACAGCAACAGAGGGACAGGCCTAACCCACTGACAAGGAAGGAGTTGACCAAGATTAGAGCAGAAATCAATGAATTAGAGACCAGAACCACAGTAGAGCAGATCAACAGGACTAGAAGCTGGTTCTTTGAGAGAATCCATAAAATTGATAGACCACTGGCAAAACTTGTCCAAAAACAAAGAGAAAGGACTGAGATTATTAAAATTATGACTGAAAAGGGAGAGGTCACGACCAGCACCATTGAAATTGCAAGGATTATTAGAAACTTTTATCAACAGCTATATGCCAAAAAACTAAACAATCTGGAAGAGATGGAGGCCTTCCTGGAAACCTATAAACTACCAAGACTGAAACAGGAAGAAATAGATTTCTTAAATAGGCCAATTAACTATGAAGAAATTGAGTCAGTGATAAACAACCTTCCAAATAATAAAACTCCAGGCCCAGACGGTTTTCCTGGGGAATTCTACCAAACATTCAAAGAAGAAATAATACCTATTCTCCTAAAGCTATTTCAAAAAATAGAAACAGAAGGAAAGCTACCAAACTCATTCTATGAGGCTAATATTACCTTGATCCCCAAACCAGGCAAAGACCCCCTCAAAAAGGAGAATTACAGACCGATTTCTCTAATGAATATGGATGCCAAAATCCTCAACAAGATCCTTGCTAATAGAATCCAACAGTACATTAAAAGGATTATCCATCATGACCAAGTGGGATTCATACCTGGGATGCAAGCATGGTTCAACACTCGCAAATCAATCAATGTGATACATCATATCAACAAGAAAAGACTCAAGAACCATATGATCCTCTCAATTGATGCAGAAAAAGCATTTGACAAAATACAGCATCCTTTCCTGATTAAAACCCTTCAGAGTGTAGGAATAGAGGGTACATTTCTCAATCTCATAAAAGCCATCTATGAAAAGCCTACTGCAAGCATTATTCTCAATGGGGAAAAGCTGGAAGCCTTTCCCTTAAGATCAGGAACACGACAAGGATGCCCACTCTCGCCACTATTATTCAACATAGTACTAGAAGTCCTTGCAACAGCAATCAGAAGACAAAAAGGGATCAAAGGTATCCAAATCGGCAAAGAAGAAGTCAAACTGTCTCTCTTTGCAGATGACATGATACTCTATATGGAAAACCCAAAGGAATCCACTCCCAAACTATTAGAAGTTATAGAACAATTCAGTAAGGTGGCAGGATACAAAATCAATGCCCAGAAATCAGTTGCATTTCTATACACGAATAACGAGACTGAAGAAAGAGAAATTAGGGAATCCATCCCATTTACAATAACACCAAAAACCATGCGTTACCTTGGAATTAACTTAACCAGAGACGTAAAGGACCTATATGCTAGAAACTATAGATCACTTTTGAAAGATATTGAGGAAGACATAAAAAGATGGAAAAATATTCCATGCTCATGGATTGGAAGAATTAACATAGTTAAAATGTCCATACTACCCAGAGCAATCTACACTTTCAATGCTATCCCGATCAAAATACCGAGGACATTTTTCAAAGAACTGGAACAAATAGTCCTTAAATTTGTATGGAACCAGAAAAGGCCCCGAATCTCCAAGGAACTGTTGAAAAGGAAAAACAAAGCTGGGGGCATCACAATGCCGGATTTCGAGCTGTACTACAAAGCTGTGATCACAAAGACAGCATGGTACTGGCACAAAAACAGACACATCGACCAATGGAACAGAATAGAGAACCCAGAAATGGACCCTCGGCTCTTTGGGCAACTAATCTTTGATAAAGCAGGAAAAAACATCCGGTGGAAAAAAGACAGTCTCTTCAATAAATGGTGCTGGGAAAATTGGACAGCTACATGCAAAAGAATGAAACTTGACCACTCTCTCACACCATACACAAAAATAAACTCCAAATGGATGAAAGACCTCAATGTGAGACAGGAATCCATCAAAATTCTAGAGGAGAACATAGGCAACAACTTCTATGACATCGGCCAGAGCAACCTTTTTCACGACACATCTCCAAAGGCAAGAGAAATAAAAGATAAAATGAACTTATGGGACTTTATCAGGATAAAGAGCTTCTGCACAGCCAAGGAAACAGTCAAAAAAACTAAGAGACAGCCCACGGAATGGGAGAATATATTTGCAAAGGACACCACAGATAAAGGACTGGTATCCAAGATCTACAAAGAACTTCTCAAACTCAATACACGAGAAACAAATAAACAAATCATAAAATGGGCAGAAGATATGAACAGACACTTTTCCAATGAAGACATACAAATGGCTAACAGACACATGAAAAAATGTTCAAAATCATTAGCCATCAGGGAAATTCAAATCAAAACCACACTGAGATACCACCTTACGCCAGTTAGAATGGCAAAGATAGACAAGGCAAGAAACAACAATTGTTGGAGAGGATGTGGAGAAAGGGGATCCCTCCTACATTGTTGGTGGGAATGCAAGTTGGTACAGCCACTCTGGAAAACAGTGTGGAGGTCCCTTAAAAAGTTAAAAATTGAACTACCCTATGACCCAACCATTGCACTACTGGGTGTTTACCCCAAAGATACAGACATAGTGAAGAGAAGGGCCATATGCACCCCAATGCTCATAGCAGCATTGTCCACAATATCTAAATTGTGGTAGGAGCCGAGATGCCCTTCAACAGATGACTGGATTAAGAAGCTGTGGTCCATATATACAATGGAATATTACTCAGCTATCAGAAAGAACGAATTCTCAACATTTGCTGCAACATGGACGGCACTGGAGGAGATAATGCTAAGTGAAATAAGTCAAGCAGAGAAAGACAATTACCATATGATTTCTCTCATCTATGGAACATAAGAACTAGGATGATCGGTAGGGGAAGAAAGGGATAAAGAAAAGGTGGGTAATCAGAAGGGAGAATGAAACATGAGAGACTATGGAGTATGAGAAACAAAATGAAGACTTCAGAGGGGAGGGGAGTGGGGGAATGGGATAGACTGGTGATGGGTAGTAAGGAGCGCACGTATTGCATGGTGCACTGGGTGTTATACGCAACTGATGAAGTATCGAACTTTACATCGGAATCCGGGATGTACTGTATGGTGATTAACATAATATAATAAAAAAATCATTAAAAAAAAAGAGGGTAAGGAATTGGTCACTGCTACTGGGCTAAGAACTGAAATTGACCCAAATTAGCCACATTTACCATCCAACCATTCCTTTGGAAGCTGTAATCCTTCTGTTGGTTCTAGAGTTCCAGGATAGTTATGTTATACTGATCCTGCTAGTGTAATAATCATCATCTAGATGAGGAGACAGATTTCCGGTGCTTCATACTCCACCATCTTTCCAAAACCCTCTGATTCTAGTCTTTTTAAGGCTCTCCTCCATTTTAGTTAGAATAGTCAACAATTCTCTTTAGTCTCTTCAGCTTGTTCCCCTTCTCTCTCTTACCTTCTTCTGTTCTTCTTTCTTCCAACTCAGTGTTTGT
The DNA here is from genome assembly GCF_002007445.2 of Ailuropoda melanoleuca. NCBI lineage: Eukaryota > Metazoa > Chordata > Mammalia > Carnivora > Ursidae > Ailuropoda > Ailuropoda melanoleuca. Next base: position 76,669,377 of record NC_048224.1, on the reverse strand, counting down.
TTTTTTTTTTTAACTTTTTGGAAGTCACAGTTTCTTTTAAGAATTTGCAGAAAAATACCTATGGACTGTCTCCCTAGAAAAATCTACATATCCACAGTCACTCAAAATGAGCAGACAATTCAGATGTCCAATAGACGACCCAAAGCTCCATCATGGCCTTCCTTGAATTGAGCCTTTATTATAAAGATTCATCTCAGTCATCTTCCTTTGGTACTGTTGTCAGAAGGTATGCTTCCTTGCAACAAGATGCTACTTAGCAGACTGTGAGCAGGAATTGCCCTCTCATGGATTTGTAGGAAAGTTCTGAATACAGCTAGAAAAGCCTCTTTCCCAGAATATGAAATCATGATACCATTTCCATGTTTACACAACTGATATGTTTATCCAGTGACACTAAACTGGTACGTGTATGGGGTAGGTATTTATACTTTACAGTACGAAGTTATAATTGTCACTCATTTGAAACACATAGGGATGACAGACTAAGTTAAGTGAGGATGAAGTCAAATTAATGAAATATACATCCAATGTATTTGTGTGTGTGTGCGCATGCACATTTGAAGCCTGGTTTCTCTTCAGGTGTATAGAGTAATAACACATGATATATATATTCCAATAAGGATAATAACAGCCAACTATTTTCTAAGTAGACTTTTTTTGGATCTCTTTTTCTACTTTAAAAGCACTTGTTATGACCATATTAATTACTAGTATACAAAAAGTGCTATAAAAGTAGTTGGGAGACAGTCCTTTCCTTTAATGAGATTTAAATGTTCCTTTGGCAAATATGTTCATGTTCTGAATTTAGTTAATGAACTGTTTCAGAGAAGGGATACCATGGATTCGAGGGTCAAATTGAGAAGATTAAAAAATTGAAAAACAAAGCAAATAATGGAACAATAACATTTTGTCGTGGTGAGTGTTCCTGGATGGGCCCTTGCAGCATGGACACATGCCTCCCGAGCCCCGGGGCTGATTATGGCGTACAGCCTGGTAGGTGATGTAGACTTCTCTTGGCCACACTGACCAAGAAGCAGTGCCCACAAAGGATTGTTCAGAGGTTCTTTGTGTGCAGTGCTGAGACTTGCTCCGGGCCCGATAGCCAATATTTTCATCTTAAATGGCAATTTTTTGAATTTTGTTTTCTTCAGAATTAAAATCACCAATTGAATCTTCCAAGGAGGCCAGTAGGTAAAAATAATTTTGAGTAACTGCTAACAGGAGTTTGATGTAAACTGGCAGCTTAAAAATGAAAGGTTCATGTCTCCCAAACTTTTATCCAGCCTGGCAAATTGGATTTTAGGGTAGAATTACGTGCACTTAGATCATGGTGTGTGCATGTGGTCAGTGCTGCTCTTCTTTTTTTTTTTTTTAAAGATTTTATTTATTTATTCGACAGAGATAGAGACAGCCAGCGAGAGAGGGAACACAAGCAGGGGGAGTGGGAGAGGAAGAAGCAGGCCCACAGCGGAAGAGCCTGATGTGGGGCTCGATCCCATAACGCCGGGATCACGCCCTGAGCCGAAGGCAGACACTCAACCGCTGTGCCACCCAGGCGCCCCAGTGCTGCTCTTCTTTTAAGTGGTCCTGTTTATTTTAAAAACTTGAACATGAGAAGTTTTTTTGTTCCCTCAGTTGGGGTTTATTGTAAAACTCATATTCCCAAAAAAGAAAGTCCTGTTTCATGCTGTTCGTGAAGTGGACCACGAGTGAACTGGAGGATGGATGGGGATGGGGCTTTTGTCCTTCCATTCACAGAAGGCAAGCTCTAATGGCCAACAGATGGCATTTGTGGAGATCTGGGGTGATGAAGGCCTTGAGGAAGGCCCTGCAAGTGATGTCAAACACAGTAATGCCACGCATACATTTTCACTCTTATTCCTTAGTGGTAATAAAAACAACACTAGAAAGAAACAAAAATCTGGAAAGAAAAGTGAAAATCATGTGGTGTTGGAGGATGACATTTCTATAAAATGGGTCAATTTGAAAACTATAGGGGGAAAAATTGTTTGGCCCTGCTCTATGTAATATAGCTTTCTGAGTGAAGGTTTCAGTCTCAGACTGGACTATCCTGGGGGTGGGTGGAGAGGGGGAGTAGCAATGTAGCGTCAATAGCCGTTATATAAGTCACACAGTGCCACGTGGCAGGTACAGCCAACAACCATGGAGTCATGGAACTATTGCCTGGACAGACCCTTACAGGGAGAGCGAGCCCCCCCTTGATCTGTAGATGAGGAAATGAGGGGGCCCAGAGAGATCACATAGTTGGTTTGTGGCAAGGGATAGACAGTTTTCTTAAGAAAGCGAGAATTTAACCACAAAAAGACTTAGTTGAAGATTATCCTAATCTGCCAAGTTAGTGACCTAAATCCTTCTAAGTGCAACTCAGTTATCATCTCCAAAATCCTTCTAGAACCCCCAGGGTTGGGTCAAGGACTCTTCCTCGTGTAACCACCTCTGGCATCTCTCTTCCATAGCTCTTGTTAGATTTTGCAGAAATTATCTGGTCAGGTTTTTGTTTATAAACCCTTCGCATACATTCCTCTTTATCATCTGTTTCATTCTTCTTTGTACTTTATAGGAATAGAGTAACTACACGGAATATTAATAACCCTTCTCCTATTTGTGGAACCATTTTTTAATAACGTCCCTGGGAGTGCTCTCTTTTACTTATTAGGGTGAGGCTGGGCAGCATTGCTTTCAGGAGGACGTGGTGAGTTTGAGCAGATAGTCTGTGGGCATTTAAATTATCTGGCAGTGGAAATCTGTTGTGAGCCAGGTTGACACTACTAAACAAGCTTGCATGGGGCGGGGCGGGGGGGTGGCTACACTTTATGTCAGTGTGATGACCAGCTGGAAATAAACAAGGGGCCCTTTGTTCTACTAGTGGCAAAAACTTTATATGAGTGAGAGGCCTTAATGAGCCTTAAGTGACACCCTGGACAAATAAGAACTGAAACCTTAGTGAGAGTCCAAGTCTGATTCACTTTTTGAATTTACTTTTTCTAGTAAACAATATACCAAACATGGGAGCAAGTGTAGAGAATATTACTTGAACATCTGCATACCTACTTGTCTGTTTTATTAAACCTGAACTCTTCGATATTTTCTATCCTCTTTCTCCCCTACCCAGAGGCTTTTATTACGCATTTGGTGTTAAATAGTCTGAGATTCTGAATTGGACTCTTTGGGTTCTCCCTCCCTGCCAGGGCCTCTGTGTAGTGCGACAGGCACTGGGTCTTGTAGCAATAAAAGCACAGTTTTGGAGCCACTATCAGACTATTACAAAGGCTCAGAATGTGGCAGCGAGATCAGACTACAGAGCCAGGGTTCCTCAGACCTTACGTTCTTGACAAGTCTCGGTGTTTCCCCAAGAGATGAGGAGTGATGGTGGCCCAGAAAGTCACTCATCAAGGGGAACCTCAAACAGACATGGCTGGAGGATCTCTGGTTTAAGGGTAGTGCTTTTCAGTCTGTCTTGACTGTAACCCAGAGTAGCAAACTGCACTGCATTGTGCTTTGCACGGGGACCCTCAGCATGTGTGTGTGCACATCCATGCACACTCACACAGAGCACATCCCTGTGAATGAAGGGGTTAATGAAGTAATACTCTTTCTTTGTAAGCTGTCCTGCAATGTAGTCTATTTTGTTGCACAAAAGCTATTTTGTTTGAATAAACTGATGTCATGTGTCATTAAAAGATAGGAACCCATGGTTTAAAACAACAACAGTGAACCCTGGTTTACAGAACCATTACTTGTCTCATGGAGCCAACGTTTTTTAAAGGGTATTTGGTTTAACTCTGCTGAACATTTTTATAAAAAGGTTTATCTGTCCCTGACGCAAACTTAAAGCTTTATTTCACAATTTACTCATAGAAGTCCCATGTAAAACTAAGCAGAATTCGAAGCTCTTTGGGGGTTCAGGTTATTCTGCATTTTGTTACTTCTCTTTAAGTCTCCTAATCCTCTTCAGCCATTGCTTTCAGGCGGCCTGTCTTGATTAAATAAACAGAACTTGAACGCAGTGACTTAACTGTATTTTATAAATTCGTGATCGTTAAGCCACAAAATCAACCTTTCCAAATAAAACTGAGTGTTAAGTCAAACTGCCAAGTGAGAAAACCCAGCTATCAAGCCCTCAAGTCTCCTTTGCATCAGAGTTTACCTCTCTATACAATGCTAAATAAAGTCTGTACGAAGAAGAAAATGATGCAGGTGTTGCTATTTATTAAACTCATCAGTTTGCATGTAACCAGGCTGACATCCTGCTCCCCTGGGGTGCCTGACACCCATCACCACAGCAGGGGTTTATGTAGCACCTTTGGGAGAAGTTTCTATGATTGTACTCAGAAAGGTACAACTTCTCCTCCAGGGAACTGGGGGAGAAAGTGGTATTTAATGCGTACCAAACAAGCAGTTGTTGGAGATTTTGAGCTAGATTGATTCTAAAATACTAAAAGGACTTCGCTTGCTCCAAAACGTTACCAACAGACACTTTAAAACATTAGTAAGGTAGCTGGCATCCAAAATCTGGAAGAAGGAGAGGGTTTTGTTTCAGCCAACTATTTTGCAGAAGAGGAAGTGTGGTTCTACCTCAGGACATTTAAATGGGACTGTTGAATAACCGGGAAAGAATGTCTCCTTTGGATGAGAGGGCGAAGAAGAATTCAGCCGATTTTCAGGCAGAATAACAAATATGACAGCAGTACTTCGTGCACGTGTGTATGTACCGTGACTATGTGTAACTTCTAAAAAAACAGTTCTCAAACTTTTTGGTCTTATGATGCCTTTCTGCTCTTAAGAATTATTGAGAACTCCAAAGAACCTTTGTTTATGTGGCTTATATCTATCAATCGTTACCATTTGGGGAATTAAGACTGAGAAACTTAAAAGATATTTATTGATTCATTAAGAGAATGATAAACCCATTACATATTAACAAAAACATTTTTATTTTAAAAACAGTAATTAAAAAGAATTACCGAAAGAACTGTTACTGTTTTATATCTCTGCAAATCTCTTTAATGCCTGGTTAATAACATTATATCATCTGTTGTGACGTGTTTTTTTTTTTTGCATATCATCTGTTGTGATATATTTTTGCATATCATCTTTTGTTATATATTTTTGCATATCATCTGTTGTGATCTATTTTTTTTAAGTTGAAACACGTGAAGAAAACCTAGCACACACAGGTATGTAGTTGGAAAAGAGAGGACTTTGAGGCCCCCTATAGGAACTCTCTGGTCCTTTGAAAACCATTGTCCTATAAAGTAGTTTGGAACAATATATTTAAGTGGTGAGATTATTAGTGTCCTACTAATTTTTTTTTTCTATTCCATTTATATGTTTTTCCAACAGTGAATGAATTACTTGCACAAACTATAATTGAGAAAGGAAGAAGCATGAACATGTTGAGGGAAGATTATAGAGGCCCTCAAAATCCAGGCAGAGAAGTTTATTTTTTTATTTTATTTTTTTATTGATAATATTTTTTTATTATACTATGTTAGTCACAATACAGTACATCCCTAGTTTTTGATGTAAACTTCCATGATTCATTACTTGCGTATAGCACCCAGTGCGCCATGCAATACGTGCCCTCCTTACTACCCATCACCAGCCTATCCCATTCCCCTACCTCCCTCCCCTCTGAAGCCCTCAGTTTGTTTCCCAGAGTCCATAGTCTCTCATGGTTCATTCCCCCTTCTGTTTACCCCCCCTTTCTTCTTCCCTTTCTTCTCCTACTGATCTTCCTACTTCTTATGTTCCATAGATGAGTGAAACATATGATAATTGTCTTTCTCTGCTTGACTTATTTCGCTTAGCATTATCTCCTCCAGTCCCATCCATGTTGCAGCAAATGTTGAGAAATCGTTCTTTTTGATAGCTGAGTAATATTCCATTGTATATATGGACCACAGCTTCTTAATCCATTCGTCTGTTGAAGGGCATCTCGGCTCCTTCCACGATTTAGCTATTGTGGACAATGCTGCTATGAACATTGGGGTGCATATGGCCCTTCTCTTCACTATGTCTGTATCTTTGGGGTAAACACCCAGTAGTGCAATGGCTGGATCATAGGGTAGCTCAATTTTTAACTTTTTAAGGGACCTCCACACTGTTTTCCAGAGTGGCTGTACCAACTTGCATTCCCACCAACAATGTAGGAGGGATCCCCTTTCTCCACATCCTCTCCAACAATTGTTGTTTCTTGCCTTGTCTATCTTTGCCATTCTAACTGGCGTAAGGTGGTATCTCAGTGTGGTTTTGATTTGAATTTCCCTGATGGCTAGTGATTTTGAACATTTTTTCATGTGTCTGTTAGCCATTTGTATGTCTTCATTGGAAAAGTGTCTGTTCATATCTTCTCGGTCAGAGAAGTTTATATTTGGGAAATGAAGGAGCCACTATAATTTCTTAAGTAGGAAAATGACTCGTTAAAACTTGTATTGGGGAGTAAATGGATTAGAATTGGAAGGGAGGAGCTACTTCAGACGTTGTTGCAGTAATCCAGGAGCGTGGTGAGGTGGGCGAGGCCTCACATATTGGTGGAAACAGAGAGGAAATTTCAAAATCTGAAAGACATTTTGAAGGCAGAATTACCAAGTCTTGGGTAAGGGGATAGTAGAGAGGTAAGAGCCACAGATGACTAAGAGCTTTCAAGTCTAAAACATTTGAAGAGTATTTTCTCCCTTATATCCAACCTCTAATTTTTTCTGAAAATTATCCTGATGAAGCTAATTAGAGTTTTGTCTTGTTTGTTTGTTTGTTTGTTTGTTTGTTTTTCAGAGTTGGCCATCCCCTTCTAGGGCCTAGGAGAAAGTGAACCCAGTTCCCAACCTGAGTCGGTCAGTTACTTCCCTTAGAACAGAAAGACCTATGACATCCCTGTAGATTTTGTACCTATGACATCCCTGGAGAGTTACTTGCTGCGTTCTTCCCTCAGGCCCTGCAGGCAATAAGGGGCTGTCTGTCCAGTTCCAGTTTGCCCTGGACGCCTGCAGTTCACCTCTTATGCACTCCAACACCCCCATCAGCTCCCTCTTCTCCTTCACCAGCCCAGCAGTGAAGAGACTGCTGGGCTGGAAGCAAGGAGATGAAGAGGAAAAGTGGGCAGAGAAGGCAGTAGACTCGTTAGTGAAGAAATTAAAGAAGAAGAAAGGAGCCATGGATGAGCTGGAGAGGGCCCTCAGCTGTCCGGGGCAGCCCAGCAAATGTGTGACAATTCCCCGGTCCCTGGATGGGCGGCTGCAGGTGTCCCACCGCAAGGGTTTACCCCATGTTATTTATTGCCGAGTGTGGCGCTGGCCTGATCTGCAGTCTCACCACGAATTGAAGCCGCTGGAGTGCTGTGAGTTCCCATTCGGCTCCAAGCAGAAAGAGGTGTGCATTAACCCCTACCACTACCGCCGGGTGGAGACCCCAGGTGAGTTCTCTTCCTGACACCACAGTTTATTTAAAAAGTTGAGGAGCTGTGTCCCAGTTGATGAGGAGTGATGGGGCATCAGCAAGACAAAGACCCCCCCCCCCCACCACCAAAAGCAAGGAAGAGAGGAAGGTTCAGTTTTGAGGAAGTAATCCAAACTTTTATAGTCAGAAAAATCTAGAAAGAAGGTAAGTTCATTGTACATGTAAGTTTTGTTTGAATTTGAAAAATGAAGTTTGGATGTATTTCAGAGTTATCATGTTTTTCCAGTTCTTGGGGTCTTTGAAGATCTTAATAGTGCCTTGATATGATTAACTGTAAAAAAAAATAAACATCCTCCTTACCATCCTCTCTCCCTCAATGGAACCGAACTAAGCTAAAGGTTTTTGCTGCCACTTTCCGCAAGCTCAGGTACGTGGAAGTATCTCCTAGCTGGGTCAGCAAACAGCCAGTGAAAGAACTGCTGGAAATCCTTCTAGGAATGAAAGTAACGGGCTAGCAGAGATTGGCAGTTTTTCTGAAACGTGGCTTTAAATATAAGAAGGTATCGTTCTGAAACTTCACACACCCAACAGCGTGTGCACAGACACATATTTCACCCCCTTTTTGCAGCCTGGTGTTTACCTTCGTCCTTCATACTGGCTGTAACAGTTTGACTCCATTTCTCTTTGGATTGAGTGTTCCTGTGGCTACAGGGATGCAGTTTTAATTGGAGCTTCCTCTCCCTGATTGGTCACCTGCCTCATTCCAGGAGACCAAGGGCTGACACATGAGCTCTGGAAAATGGCCCATGTCCATTAAAAGATGGTTCTGTGTAGGTTGGCAGGCCGTGGTGGTAGTCCAGCCTGCCGCCTGACCGCAGGATTCAGTTAATCTTACAGCAATAATGGAGAAGTCATGCCCAGCCACCAGTGGTCTTAGCAAGGAGACCTTTCAGGCTCCTACATCTTGCCATCGTGTTGTGAAACTTCTCGGGTGTGGATGCTTCTCATGGTCACTTCATCCCAGGATTGAGTCCCTGTATGAGACTGTTGAGAAAATCCTGGTGAATCTGGTGTGTTTTCACTAGATCATATAGGTAAGGTTTTCTTCTTTTCTCTCCTGCTTCTCTCTGGGCTCTCTCTGCATACGAAAGAAAAAGTCATTCAGGTCCGAGTTTATGACAATGACTTGATACCTTTTTTGTTTCAAAGATTTGAGTTATACTAAGCATTCAAAATATAGCCAATGAAAAAAATGTTCATTGAGAAATCATTTCTCTTTTCCAGAGGAATGTAGTTGTAAAATGTACATTGCAAGAAGTACCTTGTTAAATGTCTCTGGTTTTCCTTTGGAATACTAGAAAATCTAATTTTATTTTTAAATTTTTTTTTTAAGAATTTATTTGAGAGAGAGAGAGCATGAGAACGAGTGGGGGAGGGGCAGAGGGAGAGAATCCCAAGCGGACTCCAAGCTGAGTGCATAGCCCAACTGGGAGCTTGATCTCACAACCCTGAGATCACGACCTGAGCTGAAAGCAAGGGTCAGCCACTTAACCAACTGTGCCACCCAGGCGCCCCTAGAAAACCTAATTTTAAAGGCTTATTCAAGTATTTTAGTTTAAGGTTCTTTTAGAAATGATAACATGAATATTTTTACATATGGCGGATAGATGTCATATCTTATATTTTAGGTTTGAGTTTTCAAAATGAAAGATGGGTGGAGATTGTATTAATTTTAAGGTAATATTTAAGCCATCCAGGATTTTTTTATTCCTAACCTTGATTTTTTTTATTAGAAAAAAACACATTTATATTTAACTTTCTGGCTATGTTTAAAGTAAATATTTTGTGAACAGTGAAGATGCTAATGTTAAGCAAGTTTACTGGGTTCCTATCATAAAGCTTAATTAAGTTTTGCATTTGAAATCTCATTTTTTAACAATGTTTAGGAACATTGAAGGCTGCGCTCTGATTTTCTTTTCACTCACACAACCATTTTTATCATTTATTTCTTTTCTAACTACCTGTAATGAAGGACCAGTTTTAATTTTTAAATTATCAATCCTTCAAATATCAATACTTTTGTAATACAAACGAATTACTAGGCAAATGAAATTTTAAGAAGCCTAGGTTTGTTTGTTTTTTTTTTTTACTGTAACTATATTTTATATCTGCATTTGAACAGATATAGAATTAGTCTGTCAAATTGATATCAAAGTTTCTAAACGTTCACTCTCAATTTCAATCCTGTATCTTCCTTGACTGATACCTTGCAGCCAGGAAAGTGTTACCAGCCCCCAAATCTCACTTCGAGTGGCTTGGGTGCAGTAGCTGCTATGCAAAAAGTGTTTTTGCACCGTAGATGATTTTACTCCATGCCACTGGAGCTCGTTTCAGGAGTATAATTTCTTCTTTACATAAAATACCCTTGTATAAAAACCACATGACTTTCGAAAGAGATACAAAAGCCTTTTCAGCTCTGCTTTGCACCCCATATGCGAGTAACTCCTGCCACTGTTGTCTCCCATGTAGTGCTTCGTTGTTAAGATAGCGTTCTATTGAAAAGGTAGCATAAAATTGAAACCAATGTCTGTAATCTCACTATGTCATATTTATTTGTAAGCAGCAGTTGTGATCCAGAAATAGAATTTAGTAATTAGGAATAGCTGATGCTATGAATTGAACGTTGATGCCCTCCCCCCAGATTCCTTTGTTGAAAACCTAATGCTTAAGGGGATGGTACTGGGTGGGGGCTTTATTTAGGAGGTGATTCAGTCATGCGCACAGACCCTTATGCATGGGGTTAGTGCCCTTCTAAAAGAGGCCCCAGTGAGATCCCTCATCCCTTGCCACCATGTGAGAACACAAGAGATCAGAATCTGCAGCTCAAAGAGAGCTTTCCCCAGAATCTGACCATGCCGCACCCTGATCTTGGACTTCCGGCCTCTGGAACTGTGAGAAATACATTTCTGTTGTTTATAAGCCACCCACTCTATGGCATTTCGATTATAAGAGCCCAAATGGACTAAGACAGCTATGTTTTGAGTGGAAGTATTTAAAAATACGATCAGTGCAAATCTAAGGTAAACTAGCCAGTCAAGCTAAATAACAACCAGGATGATACCAGCGGTTTTCTTTACAAAAATCACTGCCTTTGGTTTTACATGGATAGTAAAAATACATTATCAAGACATTTGTTTCAAACAAGGAAAACGAACCCTTTTTTTTTTCCCCTATTGCTGTCTTAGATCTTTGGCTCACGAAGAAATAGAAGTCCCTGCATCCAGAGGGTGTGAATCATTTATGTTAAACAATGTTAGGGGTACACCATAGATCTGTTACACTGCAGCTGGAATCACAGAGATTATTCCAATTTCTTCTGCATCCAACAAAGAAAAACGAGTGTTTGTTTGAACCTTGTTAGCATTGTGATGAAGGAGAGTCATTGCAAAAGAAGCCACATCCCACTTCCTCTGTCGGGCCCTCCCTTTCGGGCTGTTCATGAAGCGGGTCGCCTTTTTATTCCTGCACATTCACGGAACACATGCAAGGAAATGTAATGGCTTCATCGAGCTCATTTTGGGGTGATGACGTTGAGTGTTCTGTTGCTTGTTAAAAAGAGATAAATGTATGATGGTGGGGAAGTGGTAGACTTTGTGATTGATGTTATTGTTCTTTTATTGCTATTGTTGTTGTCTGTTTATTTCAAAACATTTACTTTCTATGAGTTTTTATCAATACTTGCATGTGGTAACAAGTCAATAGTGTAATTAGAAAGAAGAGCTACCCCATCCATCTCCAGGAACAACCTCTTTTAACCGTTCTTGGTTAGTTGTTCTGCTTGTTTGCCCCATTATTACTAAAAATTATGGAGATAACTCTAGATAATATACTTTACACTTATAAACACTATGTTTATACATTAATTAGTAAAGAAATTATGGAGGTAATCCTACATAATATGCTTATATATCTGTTTCTAAACTTTTCACCTTTAGATAATTTCATTGACTAATACAAAAGATGAGGATTTAGGTAATTTATATTAACTTCCTTCTTCCTCTTTTTAAATCTCCGGTATCTATATTTTAGTTTATAGTGTATGTTATTTTTTAACTATTTTATTGGTTTCCATTGTGGGAGGTGGGGGTAAGAATTCTTTTCCCTTAGAAGAGCTTTGCAATTGCCTTTGACCACTTCCTCCATGTTTTCTCTGCTTCTTTTTCTGGAACTTACATGGATCACATTTTGTACCACAACATTTATTGAGTATCTTCTTTCTGCCGGGCACTGTGACACTTTAGAAGTCAATAGGAACTAGGAATGCCGAGATAATACTAGCCCTTGAGAATTGCATCCATTCCTAACTTTTTATACAGAATCAGGATCAAAAACACTTTTTTTTTTTTAAGTAAGGAACCCAGAAGAAACACGCAAAGGGCTTTATTTATAAGTTTTCTTATTGATGCTTATCTTTTACTTATTCATTTTTATTACTCTGTTTATCTTTTATCTAATAATTTTTAGATACCTTTCAATCTTCCTGGTAAAGACAAGTAGACTTTTTTTTTTTTTTTTAACTTTAGCAGCACTACTGAGCCTAAAATTTAGGCTGGCCATCTGAATAATTTAACATGGTCCCTGAAAGAAAAATATTTTGGGCATCACTTAGAAACTGATTTTGCCTTAAAAAAAAAAAACCACTTTATTGGCAGAATCAAAGGAAGACACAAACAATTAGGCCTGCAGAAGGCCAGATAATAGGGCAGCTCTGGTAATTTCTGTGGTAGGAATGAATAGGCAGTCTCTTTTGAGTGCTGACATCAGAATGATTCGCCTCTAAACTTTTTACTGTGATACTCTGTTTAATATTCAGTTTGCAAGGAGAGTGTTTAAGTGTTAAACATTGGTGTTTAGTTTGCTTCACCAGCTCACTTTCTGGGAAACGATGAGACCTTAATTGGCAGTTTTACAATAAGCACAAAGAATGGTGGGTGGGCAGTTTCCAGAAAACAGAGTTTTACCATGAAAAAATGGACAGACCCAAACAGCAAGTGTCCGCTGGATTTTGTGCTGACGAGCCAATGCTCAATTCTAATCCACTGGTTCCTTTCTCATCCTAGTGCTGCCGCCTGTCCTCGTGCCAAGGCACAGTGAATATAACCCCCAGCTCAGCCTTCTGGCCAAGTTCCGCAGCGCCTCCCTCCACAGTGAGCCTCTCATGCCACACAACGCCACCTACCCGGACTCTTTCCAGCAGCCTCCGTGCTCTGCATTCCCTCCCTCGCCGGGGCCCGGGCACATGTTCTCACAGTCCCCATGCACCGCTGGCTACCCTCACTCCCCAGGAAGCCCCTCGGAGCCAGAGAGCCCCTATCAACACTCAGGTCAGTAAAAGCCGCTGTCCATCTCCATGGAGTGTGACCCAACACAGTCAATCGTGGTGGGATCGTCATAATCACAGTCACTGTTACTAACATTCACATGGAGCTTTGCCGTTTACATGGCCATGGCCCGTGGGCCGTTGGACCCTGCCCACCTCTAAGATCAGGGCTGTTTGGGAGCTGTTACTCTGGAGCTACAACATATCTTTGCTCTGGTTTCTGGTTCTCATCCTCTGGAAGAAACTAAATGCATTTGAACAGCATCTCTGGGAATTTCCAGTGAGTTGTTTTTTTAAGGTAGCAGAAATAAGATTATAAAATACTTCTCTAACCCAAGCAGGAAGACTTGGCCTGAGGGCAAGCAACGTGAGGGGTCCATGCTTGGCCTTTTCTTTGGCTGTCCCTTTCAATAAACACAGGGAGTCCCTGTCTCCGAAAGAAGTGTGCATAACGTCACTGGGGCAGAGTCAGGCCTCCCCTCGCCAGTGCATTCTCGTTTTGTGTTGTGTGAGGCCAGCACGGCATCTTGAAGACAGAGCTCTTCAGTAAACGTTTGCTGAACTGAAATCACCTATGGAAGGGATGTCCTGTGCAAAAGGGAGACTCAAGCACATTGTCAGAATTGCACGTGCTGCCACGCCTGTAGAGTGGGTCTAAATTAGATCATGAAGAAGAGATGCATATGCACCTCGGAGTGTGAGATAAGTCGTATCCTGAGTGACAGGTTCTTCGAGGCATGCGTAAACTCATTTTGCTCTAGATGTTACAGTCTGCCTCATTCACGGGCTCATATATTCCTTTATTTAATGGATATTTATGGAACTATGGAAGCATTGCCTTAGGGAGCTGAAAGGAGGATTAAAAGATTGGTGGAAATTGTCCCGGTCCTCACAGAACTTATAAAATATGGGAAGATAGAAAAGGAGTTGCCCCTTGCTTTCTGAGTTATTCAGTTCTTCCTTTTGCCCCCTCAGCAATACAGCTACTATTTTCATACACATCTGCTATTGCATTTATCATACTACATGATACAATCCCTCATTATCTATCTCTCCCATTCAACTGCCAGTCGTCTTCTCTCTTAAATGTGTCGCACAGACCCTACAACACAGTAGTTGCTCAGCAGTCGGTTGTCGAGTAAGTGAATCACCACACAGGCATTTGGAACCCAGGGCCGGAGGGCAGGGTTATAGATTGATGTTACTGAGTCAGTAAGTAATGACTGAGCACCTACTAAGTGCCAGGCACTGTGCTACTGCGAGAGGTGCAATGATGGATTCTGACAAGAGTCTCTGACCTTCAAGAGGTAATAACCGTTGAGAACAGTCAGGTAAGTAAGCAGTGAGGCTGTCGCAGTCCAGGCCAGTAATGATAAGGACTTGTACTAAGGAAGGAATGTGGGGATGGAAAGAAGACAATGAATTCGAGGAGGTAGACTCAACAGAACTTGATGCAGGGGTGGAGGCTGAAACTCTGGGAGGAAGCTCAGCAGTCATCCACACACAGGGGAGGAGATCGTTGCTGTCTTACAAGGGGCTGGATTCACCAGGAAAGGGACACAACAGGAAGAGAAGTCATTTGAGGACAGAGTCGTTGTTAAGGGATGGGAGGATAATTATGTCTACAGTATACGGATTTACTTGAAACATATCTGTGCTGTAAAGATTGCCTGTACTGATGTTGTCTTCCTGCGCTGGTGAAACTAACAGGGTAATACTTTCCCCTCTTCCCATCCATGAGAGACGGACCCCAACACCTGTGCTGGAGCTGGTCAGTTTTCACAGAGGGAATAACTCTTTTAATTTCAAAGAAAATAATTCTTTTCTCCATGATTAATAGCAAAATGCAACCTGAAAACAGACCCATAGATAAAAGGAGATTCTGAAATTAACCGGTTCAGCCCCTCATTTTTTCTTACCAGCTTTATTGAGATACGATTCATACATCATACAGTTCATACACTTAAAGTATGCAATCTAGTGGTTTTCATATATTAATTTTTAAAGTTGTGGTAAGATACATGTCATATAAAATTTGCCATTTTAACCATTTTTAAGTGTATAGTCCAGTGGCATTAAGCACATTCACAGTTCTGTGCAACAATCCCCACCATCTATTTCCAAAATTTTCTCATCCACCTAAACAGAAATTCTGTCCCCGTTAAGCAGAGCTCCCAATTCCCCCTCTCCCCCCTCCTCCTGCCTCTGGTCACCTCGAATCCACTTATTGTCTCTATGAATTTGCTTATTTTAGGTACCTCAAAGAAGTGGAATCATACAATATCTGTCCTTTTGTGTCTGGCTTATTTCAGTTAGCGTAGTGTTTTCATAGTTCAACTATGTTGTAGCCTGGGTCAGTTACTTCATTTTTGTGGCTGAACAATATTGCATTGTATGGATGTACCACATTTTAAAAAATCTATTCGTTGGTTGTGGTTCATTTCCACCATTTGGCTGGTGTGGATATTGCTGCTCTAAACACTGGCATGGAAGCATCTGCTTGAGCACCTGCTTTCAGCTCCTTTCGGCATATGCCTAGGAGTAGATATGGTGATGTGGTGACTCTATGTTCAGCCCTGAGTTTTATAGATAGACGTGCTCAAGGACCTGCAGAAGAGCCACCTTGCTCTATAACTTTTCCATCAGGCTCGTAGTTTATTTTCTCACAAGAAAATGCCTTACCCATGGTTGCACAATGTGGTCTGCATTAGAACTGCCAAGCAGTGCTGGTAAATTTACACGGCTACATCCAACCATTGATCTCCAGACTCAGAATTTCTGAGGGTGGGACCAAGAATCTGCACCTTTAACAAGTTTCACTGGTGATTTTATGAACACTTAAGTGTGGGAACTACTTGAATGGACAAAATTCAATTCAACAAAGGCAGACTGATTCAACTTTTCACGCCACTGAACTCCATCCACCACTAACGTAACAAGACTTCTGAACTGACATTAGGAATGTGTACAGGAGGAATCAGTTATTCAGAGGTTCTCACTGAAGAGTTTTTCCTCAGCTGCAGGAGTTTTTATTGTGTTGTGAGTTACTTTCTGGTAACATCTTATCTACTGAATGCACAGCATTTGCCTAACCACGATCACTGTACAGTTACAGGAACTGATATTTGGGGAGAGGACCCCTTCTCCGCATGCATTGGGCGCAAGGATATAATCCGGTTTCAGCTGTTGTGTGTTTGGGGGGCAGATGTGGAACTGTCCCAGAAATAGCTCGTCCCTGTGGCCATTGTACAATCCGTGGCAGCAGAGGAATTGAAAAATTAAGCTCACATCAAAGAAAGTTTAGCTTTCTGTTTTGAAAGCCGGACAACAGACCCCTGTGCTAGGAGAATAGCTCCTCGATTTGAAAATCTTACCATGCAGTCATTGGAAGTTAGGACTCTTCGATAATTCCAAGTCAGAGGGAAAACTAATCAGCCGTTTAGTGAGGATGTCAGGACAACCGATTTCTTCTGTGTGACACTCCTAGTATCACTGCAGAATAGCCTTATGACATGACTGGCCTCTCTGAGCAATATCACTATCCCCCAAGCCCAGGAGTTTCAGAGCAAGAGGGGTTGGATCTGATGGTCTTTGTGTAGTTTATCAGTTTGACATGCCTCTGTTTTACTGCTTTCTTTTAGTTGACACACCACCCCCGCCTTATCATGCCACGGGAGCCCCAGGGACCCAGAATGGCCGACCCGTAGATGCCACAGCCGATAGTCATTTAGTGCTGTCAATGCCTAATGGAGGTAAATTGGTAGATGAACAGCTCAGTGTAGCTGTTTTCTGAGAACATTTCCTGTTACCCCAAAATGAAACAAATCACAAAACAGAACAAGATGTGCTAGCCTGCTGTGTCACAGGTGTGTGAAGGGGCAGGTAGCCAGGCTTTGCACTTTAACTTGGCATCCTCAGCACCATACATTGTTTGTTTATCATCCTGGTTACTAGAATAAGTAAGGTTTTTATTCTAACCTCACATTTAGACGTTTGCAGGTCTTGATGTTTAGTTCAGAAATGGGTAGTTGAGCTAGCAATTTTGTCCCAATTGTGTTTATACTATAGTTTTGTAGGGTGTCTTTGATTTAGCTCAGAGGGGTGCTCTTAGAAATATACGTGAATATGCAAATAGGGCTTTTACAGAATTTTATCCGTTTCTTAAAATAGGCTAGATTAATAAATGTTGCTCAATTTTAATGTTCATATAAACCACATGGTGATCTTATACAAATGCAGATTTTGATTCCTTAGACCTGGGGTGGGATCCAAGACTGCATCCACACAGGCTCTCAGGTGAAGCGGAGCCTGCCGCTCCAGGAGCCACACTGAGCAGAGAGGGCCTAACGGAGCTTACGATTTAAAGTCTGCCCGGGTGAAGTCTTTCATAAGTAAAGGTCCGTTTGTAAATCAAATAATAGCCCCCTAATTTATGTTTCATAAATTTATGGTTTAGTGCACATAGGAACACACTCTAGCTACAAGAATTACTAGGATAGTCGAAGAAAAGCAAGCTAATATAATCAGTCAAAAGACAGAGAAAGAGTGTGTGTGGCAAAGGAAGAACTCTGAACTTTGGTTGGTTACTGGAAACTTACTTAGCTTTGAAAAATTTGAAGTGAAAACATAACATTCATGGATTTCCTAGTGAAACACACAGCTGTCTTTAAAATATTTTATGCCGTATAAATACTCCATATGTATACAATGGAGAATGTGAGTCTATGTGGAAGTTTTTCTTTTTGTCTTTCTTAAATAATTTAAAGTCCTATCCAGTGTTTTTGATTTGGCTCTCATCATATCCAAACTATTATTTTTCCTCCTTAGTTTGTTAGAAAATGATACTCGTATCACCGGGACTCCGTTCGGTCCAGTGATAGTAATACACCATCTTTCACATGTGGAGAGGAGGCAACCTGCTCCCTTCCTTGGAGCTGTCTCCTCTCCGGGTGATGGAATTTACATCGATCTGTTCCTATCGTTGTTTGTCAGACCCCCTCAATACTATTACATATGATTACAAAAGCTCTGACCATGGGAGAGTCACAGGGATCGTGACCTCTGTGCCACACGTGTGGTGACCAGATGAGCTCACCACACAGATCTTCCATCAGGCGACAGGTTTGGAAAGATGACAGAGAGCATCCTTGTCTCGCAGCCCCCCCTTCTGGTCAAATGGCATGAATGTAAGTGTCTGGGGGGATCCTGAGGTGGGAAGCCGCCCGTCATGACGGGAGTGATGTGCTGTCTGGTTCTTTTTCTTCCAGACTTTCGGCCCGTTTGCTACGAGGAGCCACAGCACTGGTGCTCAGTCGCCTACTATGAACTCAACAACCGAGTTGGGGAGACGTTCCAGGCCTCCTCCCGAAGTGTGCTTATAGACGGATTCACAGACCCTTCAAATAACAGGAACAGATTCTGTCTTGGACTCCTTTCTAATGTAAACAGGAACTCAACAATAGAAAACACCCGGAGACACATAGGAAAGGGTAAAAGCACATCTGTCATTCCTTTCTATGTTCTTCGGAGCGAAAACGTGGGGAGAGAAACAAGGCAGTATTGGCCGCGTGACCTGGCAGGACGGTGGCAGGCTGGCGAGCTGGCGGGAGGCGCCGAGGCTTGCAGGGTCGTGGTCTTCGCTCTAGGGTCTGCGTAGCATCTTTCGGAGGGTGGCGTAGGATAAGTATTATGAAGACAAACAGGATAAATGTGAAAGCAGGATGAAATTATTAAATAGAAGTACATGAATTATTTTTGAATTGCCTGAACATGCTAAATAAGATCACTTCAGAGGAGGAATTCTGGCGGGGTGATTATATGTATAGGTAAAGTGACCTCTGGAGACTTAGAAGCTAGGTAGTGAAAATCATGACTATGTAGGGAAACCTTTGGTAGCGATTGGGGTTCTTCTGTGGTCAGGCATTGTAATGAAACCAGATGGGCACAGGCCTCCCTGAGGTCTGGCCCATGAAGCTTTGAAGCCTGTCTCATCGGCGTGATCAACGGTATCAAATCCCAGCTGAGTGTGAGGCCGCATTGTGGGTCTTTAAATCCTTTTCTTTATATTAGAGTAGCTGGTAGTGTTTGATATCTGGTTGTCCACTAGTATGTCAGACTACCGTGGAATCAAAAGTGTACAGAACCTTTAGAGTCATTTTACCTTTTCTCTCTCCATCCAGCCCTCGGACCACCTCAGGAAGGTAGACACAAATCTTTTCTTTCAAATTTCCAGGGGAGATTCGTTATTGTACTTGGTGATACATTCTAATATTCTTCCTAACATACCTCCTAAATGTCCCCTGTTGTAGAAAACCTACAAGCCATTGATTAGAAACAGGTTGAATTTATTCACTGATTTTTTTTTTAAAGATTTTATTTATTCATTTGACAGAGATAGAGACAGCCAGCGAGAGAGGGAACACAAGCAGGGGGAGTGGGAGAGGAAGAAGCAGGCTCATAGCAGAGGAGCCTGATGTGGGGCTCGATCTCAGAACGCCGGGATCACGCCCTGAGCTGAAGGCAGACGCTTAACCGCTGTGCCACCCAGGCGCCCCTATTCACTGATGTTTTAATGGTTTATTTATATCCTATATTTTTCCATAGTGGCTTTGAGGTGCCTTATAGGAAACGTTTGCAGTGAGATGGTAAATGAAAAATAGAAAATCAGAAACTAGGGGCTGGGGCCAGCAAGGAAGGAGACTGCAACTAAAGGTTAGCTTTGTGGTTGTGATTAAAATTGTGCTCTAGGTTTCCTGACAGGGAGGTCAAAACATGGAAACACGACTGTAATGTAATTTTTATCCCAAAGGAGGAAACATAGCCACTCTTCAAAGGAAACAGTACTTTCCCTTTGGCTGAATTCTTAAATAAATTTCTCAGGTACTACAGTTTTACGTTCAAATAATTTTTATAAGACCCTTCAGGTGAAATCTAAAGGCAGAACATTAAAACGTAATATTGTGGAGCTATGTGCTGAGGGGCTTTCCAGATTGGTCTGCGTATGAGCTTCTGCTGATGGCACTTGATCCAGAGATAGAATTCAAACCTGAAAGGAGTGTTGAAGGCCTTCTGGGAATCTTTCTGCAAGTAGCTTGTTGAAGGTGCTGCTGATGGGGACGTGGGAGTTGAGGTTCCGCGTGCTGCTGGCTGAGGGCTCATCCCCACGTTAAGAAACCAGAGGAACAAGAGCCAGGACTGACAGCTTCTTATGAAAACCAGGAAGTCCACCTAAGTGCTCACTGGATGGAAGGACGCTCCACCCTCATGCGGTCCGCAAGGCAATGTGCGTTTTCTCAGAAAGCTGTTTTGGAAGTGCTTTACTGAAGAAAAAATTTTTTTAAAGGAGCTATAAGCCATGCCATGAAGCATGGGGGAAAAATTGGCTTAGAGTATTTTTAAAGGAAGAGCTGTCAGTCTTTTATGAGGTCAGGGGACTGTTTCTAAGGTGCTCCCTAGGATTATTTGGTTTTGAGCAACATGGCTTCCTGGAATACCAGCCTGAATAAATTTGCAGCGAAATGCCTCCTAAGTTGGTGAATGAGTGAACTTGTTCTTTGGAGTTAATTAATCGAGACACTTAGATTTCAGAAATAGGCATTCATCTCGCAATCTTTGTGGAGCATCTATTCTTAGCCAGACTGTTACACCATTAGGGATGCAGCAGTTGGAAACAAAGAAACAAAACAAAAACAAAAAAAACTGGCTTTCATGGGTTACACATAACTAAGGAAAGAGAATAATGTTATACATGTCTAAGGATTCGTCTAGAGGAAAACACAGGAGGGGAAGAGATTGGGGACAGCTTGTCTTAAAGTAGAATGGGATTACCAGGGAAGGCTTTCCTAACAAAGTGACATTTGAGCAGAAAGAGAAAGAGGGAATTAGCCACATGGAGGGGGAGCTTTCGAAGTACAGGGCACAGCAGGTGCAAAGGCCCAGAAGCCTGCCTGCTATAGCCATTGTGAGAACAGCCCGGAAGCCAGGGTGAGGGGAATAAAATTGGTAAGGGAGTGGGGAAGTTGTAGGAGAGGAGGGGATAGGACCAGGTCACAGGAGCTTACAGATCTGAATTTTCACTTTAAAAGGACTGTCTATTATAATAAATTTAAGCTGTTCATGGGGGGAAGGATGAAAGGTTTAAAAAACATGCACCAAAGAGAAAACTGAAAGGTATGTAGCAAATGTCAGCTTTGATTATTTCTGGGCTGTGCATTTGTGGCTGAGTTTTATTCTCTGCATCTCTGTATTTTCTGCATTGTCTCTCGTGGACTTTCTTGCCCACGTGAGGATGGGAGAGGGTGGGACGTGGCCCGTCAGGGCAGGCCAGGATTGCCGCACAGTGCTGAGAGAGAGGCATCACGGGGCAGCCCAGCAGAGCAGCTGCGTGCGAGTACTGAGGTGGGCCATTCCGTGGAGTTCAGTTGGGCCCCAGCCTGTTTGTTCATCATATTGTCGGAAGAGACTTAAAGTCGTCAGATTCAGGTTTGGGGGACTGACCTTGCCACCAGCCCAGGGGAGGCTTTGTGTGAATTCAAGGAGCCCCTTTCTCAAGAGAAGTTACTGCCATCTTCTGGCAAAGCTTTATAATGATGACATAGATTTTTTTTTTCTTGTTGATAAACGTATTTATCAGAATTATATTGAAGAACTTCGATTTCTTACTTGTAATAATAATGATCCAAAACATGCCTGAGTAGGAAAATCATAAAACTAGGACTTAAGTCCACTAATTATGTATCAACAAAGGTGTTTTTTTGTTTTTTGTTTTTTTCATGTAGTGCTCTATGATTTGGTATTTGCGGATAATACCCAAAGCTCATGGCAATACGTGCCCTCCTTAATACCCATCACCGGGCTAACCCATCCCCCCACCCCCCCGAAACCCTCAGTTTGTTTCCCAGAGTCCATAGTCTCTCATGGTTCGTCTCCCCCTCTTTTCCCCTTTCTTCTCCTGATGTCCTCCGTGCTGTGATGACATAAATTTTGGAAGGCTACGAGGCACGTCCTGGCCGTGCAGTGCGCAACAGCAGGCCTCGTCCTACCGAGGGCCTGTCCTCTGAACCAAAGCCCTGGCGCAGATCTGGAAATCTGTGCTTTTATATTATTACTTTTCTCATCATACATTAAAACATTTTTTATTTTGGAAAATGTCAAACACATACAGAAGTGGACAGAATCATGTAATGAATATTCATATCACCATCTCCAGCTTCAGCTATGATTCACATTCTGTGCATTCTTTTCCTCTATCCCTGCACAGTATTTTTGCAAGAGTATTTTAAAGTAAATCTCAGACTTCATATCCTTTCTTCATAGATTTGAGTATTTATATATCTGTATAAGGGATTTCTAAATAAATGTACTGTTATTACACCCAGAAGTAGGCATTTTCTTAAAGCTCCAAATGATCCTGATATTCAGCCTTGTTTTTACAACGGTGTGCAGAAGACAGGGTGACAAAGGCAAAGGGAAGGTCGATTACAGATTCACGATAAGGCGTTGAGTTCATATCAGGAAGTTTGGGATTGTCCCAAGGGGAGTGAAGAGGCACCAGAGTCTGAGCAGGGTGGTGGGGTAATGAGATTTACTTTCTGTGCTGGTGTTTGTCCTTCCCTCCCAGTCAGTGGGGGACCCCTGTGCATTCCTTCCATTCTGGGACTCCGACTTTCTCTTCTTTCTGTTAGAATCCAGAGCCTTAGAACCATCTCACCAATGTAAGCAGCCCTCCTTCCTCCCCATCTTTCCTGTCATTTCTCTGTCATTCAAGAGTGTGGAAGAGGACCCGAGGGGAGCACACTTGCAGTCTGATTCAGCAGACCCAAATCAAACCCTCTGGCCCTAAGTAACCTAAGTCAACCTGTGTTGACAGGACTCCATACTCCTTCATCTCAAAGAACGCTGGCGGCAGTCGCACTCAAATGGGAAACCCAGATAGAGAGGGATGTAGCCCGAGATGTGTTGGAAGAGCTTGCCTGAGGACCATATTGCCCAGGTCCCCTTTGGCATCTCAGGAGGGGCATTATCCTTATTGCTCACTGTTCTCTATGGAGATTTTGAATCTAAAATACAAGTCTTTTAAAGCCACTGTTTTGGCTTATCAAGTGGATGCAAATAAAATCATTTGCCCACTTAACTTTTCTTTATTTTTTTTTAAAGATTTTGTTTATTTATTTGAGAGAGAGAGAGTACAAGAGGGGGGAGCGTCAGAGGGAGAAGCAGACTTCCCGCTCAGCAGGGAGCCCAATGAGAGACTTGATCTTGGGACTCCAGGATCATGACCTGAGCCGAAGGCAGTCACTTAAGCAACTCAGCCACTCAGGCACCCTTCACTTTTCTTTAGATGCCACGTCTCTAGCCAAAGCCCAGCCTCCTTCACACTGGGGTTGAGTTCCACCCTTGTCCTGCCGTCCAGAGCTCACTCAGGCCTCCACGTGCTCATCCCATTGGCTCTGCACCCCCCTTTTTGCTCAGGACACTAAACTCCTGCCTGTCTGCCCAGGCTCTTCTCTGCTTTCCTTGCTCTGCCAACTACACTGTGCTTGCGGATAATACTTTCACAGGATTGAAAATCATCCCCTAAATAAAGACCAGAGTCAGATAACAAAAATCCGATTTATTCTACTTAGTAGGCTCTGGGTGGATTATAAATTTGAATGTCATTCAATTCAAATACATCCTGAACACTGGGCCATCTCATTCTCTGCTCTTTCCTCACCGGCTCACCCTCTTTTTGAACAACCACAACCACCGCAGGGGCAGGCCTTCCCCGGGAGCTCACGGGGACTGGGAAAGGAAGTCTGCCCGTATTTGCCCCAGCCTCACCTCCAACACGTCAGTGCAGCCAGGCAGCTATGTCCCAGCCAATGAGGACCATCCCACCTGCTCCTCATGGCCTGGTGCGGACCCCAGGCTGTTCAGGGAGAGAAGGGACATGAGAAAGGAAAGGGAGGGAGCAGAAAGGTGAGACAAAAAGGAGAGGAGGCCCGTCCAATGTTGGTGGTGAGAGGGGGCGCTGGACTGAGCATCAAATGCTGTCCTTCCGCTCTGTGACTCCTGACCAGTCTCCAGTGATGTGGCCGGAATACACAGGGCTGAAAACCATTCTTTTCTAAAGTTGTATTAAGGGAAAGGAGATGGGAAAAGGAAACAATAAGTATGCTGGGAGGCAGTCACAACTAATGCATTGTCACCCCGAGTGCTCCTTAGAACCTGACAGGGGCACCCAGCAGCTGGCCCTCTCAGTGAGGTTTCCTAAATGCACAGCTATGCAGAACCCCCTGGGGGTCTGTAAATGCTATATGTAAAAATGGGTCTTTTCAGTTTGAGGAGATCCAAAATATATCAGTCTACGTGTGTTCTGGATCATTTCTATGAACCCCTTGTGACCGAATGGCGATCGTATTTGCAATCACCTTGACACTTAATGCTGGAGAATTTTGCTTCTGCTGAAAGGCTGGTGGAAAACTGGGCTGGGATTTAATGCTCACTAGACTAGAACTACTTCGTTTTATCTAACCCCAGTCCCTTGCTACAAATGTATGTTAAGTCTTAAACCCAGACACGTGAAGGGAGAGCGTCAACTCACATTTAATCTGGAATGAAAATTAGTGTGGGCAGCACCAATCTCAGGATGATGTTTTGCTTTTGAAGTCCAAAAATATGAGGTGAATTAAAATAAGCGACATTTTGTGAGTCTTTTTTTTATATTAATGATTTTTTATTATATTATGTTAGTCACCATAGAGTACGGATTCTGATGTAAAGTTCGATGCTTCATTAGTTGCATACAACACCCAGTGCACCATGCAGTACGCGCCCTCCTTACTACCCATCACCAGTCTATCCCATTCCCCCACCCCCCTCCCCTCTGAAGCCCTCAGTTTGTTTCTCAGAGTCCATAGTCTCTCATGCTTCATTCCCCCTTCTGATTACCCCCCTTTTCTATTCCTTTCTTCTCCTACCGATCTTCCTAGTTCTTATGTTCCATAGATGAGAGAAATCGTATGATAATTGTCTTTCTCTGCTTGACTTATTTCACTTAGCATTATCTCCTCCAGTGCCGTCCATGTTGCAGCAAATGTTGAGAATTCGTTCTTTCTGATAGCTGAGTAATATTCCATTGTATATATGGACCACAGCTTCTTAATCCAGTCATCTGTTGAAGGGCATCTCGGCTCCTTCCATGATTTGGCTATTGTGGACAATGCAGCTATGAACATTGGGGTGCATATGGCCCTTCTCTTTACTACGTCTGTATCTTTGGGGTAAACACCCAGTAGTGCAATGGCTGGGTCATAGGGTAGTTCAATTTTTAACTTTTTAAGGGACCTCCACACTGTTTTCCAGAGTGGCTGTACCAACTTGCATTCCCACCAACAATGTAGGAGGGATCCCCTTTCTCCACATCCTCTCCAACAATTGTTGTTTCTTGCCTTGTCTATCTTTGCCATTCTAACTGGCGTAAGGTGGTATCTCAGTGTGGTTTTGATTTGAATTTCCCTGATGGCTAATGATTTTGAACATTTTTTCATGTGTCTGTTAGCCATTTGTATGTCTTCATTGGAAAAGTGTCTGTTCATATCTTCTGCCCATTTTTTGATTTGTTTATTTGTTTCTCGTGTATTGGAGTTTGAGAAGTTCTTTGTAGATCTTGGATACCAGTCCTTTATCTGTAGTGTCCTTTGCAAATATATTCTCCCATTCCTGATTGTGAGTCTTTGTATCTGAAAAGGTGACAAGAATTTCGTTGTTCCTAAGTAAAATAAAGAAAGGCATTATTTCTGTGATCTATAATAGTAGGTGACAAGTTCTTACATGAAATAGATCTCTTTGAGGTATTAAGACAAATTGATTCGAATTGTGGTTAAAATCAAATGTAAACTTCATTTATTGTTACCTCTAAAGTGGGTTTAGTGTATGCACTTAAGTGACATTTCCATATTAACTGTACCCAGTTTCTATTTTTTTTACTGATACATGTACCTGAAGGGCCCTGTGCCATTTCCTGCGTCGTATATTTATTTTGCATCTAGTGTTATGAGAGCTTACTTTCAGAGTGAGTAAGCATGAGATCAAGAGTGACAGAAAGAGCAGTACACGAGCGCCTCAGCGGTCATCGCAAACGGGTGCAATCCACTTTTATTTTTTATTTATTTTTTTTAAATTTTATTTATTTGACAGAGAGAGAGAAAATGAGAGAGGGAACACAAGCAGGGGGAGTGGGAGAGGGAGAAGTAGGTTTCCCGCCGAACAGGGATCCTGACGCAGGGCTCTATCCCAGGACCCTGAGATCATGACCTGAGCCGAAGGCAGACGCTTAACGGCTGAGCCACCCCGGTGCCCCTGCAATCCACTTTTAAATGGACTCATGGAAAAAAACAAACAAACCACAGTATAATTAGAACATGTGGGCATTTTGATCACACTTCTTACTATGGCTGGTGATATTAAAATTAATTTCACAGTAGATACTCACACACCTTGCGGTCGCCCGGAGAAGGGAATGGTGTGAACCCTAAACGAAACACGAGGCTGGTGCTTGAGGGATGCTGTGTTTACCCCGTAGGTGTGCATTTATACTACGTCGGGGGCGAGGTGTACGCCGAGTGTGTGAGCGACAGCAGCATCTTCGTGCAGAGCCGGAACTGCAACTACCAGCACGGCTTCCACCCAGCCACCGTCTGCAAGATCCCCAGCGGCTGCAGCCTCAAGATCTTCAACAACCAGCTCTTCGCTCAGCTGCTGGCGCAGTCCGTGCACCACGGATTTGAGGTCGTCTATGAGTTAACGAAGATGTGCACTATCCGCATGAGCTTTGTCAAGGTAAGCAGTGCCTGCCTGCCGATAGCACGGTGGAAGACAAAAGACAAAAATAAAACCAAAAAGCACTCTTTGGGTGATGTGGCAGCCATACTGCAGTTCAAGTCGGCTGCAGGGTTTTCATGGTGGTTGGTTTTGGGGGTTTCTTTTTGGAACGCTGTTCAGTTGTTCCAAGGAAGAGCCCCTCGAGGAGTAGCAGCTCTCGTTGAGCAGTTACAAGAAAATTCTTGAACGTTTTACTTTTGAAGGAAGAACAAGTTAAGGTGGTAATCGGATTTTTTTCATGCAGAAGAGAAAGTGACAATGATAATTGTACAGGATTTAATGCCACGGAGGGTTTTGGTTTTTTTTTTCATCTCTCAAGTTGCTGAGCACTGTTGTCTCTCAATAAATGTTGTCAAATTTATCTGAGTTAAATACAACATTGCCCTGACTCTTAGCATACAGGCCAACATAGGAGATCGTATTTATAAGTAAGCTACAAAACAGACGGTAGTGGCTCTAAGACAAGCTGGTGTACATTAAGTGCTGTTGTAAAGGCATAAAGAAATTGGGGTAGAAATATTATGTGGGGCATAATTAACTCTGAGCGAGTAGTAGATGTTCTGTTTAAGAATATTTATTGAATTTCTCGAATTAGATCTTAACTAACGTTGGTGCGAAGGCTTCGGAGAACCAAGGAAGTTAGTGGGAAGGAAGCCACCGGGATTTGCACGCTGAAGTCTTTGGCTGTTTGATCTCTTGCAAGGCACTGGCAAATAATTCTAATATTCCAGAATCCAAGCTTGTTTATCAGACTCTGGGTCTAGGTGACAGTTTTCACGTTGTTGCATATCCATCCAAGAAATCAGGAAGGCTTGTTCCAGGCTTTTTTCAAAGTAAAATTTATGAATCCTTTAAGATTACCGTGAAAAAGAATTGTCCTGTTTTTCTATACTCTAACTTTTATTGTATTTATAATTTTAGTAATTATTTTAAAAATAACAATCGAGGATATAGTTTCCAATTTAAAAAAATGGCTTTTTGAAACCATTTCTTTCATGATGACAAAGCAAATTTACTGCTAAGCTTTAAAAGTGTTTTTATGTTGTAAAGCCATTAGCAAATAACCTGGAAATCTTTCTAAATGTTCTGATCCTTTGGAGCCAGCAGAGGGCATTAAATTGCCATTAACGAACAATCATTTGACTCATAGTTATTTTTTCCAGGTCCATGTTTTTAAAATGAGGATGAAATGCCAGTATGTCAGAGGTAATTATGTCACTGGCACAGAAGCTTGCATAGACATGTGATTGTCCTAAGATCAGGTAGATCTATTTCATAAAGCTGTACAATTCACAGAAAATGGTTACTAATTTTGCAAATGTCACAACAGACAATCAGTTTAAAAGAAATTTAAAAGTCCTCATCATAGGGGAAAAATGGGTAAGTATGTGAGGTGATGGATGTTAACTAAACGTATTGTGATCATCTTGCAATGTATGCATATATCCAATCATTACGTGTACATGTAAAACTAAGACAATATATATCAATTATATCTCAACAAAACCAGGGCGGGCGGAGGAGGAAGACAGTACACATAGAAATAATGTAAAATGTCTCATTAGTAATTTCATATCAATTATCTATTGATAGGATAATATTTTAGATAGATTGAATAAAACACGTTATTAAAATTAAAATAAATTATAGGACTAAACACTGGTGGCTACCACTGAGAGGTGATGGACTCGATCGTCTTTAAGGCATCTTTTAGCTTTGATTTTTACTGATCCTAGGACTCATTCAGTCAATAAGATATTATTGAGCACCTACCACGAACAACACCTGAGGTGCCATTCTAGGCATTGGGATACATCAGTGATTACTCAAGATCTCTGCCCTCATGGCATCAATATTCCAGTAGAGAGAGACAGACACGAGACAACAGCTATAATAAAGAACGTCAATGGAAAGAAAAACATAGAGCAGGGTATGGGGAATTGGAGTGCTGGGGTAGGGGTAGGTTGCAGGTTTTAAAAAGGTGGGCAGGGTGAGCCTCCGTGGGGACTTGAAGGAGACGAGGGAGTTAAGTCATAAGGGTGTCTGGAGGAGAAGCAGTAGACACAGAGGAAGGGCAAACCATACTGCAAGAGCTTACCCTGACATTTGTAGGAGGGAGGCAGCCAGGGTGCCTGGAGCATGAGTCAGGGAGCCGGTGGGGAGGGGCGGGCAGTGAGATCCACTGCAAGGATTTCAGCTTTTACTCTAACAAGATGGGGAACTCCTGAAGGGATTTGAGCCGAGAATTTCATGATCTGACTTATATTTTTAAAGGATCACTACAGCTGCTCTGTGGAGTGCAGATATTATGCAGGCAAGGGTGAAAGCAGAGAGAACAGCTAGGCGGCCAGTGCAGTATTCAGATGAGAGATGACGGTTGCTCCCGCTGGGAGGGGCATTCTCATACAAGGTGTAGGAAGGGGAAGGGTTCTGAGTTGTGCAGGTGATTGCATGGGGGGTAGGTGAAAGGAGGAGTTAGAGAGATGAAGTTGCCTCCAGCGGGAAGGAGAAGATGCAGGTGGGTCAAGTGTAGATAGAAGATTAAGACTTCAGTTTTCGTGGGAATAACTCTGTTATGTCTGATACACATCTAAGTGGAGATGCTGAGTGGACAGTTAGATATATGAGCCCGGACTTAGGGACAGAGGGCTGGGCTGGAGATGTCAGTTTAGGAGTTGTCAGCATTTGCACAGTATTTATCGATGAGCCCGGATGGAATTGCCAACAGTGTGAGTTTAACAGAGAAGAACAGGGCCTCCGAGACGGAGCCCTAGGATACTTCAACCTTAAAAATGGGGGAAAAGAGAAAGAACCAGCAAAGAAAAGAGAGAGAGAGTAACCAAAGTAGTAGTAAAACTAAGGAAGTAAGGTGCCCTTTAAACCAAAAGAAGAAAGTATGTTGAGGAGGAGAAACTAATAATACAGTATAACTAAATTGAATTTAAGTAAAGAATTTTAAAAAAGAAGATTATCATTCACAGACTGGGGAAGTGGGTGTTAGAGGTTTTAGGAGCAGGAGTGAGCAGTCATTGGGGGTGTGGGGACAGACAGGGACTGGGGGAGTGTCATTTGATCGCAGGTGTCATCAGAGGTACACTCGAAGCTTGTGGTCACAAATGTAAAGTGTGATCAGGCAGCATGGTTGTGTTGAAATCCAATTTTTTTTAAGAACTACAGATAATCACTCTTCTCAATAACAGTGATGTGTGATGTCTCTTCATTTTTAAAATAACTTGTCACTGATGTATAACATAGAGAAAAAAGATAGACACATTTATTTTTTATTTTTCCTGTCTCTCCCATGAATGGTAATAAATGGGAAACTGCCAAAAGTGAGCCAGAGAGAGAGAGAGGAGAAACAAGCTTTGTTAGCTAACCCTGAATAATTAAGAGCACCCTCACTTCTGTCTTTACACCTTTCAGATCCATTCACTGGTCTGTAGTGAGCATTGGTTTGGGCAAAACACTGTCTTTAGCAGGCAGGGTTGAACATAAAATCAGGCTCCTTCCCTTGTGGAAGAGAAAATGATTTGCCAGTGTTTCCGACATGACTAGAGAGCAGACCACCCTCAGTCCACGTATTGAGCTGTGAACCCAGAGGGAATCCTTTGATTTGGACTCATCTCAGGGTGTCTCGTTGATGCAAAAATTGTCCTGTACCTAGAGGAAGGTGGAGTGCACGCTCTCCCAGGTCTCAGGAGCTGCTCTGGTGCGTGGGCTCTGTGTGCCTTGCCACCCGCCTCACACGTCTAGAGGCCAACCGAAAGTCTGGCACCATCACTCTTGGCTCTGTTCTTGCTTTCCAGGGCTGGGGAGCTGAGTATCATCGCCAGGATGTCACGAGCACCCCCTGCTGGATTGAGATTCATCTTCATGGACCACTGCAGTGGTTGGACAAAGTTCTGACTCAGATGGGCTCTCCCCATAACCCAATTTCTTCAGTGTCTTAACAGCCAGTCACGTCTTAATCTACATTTCTATAGAATAGATGCTATTGCAGGCAGTGGCTTATATACCATTTCAGATTTGCAACTAACTGAAGTTTCTAAGTACATATGTAAATACATATAATATATACTATTCATATTTTTTATCACCAGTTTTATGCTAGAATTTCTAGTTAACCTGATGCCAGGACAATGTGATTAGAAAAGCAGGTTTTTCATGCCTCTGCTATAATGAGAAGCGGCTTCTTTTGTGGGAGGAAGCAAATGAAAGTCGACTGTGTCAATAGAATTTGAAAAATGTTGGCCAAAAAAAAAAAGGCAGCGTTAGTCAGCCGTGTCATTATAAGACATGTTGTGTGGCCTACCAGAAAAATATCAAAACTGCTTATATCGTACAAATCAGGGTGCTAGCAGCACTAGAGCGAGTAATACTTTCAGACACAAGAAAGCAATCAAACCCATGGCATTTAACAATCTCACTTTTAGTGCTATTGGCAAGAAGGAAAAAAACAAAACAAAACACCAAGCTTGTAAAATTAATTATGTAAGATGAGTCACATAAATTACTTCTTTCCCAAGTTGCAATACCTGTAGCTGGACTATTGTGCTGATAATAATGGTACATTTGAAACAGATTTAAACTGTGATTGGAAAAGAGACTGTGAAGCTGGGAATCATGTTGCTTCATGATCTACCACTGTAAAAAAAAAAAAAAAAAGTCTAATACATGCGAAGATTTATATGAAAAAAGCATGAAATGAGCTGTATTCCCAAATTGCAAAATAAGACCAGAACTTCGTCTAGGAGAGTCACCCAGGGAGACACTTGCTTTCCACGTGGGAAATCGGGCCCCTGTTTTCCTGGTTATCCCAGTCAGGCAGTCTGGCTGACTTCAGAGTCTGCACAGTGAGCTAGAGGACCGTGTGTGTAAATCCTAGGTGGGAAAGAAGCAGTAAAGTAAGAGGATTGGACAAAAGCATTGTATGTTTACTCACACCTTCTCACATTCCCATGAGAAGACTTCGTGGCGAGGGCAATCCTTTTGCCTCACTTCCCCTACATGTTGGCACATACTATGTACAGATGACTAAAACAGTGGTGGAGCCTTTGAGAAGATCTGGACACATTGCTGGGGTCAAATTAATGAGTTATATAACTTAAGTGTCTCCATCTGCTGGTCACATCTGGTAGCCTCTTATAAAGCTGAAGACACACCTGGAAATAACTTCCCAAATAAAATAATAATTTCATAACCCCTATAATATCTGGGGAACAGTGGTACTGAAGAGTGGGACATTTAAAATACATATATATATACGGTATTAAAAACCTGTTCTTATTTACTCTTGGGTGATAAAGAGAGGAGAGGAAAATTCCCCACATTTCTAGGTACTTTCATATATAAATATATATATATAATTCCCACCCACTAAACACTACATTGCTTCGAAAAATATTTCACACCCTCTTAAAAATGTATAATTTAAGAAGGTAATTATGCTTGTAACAGACGGTACTTCAGTAATCCAAGATGTTTCTCCATTTATGCATTCTATCTCAACTCTTTTTAGAATTAGCACACACAGTAGTTGCTTCTCAGTAAATTGTATTCAAGGTAGAAATGATCCTGTGAAAAAGATATATATGAGTGAGCTACTACTGTCACCTCTTGTAAGGAGTAGTGTTATCTAATAGAAACTTTCATATATGCAATAGAAAATAGTACATTCTACGTTAAAACTAGTTGGTCCATTTAGTGTTTAGAAAACCCCGTAGTTCATTGGTTCATCAACTATGTATTGTGTCCCTGTACGGGCCGGGTACGGTGTTAGGTACTGTGGAATCAAATGTAAACCAGAGGCAGCCCCAGACGCTGGAGCTGAGAGTCTGTTAGTAAACCTGTGTAGACATCTTCATGTTTCAGAGCTTTTAATACAAAACAAAACCTGCGGTCTTTCTTTTGCTCAAAAAAAAAAAAAAAAATAGAACTGATCTCTTATCTCTATTTTGAAACTTATTTCCCTTCTCTTCTGAGCAATCAGGTAAGAGATGAAGGCTTCCTTGGAAAAATGCTACTTTTCTTCAGTGCCCCAAAGTTGTTTTTCTCCCCTTACTTCCCAATTTTCTAGTTTTCCCCCATTTCCTCTTAGAAAAGGCATCAATACGGTGAATCTTCCTCATATAAGTACAGCTCTGTGAGAGCATAAGTACACATGGTTTTTGCTCCAGAGAACTAACATAGTTTTCTTGATCTCTTCACAAATGCTCAAACTCATCCTCTTATAACCTTTTACCTTTGCAGAATTAATCATAACTGGTTACTTACAAATTACATTAAAAAAAATTAACAAACCTGGATGTTCATGCAGGTTTGGGAAACAAGGACAAAATATTCCAGCAAGCCTGTGTCACTCCTTTGAAAAACAAATGATTAAAGTGGTACATTTGTGTCATCACAGGTCCTGTCTCACCAAAAGTCTGTATTAGGATACAAATGAAATTCAGAGAAGTTAACCCTTTGGTCACTGTAACTAGTCACGTTCTCATCAGCCTTTTAACATTTTTTGCTGGCAGGATTCGTCCAAAGTTGTAATGTAGCATTTTCTTTCACACTTCCACATTTGCTCATGTAGCATTCAATCCTTGAGATGCACAATCCCCCCAAAATATAATAGCATTCTTTTATAGGATAACTAGCAAAGTGGACGTGCTAGCCATTTAAAGGCACCAACAATGCCAAACATTTTTAAGGTTGCCATGGACAAGGGTCGTGCAGTAGAGAACAACGTTTTGGCCTGCTCTGAAGACCCAGAACATTTGTTGTGTTGTTCAAGCCTGTTTTCTGTTCTTTTCCTGTTTAAAAATTGAGATGTGAGAAGTTTGTTTTAGTTAGATGATATTTTACTATCTTCCAGTGCTTTGGAACTATAAAGATGTCACTTTTCAACACATTTACTTTTTTTTTTTTTTAACATTCAGTATCAATCAGGAAAAGTTGAACAACAACATAGCACTAGCACTTAGAATCCCCTTTTCATTGTCATCTAAGGGATTAGAAGCAACAACAAAAGCATTTTATAAATATCACCTGCTAGACTTTAAACACCTGCTTAACTTTTGAATGGGTCCTGAATATTTGGCATATATATTCAACAACTAAAGCAAACTATAATACGCATTCCAAATTTGTCTTCCCCTA
Source organism: Ailuropoda melanoleuca (assembly GCF_002007445.2). Lineage (NCBI taxonomy): Eukaryota > Metazoa > Chordata > Mammalia > Carnivora > Ursidae > Ailuropoda > Ailuropoda melanoleuca. The sequence goes on along the minus strand of NC_048224.1, from coordinate 76,635,572 downwards.
TTATGATTTAGCAGTTGAACTGTATGACAAGAGTTAGGGGATCCTGACATATGTTAAGTTCAAATTAATGTAACACAAACCAAAAAGAAAAGAAACTATTTCTATTTAAGTAATGCTTTTGATAATCATATCTAAGCTTCAATTATCCTTTCAATGCACACTTATACTGTTATGTGATTGTTTATAATAAACAATACTGTACCTATATGGTTCTGGCTCATTTTTCCCTACAAACATCATAGAAGGATCACTGCATGTGAAGCCTTAAGGTGATCTTAAGACATCTTATTTTGAAAATGAAGTGCTTTTAAAATCCAACATGCTATAGAGAAATTAGGTAGTGGTTTTGAATTAAACATCTTGGTATCCCTGGCATTAAGTATAGCATCTTGGAGATACCTTGTGGTAATTTTAGAGAGGATATACATAGAAGCTTTTTTTTCTGGATAGCGGCAAATATTATGTGATATTGCGATATATAGGAAAGAACAATTTTATTATTGTAAACATCTGTTCATTGTACCTATATATTATGTTTCAGGAGGTGCTAAAGATGACTAGTGAGGAAAAGGTAAGATAAAATCCAGGAGGAAATTCTTAATTCCTTCCATTTCTTTCTAGTCTTAAAATGGAGGGGGAAAATATGAAAATATTTTAAGAAGCCTTGCCTTCTTTTTTTTTTTTTTTTTTATCTTAAAGATTTTACCCATTTGGCAGAAGAGAGCGAGAGAGGGAACACAAGCAGGGGGAGTGGGAGAGAGAGAAGCAGGCTTCCCGCTGAGCAGGGAGCCCGATGATGTTCGACTTGATCCCAGGATTTTGGGATCATGACCTGAGCCGAAGGCAGACACTTAACGACTGAGCCACCCAGGCACCCCAGCTTGGCCTTCTTATTAACTCGATCAAGGTTTTCCTTTTTCACTTTAAAAAGTGTGCCCTTTATTCAAAAGAGGTATTTGTGGACTTCCAAACTATAAACAAATGAAAAGCTATTCTGGTACAGATGTAGGCAGGGGTTATGAGACCTCCCGTTTAAGCTGTGAGTTTATGTGATTGTGTCTCGTCTGCGTTTGCCTCTTCATGGTTCCTGACCTGTTCCTGCCTCTAATATTTTGGTATTGGCATTTCAAACACTAACTAGTACAGATCTTTTTAAGATATCATGGCATAGACATACAGGCAGTCTTTAAACATTAACTTTACTTAGATAAAGGATATTTTCATCCTAGAAACCCCTGCATATTCATTTATCAGATTGTTCTTATGTGTCAGCCACTGTAGACGCAATGACACACAACACAGTTTCTGCCTTTAAAGGAATTTACAAGCTTGTGGAGGAAGACGAATGAGTACACCAACAAAGGTCAGTGCGTTATCGGTTGTGGCAGGTTGCTGGAAGGTCAAGCAGTGGCATCACCATCAGGCCCTAGGTGGGTACCTGGGAAGGCTTCTGGGCCCAGTCCACCTTGTCTTCCTTCCCATCAGTTCCCTTAGCAAGTCACCCAAGACCTTCCTAAGCCACATTGGATGCCTGCTCTCTCTGCTGCCATCATACTTGTGCTCATCAATGGTCACTTATTCATTCCTGCACCACACTGTTTACTTGTCCAACCATCTGCCAGATTGGGAGCTTTTTAAGGGCAAGGATTCTATCTATGCGTGTCCATCGTTTTCCACGTATTGTTTAGAAAGACATTTGGGGTTCACATTGTAAAGGCAGAAATGATATTTGTTTCCAGTTCCCCTTTTTTTAAAAAAGCAAGTATTTCATTTCTCCTTTTTTTCTTCTTTTTTAAAGATTTTATTTTTTTTGGAGAGACAGCACAGGCAAGAGAGAGGGAGCATGAGCGGGGGGAGGGACAGAGGGAGAAGCAGGCTCCCTGCTTAGCAGGGGCTCTAACCCAGGACCCCAGGATCATGACCTGAGCCAAAGGCAGACGCCTAACTGACTGAGCAGCTCACGCACCCCTCATTTGTCTTTGAAATAAAATAATTGCAAGCCTCCAATTGCATGTGCAATGACCATGCTGTAGCTGGTGGGGTAAGAGAAGCATGCTTATGATTTGGTTTGGAAATAGGTATTCAGCCACACTGCAGTAGCAAAGAAAGGTAGCTTTGACAGTTACACAGTTAAAATTGTTTTTATTCCAAGCATTTATTTTCAAAATGTAAATTTCGGTTAAGATTAGAAAGAAGCATAAGGAATTCTGGTGTGGCAACCAAGAGTGGCAAGTGCTCCGCTCCACCGTTGCAGAGCGAAAGCAGCTGTAAACAGTATGCAAACAGTGAGTGTAGCCGGGCTCCGGTAAAATGTTATGGACACTGAAATTTGAATTTCAATATTTTTCGCATATCACGAAACATTTTCCTTTTGATTTTCTTCAACCATTTAAAAATGTAAAAACTCTTCGTAGCCTGCGGTGGAACAGAAACAGGTTGCGGGTCGAATTTGGCCCGGGCCAGGGTGGTCCGTTTGCCAAGTCTTGCTTGGAGGACTGAGAGGCCACCCTGCGTGTTCCAGTCACAGCTGTGCTCCCCTCTGAATGCAGCCTCATGAGACACCCCAAGCCCGACCACCAGAACCCCTCAGCTGAGCTCAGCCAGCCCGCAGCATGAGAGCAATGTCAACAAAAAGATGGTTATTTTAAGCCATCATGCTTTGAGGTGGTTTGTTGGATAACCAAAATGGGGGTCCTCACCATTGTTATGTTTGGAATGTTGATGTGACTTCATCTTGGATCCCTCAGGAGGCCTCAGGTGAGAGTAGCGTCTTCTCACACGGTTCAGGCATGCGTATTTGAAAGCACCTCCAATGTATTATTGTATAGTTGCTACTCTGGTTCTGGTCAGTATCCTGGCTCAAGATGATTTGCCAGAACACCAGCTCCACAGGAGATCTCTGTTCAGAATACTTGTGTCTCTCTCCTAGACTACGTGGGAGGGCTTGCTATTTTGGTTGCTAGAAATAGACCAGTTCCTGCTTCCGATTATTAATAGCAGATGTGAGCTATTCCATTTCCAAGCAAGGGTACAGTGTAGACAGGAAGGTGGCACTAGCTTCTGAGGACATTGCTGTCCCTGCGCTGCTGTGTTTGCACAGTTACTGTGCTGATCCCAGCATCTGATCTTCAGCTTGCATCTAGTAGAGCTCATGGCCGGGTGCTTGGTGGTCAGAGAGCACCCAGCCTTCTTCAAAGTGAGCGCCTGAGAGTTGCTCCATGTGTCTCAGTTTTAAGTTCTCCTACTGGTTTAGAATAGGCAATGCCCGTCCTGGGCAGGGGCTGTAGTCATTTTCTAATTGCAGACAAAGCCAGAAATGTTCAAGAAATGAGATACTGGATGGACTTTATGTCCTGTTTGCAGGTAGCAAATGTCTGGGACTAGTGAGTAAAGGGCAATTATCAACTGTTGCTTTTCAATGGCATGAATGAGAAATAGAAGACAGTAACATACCGTTTCAATGTAAGTTAGAGGAAAGGGTACTTCGATAGAGGAATGCCTGGCTTTTCTCAGGCACATACCTGGACACAAGGCTCCATTTCCTAGCACAAAAGGCAGGGTGTTCATGAAATGAAGTCTGTTTTCCACACTGAGTGCAGAGCCCGACACCGGTGCCATTCCAGACCCTGAAATCATTACCTGAGCAGAAACCAAGAGTAGGTTGCTTAACCAACTGAGCCACCCAAGTGCCACCTCCCCTCCCCTTTTAGAAAGAAAAAGCCATCTTTGTAAGTATAATAGGAGCCTGGAAAAAAGGGTCTCTGAGCGCTGCCCTGCTAAAAGCAAACCTGACTTTTCATAGTAGCAGACAACTTTTGTTGATCTTAGAAAAATACTGATTTCCTTAAGACTCCGGTTCCTTCACTTTCTGGAGGAAATAATGCTGTCCCAGGTACAGTCCCCCCACAGATGATTCTAATCAACATGATGGGGAAGTTCAGGTATGTATATTTTTTATATAATTGTAATAAGTAATAATACATTTTTGTGCAAATGCTTAATGTTAATTAATATAATACTATTAATATATCCTGTTTGTTATTAGATCTTCAAAGGCTGCTGGGCTAAAATCTTATTAGTCCTGGCTGTAGCCTCCAATTTGAGGACAGTAAATGATATAAGATGCAATTATAAGAGAGGAAAACAGAAAATCTCACTAGTCATAACTTCTCTTCTGGTGGTTTTTCACGTCTTAAGTAAGGCTGCATGCATTTCTGTATTACTAGGGTAAAGCTATGAAAGAGGGAAGATTTGTTTATTTTGATGCAGTATACAATAACAAAAACCATTCATCTCTAATGCTTTAGAATAATACAAGTGATTATTTGGAGGGTAAGTGATAAATGTTAGGCTAATAGGGGAAAGTAGTCCATGTCCTGAGTAGGAAATGAGATCAACTCATCTAATTATTAAACAGTTCAAATATCTTCACTAAAATAGTTTTAAAAAACATTTGTTAATTTTAAATTTAATAAAAGCAGCATTTTAATCAGAACCTTTTCTATAGTGTGGCAGTTCAGCTCATTTTAAAATAAATCACTATCTTTTTTTTTTATTAAATTGCTATCTGAACACAGGTAAAGGTATGTGCCATTCAACAGCATCTGTTGTCATGATTATAATATTCATTTTCATACCTAAAGAAAATGAGGAGCTGAAGGAGTCACAATGATACAAAAGAATACTAAATTTTCCACGTCAATTACACAAAAGAAATTAGGACAGTTTGACAATACCTGTACTAATTATGTTTTCGAATTCTAGAAAGAGAAACAAGAAATTATAAATCAACAATCATTTGAAAGATCCCAAATTGGATCTTTTAAACCAACACTGGAAACCCAAGAGTCACAAAAGAAATATCAGATATGTTAAAAGATACAAAAACTAAAATCTTGTATGGCAAAAACACCACAAAAGAAGTAAATAGGCAAATTTTAGATTTGGGGAAAAAATAAAAACAGGGTGGGAGCACCTGCCTGGGTGGCTCAGTCAGTTAAGCATCTGCCTTCAGCTCAGGTGTTGATCTCAGGGTCCTGGGATCGAGTCCCACATTGGGCTCCCTGCTCAGTGGGGAGCCTGCTTCTCCCTCTCCTTCTGCTCTTTCCCCCACCACTCGTGCATGCTCTCTCTCTCTCTCAAATAAATAAAATCTGTTGAAAAAATGACAGGGTTAATTTTTATATTCACCAGACTTTTGCGCATTGAGCAAAAGGAAGCCTAAATACATGACTAGGTGATTCACAGAGCAAATATATGAAGAGGTACTCAAATTTCCCACTATTCAGGGAAATGCTAATAAATGTAACAATTAGCAGTACATATCTATCAAGGAAGAGTTAAACAAAAACAGTAAGTCCTGCTGGCAATAAGAGGAAAAGAAATTCTCCCTTGATATGCTAGTAGACATTTGCAGTGATAGAGCCCTTGGGGGGAAAGAAATATAATTAATATCTAAAGAAAACACATATCTATTTCCCTCGACTCAACAATCCCAATTATGAGAATCTATTCCATGGCCACTGAATCACCAGTACATACCAGTACAGAAGGATACACTACAGGGAGGTGGCATTGTTCATAGTGGCAGAAACCTGGACACCAAGTAAATGCCATCGACAGTGGAATGATTGAATGTGCGGACACATTCCTACCACGAGGTGCTCTGCACCCATCTAAAGGAATGAATCAGAGTCACAGAAGTGACTTGGGGGGACTTCTATCTATACAGCACTGGAGCATAAAAGAGTAATATGCTGACATGTATACTATGCCCACACTTTTATGTAACTGACAGTTGCTATATGTGTACATGTGTCTGTTAAAGATTTACAAAACATAGAAAAAATAAGGCAGAATACATGCCAGGTCGTTGACATAGGTTATCTGGAAGGTGGGCAGTATGTGGAAGACAGGGTGGGGAACTAAAAAATGAAACAAAAGGGAGAACCTAAACCAGAAATCCTCAGTATACACAATATAATTACATTGATGTATTTATATAAAATTATGTGTGCATACAGAAATTTGAAAAAATTTAGCATATAGTGAAGTGCCTACCGTGTTTGAAACTAGGCACTTAGAAGTGTTAGCTCCTCCTTTAGCAACAACATTCTACTGTGGGCAGAGCATCATTTTTGGAGACAAGATTTAATTCAAGTCTTGGCATCCAACAGACCTGTTTTACAAGTCACTTCTCTGAGCTTCTTTCCTCATCCAAACCAGGGACAATACTTGCCATGTTTTGAGGTTCAAATGAATTGGCACATGGAAGTACTTTCTAAAATAATATAATTAGGGTGCAATATTTGGCTTTTAACACACTTCTAAACCCAAGGGTTAGTATACAAAGGCTTTATTTATGACAGGGCATCCACTGTCAAGTGTGAAGTCCATGCTCAAACTGCACTGGCCTCGCCATGATTATGTACACAGCTCTCACGACTTAACAGTGTGCAGTAAGTAACTTAGAGTCCGAAGTCCAGGATTTGAATCCAGCTAGCAGTGCAGTCTTGAGCAAGTGACAATCTCTGCAAGCATGTATCTGCATCTACGAAATAACTGTTGGGATGGGATGGTTGGAAGAGTAAGTAGCCAGGACTGTTTTTGAAAATTATAAAACGCTAGAGAATTGGTATCATCCTGTCATGCTGTCTTTAGATTATAATCTTCCTTCATCACCTCCAGGAGGGAGTTTACATTACCGCAGAATGGATGGTAGGAAACTCCAGGGGGAAACAGCACTATAAATAAGTGCTAAATACATGGAAATGAAGATTTATCAGTAAAAACATCTCTTCTCATAAACTGAAATAGAGAGCAAAGGAAAAAGCATAAACCACATACTCTTCTTAATTTGTAACAAGATTTCCATTTGCAATAAAAACATTTTTTAAAAAGTCATCCATGGACTGGTAAAAATTCAGGCAGTACAAAGGATTATTTTGATAAAAGATGGTTCCTAATCACTGAACCCCCCATTCTGCTACTTTATACCACCAGTGCCCCAATTTTCCCTTATGGAAGCAACACTCAGTTTTGTATACAAGCTTGTATGTGTGTATAAATATATCTTTATATATAATTTTTGGTAAGATTGTTAGAACCCTTTGCATTTGCCTATTCATAATTAAGTCTTTGACTATAGACCACTTAAAATTTTTGGCCAGTGTTGCCTTTGACTGTTCTTCTGAGGGCCATCTGGTTGGTTGTCTTCTTTTTCTCCACAGTAGTCTGGATTAACTACTTCTGAAGCAAAAGATTTATTTTATAGTTTTCTTTTTCTTTTATTACCACTTTTTAGCATTACTCTGTGCCAGCTGATGAGCTGAACTAAATCACACTGGGTTTCTTTCTTCTCCCTGAAGTGAGAACATCACTCCCTCCTGGAGTGATGTTTCTGACATTAAATCCTGCAGGCTTGTTTCCCCACCCCGCCGAATCACACTTAGGTAGAAGCCTGGGAATGGTCTTACAAGACTTCAAAGAGCTTGATTTACTGAAACATATTATTACATGAGTGTAATAACATTGAGGCCGTCACAATCCGTTGTGATGAGTTCTGCTAGTTTCCTAGCTTAAATATCTCGTGTTCTCTCATTCTTCTAACACTTGGCTTGGCAATCTCAGAGAAAACCCCATTCCTTGTTGGCCTCATTTCTCCTCCACTCAGCCTGCACTGTTACTGAAAGCACTCTCTCAAAAGCACCCTAATCTCATCTTCTTCTTCCACTAAATGAATCTGAGATCAAGCCTGCAATACATCTTTCCTACTACGGCGGCTGGTTGAGCCCCACGAGATAGTGTCACGTTAGCTGCAGAATACCATTACAGAGTCCTCGTTTCCAGCATGCGCAATCTTCAATGCCATTTAGCAGTCCTTTCACCTAGTTTTAGGATATAGTTTGGCTGGATGTAACGGAGACATCATATTAATCATGGCAACCATAGGATATTCCATTTCTTTTCCAGGTAGTCATCCCAAAACAAGGGATTTCCAGCCAGGATGGTAGCTCTGCTCCTTGAGGCCATCCAAGGACACAGGTTCCTTCTATTTGTTCCCTTATCCCCAGTGAATCACCCTCATTTGGCCTACAAGCGATCTCTTGCTTTGTCCACATTCTAAGCAGCAAGACAGAGGAAGAAGGGAAAGTGGGCTGCCTGCTTTTTTTTTACAGGGCACTAGCTGGAAGTTGCACACTTCATTTCTGCTTTTATCTATTGACCATTAACTTATTCATAGGGTCTCACTGAGCTGCTAAGGGCAGCTGACAAAGAGTCTTAAAAAAAGAAAAACAACACTTAAAAAAAAAATTGACATACAGGGACACCTGGGTGGCTCAGTTGGTGAAGCGTCTGCCTTCGGCTCGGGTCATGATCCCAGGGTCCTGGAAAGGAGTCCTGCATCGGGCTCACTGCTCAGTGGAGACCCTCTGCCTGCTCTGCCTGCCACTGCCCCTGCTTGTGCTCTCTCTCTGGCAAATAAATGAATAAAATCTTTAAAAAAATTTGACATACAAAATATATATTGAAAAATGTAAAAATCACATGTATATGATGTATAGGCATATAAAATGTTTAGCTTGCTGAACTTTCATTAACAGAATACATATGTATACCTGGCATCCAGGACAAGAAGAGTAACACCAGAACCCCAGAAGCTTCTTCGTGCCTTCTCCAGGGCTCTGCCCCCTCCCAAAGCTAACCACGCTTGAATTCTAACAGTAAGCTTCACCTGCATTTGTACTTTATATAAATGGAATCATCCACACACCGTTTGTTGCCGGAATTCTTTGCCATGGTATTATGTGAGAATCAGCTACATTGCTGTGTGGCTATTTTCCCAACACAAAATTCTGTTACTATGAAAGAAGGGAAAAACAGATATCAGGGGATTATTAGCAGGCTACTAGCTATTAGCCATCTCTCTCATTAACTTCAGTGTATCTTCCTAACTTTCCCTTTTTCCTTAAGCTTCTTATAAACTCCCCCACTGCACCTTGGCAGCTGACTTCTGACTTTGCTGGAAAATGGAAGCTGTGAATTCCTTTATGCTCTTATTACTACGAATATACCATATCTATATTTATTATATCTCCTTTCCCCTAGCTTCAAACGAACCAGCCTAGAATTTCTTCTTCCATATTCTGTTAAAGTGGTCACAGGGCCTGCCCAAATTCAAGGGGGTGGAAAAATAAAATCCCATTCTTTTTTTTTTTTTTGAAGATTTTATTTATTTGACAGAGACACAGCGAGAGAGGGAACACAAGCAGGGGGAGTGGGAGAAGGAGAAGCAGGATTTCCGCTGAGCAGGGAGCCCGATACGGCGCTGGATCCCAGGATCCTGGGATCATGACCTGAGCTGAAGGTAGACGCTTAACGACTGAGCCACCCATGCCCCCCTAAAATCCCGTTCTTAATGGGCCACATCACATAAGAGCATGTGATTGTTGTAGCCATCTTTGGAAAGTAGTCTACCACACCCAGCTTGAAAGCTTTTGTACAGCTATTTAAAACTATAGTAATCATATCCAGAACTATGAGAGAAAATAATAAATTAATAAACCACTAAATTTTGGGGTCATTTGTTTAGCAGCAATAACTATATAGTGAGGTGTATCAGTTACCTGCTCTCAAGAATGCTGCATAACAAATGGCCCCAAAACACATAAAACATTTATTATTGCTCACAAGTCTACTGGTCATCTGGGTGGTTCTGCAAATCTGGGCTTGGTTTGGTTGATTTGGGCTGGGATTGAATGCATTTGCGGTCAGCTGGCAGGGTGGCTGGGGGAGAGCTAGTCTAGCACAGCCTCCCTCACACGTCTGGCTGTTCACCACAGCAACTGAGAAGGGTTCTAAAAAACAACTGGAAGGGTTCAGAATCTTTGGAAATCTACTCAGAGCTGGTATATATTATTTCTTCCACATTCAATTGGCTAACAGAAGTCACAAGGCCAGTCCTTTAGATTTAAGGGGTAGGTGAATAAAATCAACTTCTTGGTGGGAGAAGCAGAAAAGTCAGATTGCACAAGTCTGGAGTACATGAAAGGATAAATGAGTGGGGACACACTGCAGTAAATCTATCCAAAATAAGTAAAAACTGTACTGTTTTAATGAGCTGTCTGTAAGCATATACTGAGAGTGATATTTATATGTACATCAATTCAATCCGTCTTATTTTAATTCAGCACTCCTTAGCCTATTACTTTCCCTCCCTTCCTATCCCTCCTATTCCATTTGAAAAATAAGCTGATTTTCTTTTTTCTTTTCTTTTTTTAAAGATTTGACACAGAGAGAGAGAGGGAGCACAAGCAGGGGGAGCAGCAGGCAGAGGGAGAAGCAGACTCCCCACTGAGCAGGAAGCCTCATGTGGGGCTCAATCCCAGGACCCCAGGATCATGACCTGAGCTGAAGTCAGATGCTTAACTGACTGAGTCACCCAGTTGTCCCTGATTTTTTTTTTTCCACTCTAAAAGCTAACTTACACTGTAGGGATTCAATAAACTTCCAACACCATGAATAAGAGAATTAATAGTTAATAACAAGTGTAAATGAATTCCTCTGCATCCAGAATGAAAAAAAACTAAAGAACAGAATAAGTGAATCAGACAACTGAAAGGTCTACAACTGGACTTTAATGAATAATTTTGATAAAATCCGTGATTTTGCACGGATGCACAGCTACAGAACACACATAAAAGATAAACAAAAAGATTCTTTCTCTCCTTAAGTACTTTTTAGAATAGCCATGACAAAGTTTAACTTGATACATATTTCAGGGCTTAAAACCCAAGAAATGAACACATTTTTGCACAGTTATATTTAAGAGACATAAATTTATTATCTAACATTGGAAATACTCTCTTGACATTTGATTGTTACTCTTATTGGTAGGTTTGCCTTTTAAAAGTTTTCCTAGGAGACAATACAAGAAAAAAGTACCCATCCAGATTACCCATCATCATTCTGTGAACATTACTTTAGGAATAACACGATCTTAAATTAGCTCAATTTTGAAAAACATTGACAAAATGCGGGAGTGTTACTCTTACTTTTAGAATCTCTTTTTGAAAAGGAAATTGATATTAAAAATTGTTTTTGTCCTGACATTGGTGGAATGAGATACATCTATACTGTTCACAAATTCAACACACAAGACCACTTTAAAAGAGAGAACACTAACAGGAAACATGAAACGAGAACTCAACTTTAGGAGATGCTTTCATTCCGGTGTACCTAGTTAACCCCTCTCCTAGGTTTTACCAGCACATCTCTGAAAATAAATGTACATCCTAATTTCATAGATAATTAACAATGATCATTTTCCTTATACATTTAAAATATGCTTACCTCTTTGACAGCTTCAGTCTTAACTGTAAAGAAAAAGTTATTTTAAGAACCCAAATTCAGGTGCCCCAACTACATTTTATCATCACATATCAGTGTTTCTTAAGAGGAGAATTACTGACATTGTGGGTGATATAATTATTAGTTGTGAAAGGCCATTCCAGACACTGTAGAACATTTAGGATTCCTGATTCAGTCACGAAAAACCAGGAGTTTTCAACGTCACTGCGACAACCAAAAAATATCCATCCATTTCTGATTGACCCTTGATAAGAACCACTGAACTAAATGATCAAAGATTAACATCTATTAACTTTGTGACTTCCACAGAAAGTAACTGCTCCATTACCTTCAGTAACAATGACTGAAGAGGAATACTTCATTTAAAAAAATTGTAATTAAACATTATTTTGGAAAGATAAGCTGTTTCTTCAAATTCATGGTAATGTGAAAGGATTAGATGCACAAAGTGCAATACTTATTTATCCTCAAATTCACACATACATTTACCGGAAAATGACTGTTTATGGTTTACTGGCATATCTAACCCCATTTATCTTTAGTATAAAAATATGTCCATCTACTACAACAAAATAAAAAACACGTGGACCTTCTTAATAAATTCCTTCACACTGATGTTCCTGGAAACTGCTGCTGTCTTTGCTCCAAAACTTGCTGATTTAATAGCTGTTGCTGTTTCTGTAAAAACTGCACCACTTCTGGACTTCTTAATAATGACTTGAAAAGAAAAAAGAAAAAATATATTTATTAACATTATTCTTATGGGATTAGATTGTCTTCATGCTATAAAATTACTCTGACATGTCTCTGCACAATGTGCTTACAAAACAAAATGTGCCTGAACTGAATTCACACTTGCACTTGATGGCCTGCATTAAATTCCAACTAATAATAATAAAATTTGATGTCATACATCAAAGTACTAAAACCTAAATGTAATGGGTGAAGCCTAATCTTATCAGTGACTTAGTACACAAAGGAAATGCTTTCTATGTTATGCCAGCATATATACTGTCTATGGAACATAAGAGCAAACAGCCAAGAATAGCACTGGCCCAGGATCACAGCAAGAAAAACAAGAGTATGAAATGGAGCCACATGTGAAAATGGCAGTTAGATGCCAGTTTGGAAATCCATTTAAAGGTTCATTTTTCTCACTAGCCTATTAAGTCTTTCTGAAGAAATTAAAAACAACATGCATGTGTGTGTGTGTATAGGTATTAATACAAGTAATATTAGCACATTTCAAAAATTTCAGAAAAGACAGAATATGATGTAAAAAAAATACAGTTTTGTACACCTACCATTTTTAAATATAGTCACAGAACAAATACAACAGACTATAGTTAATTTGCTTTTACTTTAACAAAATACTTCTATAAATTGATGAGGGAAAAAAACTTTGGTCCCCAAAAATTAAAAAAGATAAACAAAACGAGGTGGAAATACTATCATTAAATACTGATTTTAAAACTTAACATTAGAGCACAGTACATTTTCTAGTTATTTGTTTAAAACTTACTTATTGTCAACTATACTTCAATAAAAAATTATTTGTAAAGATGTACTATTATTCTATCGAGTAAATGCACAATAATCTATTCAGCTATTATGAGACTGTTGAACATTTAGGTTGTTTTAACTATTTGTGATAATTACATTTCTGACAACATCTTTATGCTTAATTTTATCCATACATAGGATTTATTTCCTGCGGAGCTCAAGGGATGACCATTTTAGAGACTCCTAATACCACTATCCAGCTGCTTTCTCGAAGTCTGATACCAATATGCAATACCACCAACGGACTGAGAGTGCCCATTTCATGAAACCCCCAACATCACTGTGATGTCATTTAAATAATTTTCATTTGTTGTATTGTTTATTGTGATTTTTACTGATACTGAATACCTTTTTGTATCATTTAATGGTAGCATTTCTGCTTTTATTCCTGTTTATACTTTTTGCAATGTACTGAAGCCAACATGTTTTCCTCATCAATTTATATATTTTGTAAACTAAAAATGTCAACCATATTAACTACAGTGTCTTATATGTGTTGCAAATATTTCCCCTATATCTTAGTTTGAAGTCTGCATTTTAACCACCATTTTTGACAATATTCATTTCTTTGTAATTCTATTTCTTTTAAGCTAGAAAAAGATTTTTAAGATTAAGTCTCAAGTCTATTTTTTTTATTTAAAAATCTTTATCAGGAATTTAGTTTGATGTATAGTGATATGATGAGCTAAACTCTTTTTTTTGTCTTCAAATGATTACCCAATTACTTCCATATTTATTGAAAAATATCTCCTTTTCTGATTGAATTCTGATGCCTTCTAGCAAATTTAGAATGGAGATCCTTATCAAATGTTGGTCTCATTTTACCTCCATACCACTAATGTATTTTTCCATAAACCAAAGAATTCAGTACCAAGTCTGTTTTAAAATCCCATTTTGCTCAGATATTCAAGGGTTAGTCAATGAAGATACAGGAACAAAGTTTGTTTTGTGAGAGCATTATGAGATTCCAGTGTGTACTGGCAGAGAAGAACAATTCAATTCTGATGACCAGTTGAGCAAGTTTTAAAATCTCAAAAATCTAAATAATTGTAACAACTTCTGTTAATAAATGTGTAAGTACTTTACAAACAGATACTTACCAGTCTTTTTTGATTTAACACTTGTTCTAAAAGAGTAGGTCTTGCAGGACGATCCCCAAAGGTTCCTGTTCTTTGTTTAACAATGGAGAGTATGTTATCTGTACTTTCCTGGGATAAATGATAAAAATGCAAACAGGATTAACATAATATAATAATCCATGATTATACACTTTCAATGATGAAATGAATGGGTCCTCAGCTTCTCTTCCTTCTTGCCCAGTCCCTGTGAAACTTTGGGAAAATCCCTCATTAAGTCATAGATAAAATGTTGGCAGTTAATTTTATAGAACACTCCTCACTCCCTTCTCCCTCCACAATTTCCAACTTCTGATCTCCAGTCTCTTGAAGGTCTCAAAATCAGTACTGGGGTAGAGTTAGGAGGAGCAAAAAGTTACTTGTGAGCTGTTTTCAGTATTACAAAAAATGCCAAGTGGAAATTGAACATTCTCTTCAGATAAAGCTATCTAGGCTAAATCAAAGTTTGTCTGCCTTTGGATGGAATATATAAACTCAAAGGCAATTTACATACTGCTAGAGACCCTCTGATAGTTTTTTATCCAGTTAACAACAATTAATGGGGGGGGCGGTAAAATAATAAAGAAGCAACTGATAGACAAAGCTTTCAAAATTTGAAAGTCCCTAGGAGAAAAATGATGAACTGGCTTTGAAAAGACTGGAAAACACTGGTATATTTATCTCCTGCCATTGGTACAGACAAAATAGTTAAGTCCTAAAATGAAAACCATACTCTGAGACATCCTTACCCGTAACTACCTAACTACCAAATATGTATCCCCAGTTCCTTGACAGAATCTTAAATACAATTTTCCTGGCATAACTAAATACTGTAGTTAACTGAGATATTCTGACTGTTATAAAACCATGATACAATATACTGACCACATCCAAAAATGCTGACTAAGCAAATATAGAACTATAAATGTTTTACCATAAAGCCATGCCATTTGTAAATTTACTCTTCTTTGCTCTTCATTTAGGTGGTTACTAAAGCTGTTTTCTTCTCTTGACCCCTCTCTACTGGCCTCTGAGTTCTCTGTTAGAATAGCCACTTTCTCTCTTTCATTATGGGAAGTTTTTATCAATCCGATGTGACAAAAATGTTCAATCCCTAAACATTTTAGGCCGCAAAATGTAAAAAACCAAAAACAAAAACAACTATAAAAAGAGCATTCTGATACCTAAAGAAAACAAAAATAATATCTTCCTCTCTCCCCACAGGATTAACTATGTGTGGCACTGTTTCATTTTTGTGTGCACAAGAAAGGGAATCACGAAACTGACCTGATGACAGAGTACCCTATATTCTCACAACCCCAAACAAAGCACTATGCAGATTCACAATGTTAATGTCACAAAATCACAGAAATTTCTAGTAGATATAACCTTGAGTCAGCTAGCACAAACTTCTACAATGTTGGGATTCTCTTTTCAAAAATTTTCAACACCTTTTGCCCTAAGAGCTTACCAACTTTTGAGGCATCCCGTTTAGTTTTAAATAACTACAACATTTAGGTAAGCTTTTATTTAGACTGAGCTGAAATACATATCTCTTGTGATTTTCACCTAAGAGTCCTAGTTACATAGAACTATGCAAAATAAACCTACTGCTTCTTCCAACTGATAGCCTTTTAGATATTTAAGGATAATGATCACTCCCATAAGTCTATTTTTTTATCCCTAGTTCCCTATGTGTCTCTCCTATAGCATAATT
Organism: Ailuropoda melanoleuca; assembly: GCF_002007445.2. NCBI lineage: Eukaryota > Metazoa > Chordata > Mammalia > Carnivora > Ursidae > Ailuropoda > Ailuropoda melanoleuca. Next base: position 76,619,807 of record NC_048224.1, on the reverse strand, counting down.
TTTAGACGCATGGACTAAACGTCATATACATTTGTTCCTTATTTAACTTGATTCACGTAAATGATTTTAAATACCTTAGTTTCTAATCTTGCTTTTCATACCACAGAAAACCCCTATCACCACTTGTAAGTCCTACTATAATCATCTCCTAAAGAATCTCTAAATCTATAGGCTTCAGCTTTAATCCACCCCATTAGAGTAGAGCCTCTGTTACTTCCTAACTAGAAATTTCGTTTGAAGACACCAAACCCAAATCCCATAGTCTGACATTCAACACCACAGAAAAACTGGCTACAAATTCTCTTTCCAAATTTATTTTCCATGAATTTTCCACATAAATATTCTGCTTTAGTTAGAATGGTCCCCTTGCTTCTTCCCAAAAGTGGCTTCTGTATTCTTGCTTTCCTTTCTTTACTAAGATGTGTTTCTCTTTCTTTTATCTACCAAAATTTGAGGGAAGCAGTATAGTGCGGGGATAGAGTGAAGGCTCTAGAATCAGATTGCTTGGGTTTGAGTATTTGCTGGCTGTACAACCTAGGCCAAGTTACTTAACCTCTCTGTGCCTTAGTTTCCACGCATGTAATGCTGAAGGGTGTGAGACTCCATTTACAGCTTAGCACAGTGCCTGGCACATAAGAAACTTAGCTAATTAAGCTTAAACTATTAGCTACCTTTCTGATGTATACTGAGTTATATTTTCTCTGCAAAGCCTTTCCAGAGCACCTCAGCCTCTAAGGATCTATCCTCCTCTCCACTATTAAAATAATACTATACAGTTGGCCCTTATTATATCCTGATGGTAACTGTTTGTTATTTTCTTTACCCTCAGTTCGACAAAGATAAAGACTTACAGCTCTTGAAATCTCAGAACTGGTCAAGTGTCCTGTAACATAAGACAAATGGTATAGCAGGGTATTAATTTTTCCTTATAGCAGTTACTTCTCTTTCCCAAAAAAGTGATGCAAATTACTTTAGAATAGGCAAATTATTTTATAACAGGAAAATTCTTTCTGTGGGAGGTGGAGGGGGAGACTTAATTCAGTATCTATTTGCCTTTTATACATGTTCCCCAAACTGTAGATGCAAAAGCTGGACAGTTAAAAGAAGGAAGCTATAGATAAAATAGTTCTTTCTTGAAAAGAAGTATATTAACTTCTCTCTCTGTGAAGAATTCTGAAATGAATTTGGAATGTATAAAGGGCAAACAATGACCCTTACTAACTTCCATTTTGTAATAAGTGAGATGCTTGTTTCCATAATTACTTGTAATCCAAGATTTTGTAAAATATATTTTACAAGGATGTGGATACAGGTTTTAAACCTAAGATCCACAGGGGTCCTGAACTCTGTAATGTGTATGCAAAATTAAATACCTACCTATGTGTATTTTTCTGGGAAAAGAGTTCATTAGGTTTCATCAGATTTTTAAATAGGTCCTTTTACCCTAAAGAGATTAAGACTCAATGGGATAAAAGGAAAAGAGAAGTCACTCCGACCCTAATCAGTGTGAATTAAGTGTGAAATGCTGATGACTATAGATTTTAAAAATATTTAGAACATCACATTTGTAAACAATTCCAAAGTCTAAAATTTTAGCAATGAGGCAGCTGTTCAAGTCTAGCAAAAACTAAGAAAGGTAAAGAGTTTTAGAATACATCCTAGGACAGCTTTCAGTTTAAAATTTTTTCTGGATAATTTTTAACAAAATTCAATTTTTCAATGAAAATGTACTGAGGGATTATAGCTTTTATTAAAAGGAGGAAGGCACACAGGATGAAATATCTGCTTAACTTATAACAACTTCGAAGTATACCACTAATAGTGACAGTAGTTTACTGACTTACTATCTGTGAGACACTGTGTGAACACTCAATATGGACTATCTCACATATTCACTGCAATGTTACAAACCAGGTACCATTTTAATACCCATTTTACAGATGAAGAAGCTGTGCTTAAAAGAGTTTAATAACCTGTTCAAGGCCATACAGCCAGCAAATGATGGAATGGAGATTTGCAGCCAGAAGTCCAACACCAAAGCACTGGCTTTAACCCTCAACACAGTTCAGGGGCGCCTGGGTGGCTCAGTCATTAAGCATCTGCCTTCCACTCAGGGCGTGATCCCGGGGTTCTGGGATCAAGCCCCACATCAGTCTCTTCCACTGGGAGCCTGCATCTCCCTCTCCCACTCCCCCTGCTTGTGTTCCCTCTCTCTCTGGCTGTCTCTCTCTGTCAAATAAATAAATAACATCTTTAAAACAAAATAAAACAAACAACCAAAGAAACCCTCAACACAGTTCAACTCAAACACTCCAAAACTCTTCCTGAGGCTTACACCCCATTTATTCCATCTTCTTTTGTAAGGGCACTAAGAAAAGGGCTAGTGAGAACAGGGTACTAACAACAGGGATACTGAGAATAAGGTATTAAATACAGGGTACTAAGCATGGGAGTACTGACAACAGGTCTATTAAGTATAAGGCTACTGAGAATAGAATTACTGAGAACAGAGTACAAAGAATAAGATTAACCGAGAACAGGACACTAAGAACAGAGTACTGAGCATAGGGGTACCAAGAACAGCTTACTAAGAATAGGGATACTGGTAACAGTATGCTGTGAAAAGGGTAATGAAATCAGGAAGAGATTACCTTCTCCAAAGTACAATTTCATTTAGGTTCCTAAGTCTCTTTGCCTGCTCCTTTAGCGATGGGTCAGATCAATCGCTTATTGTTTTTCCAGCCCATATCCCAGATCTTTGAAATGACAGATTTGCTGATGTATCACATCATTTCTATTGACATTTATTCTCTATCACAAGGATGCAACAGAACTGTTAAGGCTTTGAACGTGTGCGTATAAACTTTAATTTAGGACAAGCACTCACTAACTCTCAGCCACAAGTCCAGCCACAGGAACCTGGCCCATCTGGGAGCAGGTGGGTAGTGCTGGAAATGCGGTTCGCATTTAGAGTGGAGGTTCTTCTAACCACCTCCCACTCCCCAAGACCCCAGCTAAGGTCGGATACCTCCAGTCTGACGTTTCCCGTGCTGCCAGGCTGGGCGGACCCACTGCAGTTCAGAGCCTGGTCACTTTTCTTCTTTTTGTACTTGTCCTTGTACATCTTGTTCCGGTGTTTTTTGCACATCCAAGGCTTCCGCTGCTTGGCCACCTGGCTCGTGGTCTCGCTGCAGCCCTCGAAGGTGCAGGTCTTGCTCATGCTACCCCCGCCGCTGCCCCTTCTCCGGGCTCCCCCGCTGCCACCCTCGCCCCCAGAGTGGGTCTCCTCGTCCTCCAGATCCTCCAAACTAGCCGCGCTCTCGCCTCCCCCCGGGGCGTCGGAAGTGTCCAGCAGGTCGGCTTCGTCCTCCCCCGCCTCCTCCTCGCCAGCCCCCACCACTTCGCACAGGTACCTAATGGGCTTGGCTGCCGCAGTGCCGTCCCCCAGGGCCGGGGCCTGCCTCAGGACGCCCTCGGCAGCAGAGTCGTCCTGCCCTCCGCAGGGGTGCATTACCAGCAGGGTAAACTGTGAGGCCGGGGCCGGGACGGGGGCTGGAGCCAGGGCCTGGCCCAGAGCAGGGGCGGGGGCCCCGGGGCGGAGCGCGCCGCTGGCAGCGCCGGGCCCCGCACCCTCGACAACACCCTGAACCTCCGTGCTGCTGACACCTTTTGGGGGTCCAGGACCCCAGCCCTTCAGCACCTGCAGGGCCCAACGGCACTTCGCAAATCGAAGAACCAGGACACGCGAGAAGGAAAATCTCCGGCTTCGCGAAGGCAGCCCGACTGCGCCTGCGCAGGAGCGTTTCCACGCCGGTACCTTTCAGGGAACTCGGCGACTCTGAGGGGCGGGGCTGAGCCGCCAGTGAAGGAACTGACTGCGCAAGTGCGGCTCTGGCGCTGGCGGGAGGCGCCGCGCTTCGCTGGCGCCACCGCTGCTGTGGAGGCTGTGTAAGAAACATGAGAGACTATGGACTATGAGAAACAAACTGAAGACTTCAGAGGGGAGGGGGTGGGGGAAGGGGATAGACTGGTGATGGGTAGTAAGGAGGGCACGTATTGCATGGAGCACTGGGTGTTATACGCAACTAATGAAGCATCAAACTTTACATCAGAATCAGGGGATGTACTGTATGGTGATTAACATAATATAATAAAATAAAATTAATAAAAAAAAAAGAAGTTGAAGTGTGCGGGTGCTCGGTAAGACGGCGCTTTTTTTTTTTTTTTTTTTGCTGAAGCTTACTGTGTTTAAAAAGTTTCAAAACACTTGTGAACTGGAACTCCACAGTGTAAATTAAGATTGTTCGTGAGCGATTTTATGACTTGCGGCGTTCGGACGCTAATTATCGTAATGTTTTGTCACTAACTGCCTGAAATGGGAGCTGTGAAGCTGGGATGTGGTGATGTCACACCTGGGACCGCTAGTTAGCAGTCAGGGAGGGCAGAGGCGGCCTGTTTGAAAATGGTGCAGTGGAGAAGGAGTGGGCCAGACTTGGGCTAAAATTCTATTTGTGTTGAGAGCTAAGTGATTTGTTCTTGATAAATTTTTCTGTCCTGGAAACGTATTTATTTGATTTTTAGTATCTGTCCTTTGCTATGACCGCTGAGGTAAGTTTTTAATAACGTTTTCATTAAATACGGTGAAAATGTGTGAAAAGCAACAGTGAATGACAGACGTTAAAAAAAAAAACCAACAATAAATGATCTGTCATTTTTACCACTTGTTGCACAGTTGCTGGTTGCTAAATCTTAAATTAGCCAAATCTCATGGGGCAATCGATCCTGCCAGGTCTTGAAGGAAACTGTCTAGTTGTGCTTTTTCTGTGTATTCCTTCCTCCTTGCCTAGTCGGGTTTTGAATTCCACCTATTGCGGAGGAAAGCAGTGACTATCCAAGGAATGATAAATCCACTCACATTAAGGTGTTTGGGTGTTGATGTGTGAATAGATCACCAGCTACATTTCAAAGAGAGGCACAGTGGATGGGAGAAAGTTCGGAATTCGACAGACCTGGGTGGCACTGTCCTGTGTGACCGGGCCTAGTTAGTGACAGCTTTGGCTTTCTGAATGGTGAAAGGGGCATTCTGTGGTGTGCTAGACCAGGTTGATGAGAGCCAGTTGTTAAAATATCAGGAGTTTAATGAGCTGGAGGTTAAACACTTTCATTATTAAAAATTAAATTACATCAACAATTAAATTATTTTAAAAACAAAAGTTAAAGACCTCAAAACTCATCACTTTCTAATTGTTTTCCAATGTTTTACTATTAGCAACGCTTATAAGATTAATTATGTCTGTTGTATCTGTATGTGGAAATACTGTGGAGTGATGTGATACGGCACATCTCTTAATTGCATTCAGTGATGTCACATTGGTTGCTTGAAACTAGCCATGGTGAGAGTATTTACACTATGGAAATTGTCCAATGAAACAAAGCAGAGCTTGATTTACTGTCGATTGTCTTCAGACTGAAAGTGATAGTAAAAATGTTAATGAAGATTAAACTTAAAATGTTTGATCTGTGTCTGTCACATTGTCAATAGCCTCCCAAAATTGAGGAAATATTCTTTCAGTATTTGAAAACTACCGTGATTTCAGCAAAGTAGTTGCTTACATCATTGAAGAACAAGTGAAGTCCTGGCGTACATCTTCATTGTTTCACTTTTGTCTTATTAATATAAACAAAAATATGAGCCAACATTCATGTGAGAACTACACTCTGTCAGTAATGTGAGCAACTTCTTTGCTGATTTGGATAAAAATCAAGCATTTATTTATAGTTTGAATTCATGACACTGCTGTTGGTGAAATAATTATAAAAGCTGACAGTGGATTTTGCAAATAGCAAGTCACACTGAAGTGTGGGTGTATGGAATTTACAATAAAGAGCCTTGTGATTTTTATCATTATTTGTAAATCATGTGCTAAACATTTTTTCTATCAGTTAACTCTTTTAAAAATTTACCAGCATATCACTGAGAGCAGTGCTATTTAAATCCTAGTACAAATTCCTGTTATGGTATTCAATGAATGACAGCAGGGTTTTTTTTTTTTTAATTTTATTGAGGGATAATTTATATATCATGAAGCCCACCCATGGTAAGCATGCAGTGTAATGATATAGGTCAGCAGGGAACAATTGACTCCTGTAGTACTGCTTTAATATTCCATTTTTCAATGTTAATGTAATTTAACTGTAACTTAGGCTTCTTCCTTTGCTTAAGAAAATGATGTATGGTGATGGGTATTAAGGAGGGCACTTGTGTTGAGCACTGGGTGTTACATGTAAGTGATGAATCACTAAATTTTACACCTGAAACCAATATTACCCTATTTGCTAGTCAACTAGAATTTAAATAAAAACTTGAAATAGAAAAAGAAAATGATGTATGGTGGTTTTTTATGTAATTTGTAATTCAAAGAAAATTATTTTACACATAGAACCATAGTTCCACATGTGTTTTTCTCTATTTCAAATTCTGTAGACTAGTTCACCTTCTCTTATTTTTTTCTTCCTTTCTTGCTTTTAGACAACAGTTTTATGTTTCTTTGAGAAGTAATATATGCTGTGTGTTGGAAGCTTAGAAAGGAACCATTCTAATTTCCTTTTTTCAGTCACCCTAGGTGTTGTTTCAAACTATGAAACTTGGCGTTCACAGAGTACCAATATTCGGCAGAAGGGAACTTTACCATTGTGATTACAGCATAGTAGAGTGGTCTTAAAAGCAATTATAAGCCTCATTTTTATCTAAGAAGACTTGTATGGAAATAAATATTTAGGTGTTGGATTTTATTTTATTATTTCAGATGTAAAAAGTACTTAACTGTATTATATATCAGTTGGTGATATTGATTGAATGAATTTTATGATCATTACAAAACGATAATTTTCAACTCTACTTCCTCTGTATTTATGAGTTGGCATTTTACTGTAAGGAAGAGCCTTCCCTTTTACTTTATATGTTTATTTATTGTTTATATACTATCAATATGGGCTCAGGGATTAATGTTTTATTTAATGGATTGCAGTCTCTTACTTACCTTATTGATTTTGCTGCTCAAATTGTTCTGGATTTTGCTGGACTTTCTAGATTTGGCTGGTAGTAGTCCTTCAAGCTGCCTCCTATATCCTTTTGAGCACTCCCTTGCTTTCTGGCACAAGAAGGTATTCCAGACCTGTCTTGTACCTTCCCAGCTCCAGTCCATTTCTCCTTTCTCCTAAGATTTCTGATTCCTTTTCATGGGGAATGATATCTAGACACCAAGATCGAGGTGCTAGATGTGCTCGTTGTTACTAGGCACTTTCAGTAGGTAGAGATAAAGGGAAAAAATCCAAATATGTGTATATCTAGATATGTATATATCTGTATCTAAGCATGAATTCATGCTGATTACTGATAACTCCAGTTCAGATCCTACCCGCAGTAGTCTTTCTTGCCTTCCCCCATTCCACATTAGTATCTTCTTTCTTCCCAAGGAGAACTTTGTTGATGACATGAGTCATCATGAGATGAGAAATTTGTTCATGACAATCTATATTACATGTTATATTTTATTAGTTTTTTAATTTAATGAGTTTTTAAAAAAATAATTTATCCTTTACTTCCAGAAATGTAGAAGGCATATTAAGAAAATAAAAATGAACAGAGTTCATTTCTTTTTTTAAAGATTTTATTTATTTATGTGACAGAGAGACAGCCAGTGAGAGAGGGAACACAGCAGGGGAGTGGGAGAGGAAGAAGCAGGCTCCCAGCGGAGGAGCCTGATGTGGGACTAGATCCCGGAACGCCAGGATCATGCCCTGAGCCAAAGGCAGACGCTTAACGACTGCACTACCCAGGTGCTCCCAGAGTTCATTTTTGAGCCCATATCTGTATTTCTTGCATCTGTCAGTCCATGGATAATGCATGACTATAGCAAAAAACAGACTATGCTTAGACTTCCAGATACATTGTTTGCATTTTGTTTAGGAGAGCCAGGAGATAAACTCCTTTGAAAGAGGATTTCAAAGAGTTGCTGCGTACATAATACTTTGATAATAATGTTATCAGTTTAAGAGTGCAGGACTTTTAGGGGAGGAAATATTCCTGGATATTAGTGCCTGATGTTTTGACTTTAGTTAGAAGATCAAATACTTTAGTATTTGATCATTCATACCCCTAATCATCCTTGAATCTAGCCTAACATAAAGGTCACAAAATGTATTACCTAAATATTAATAAAATACAGAACAGTAGGGAAATATCTACAAAATGACCTCCTCTGGTTCCTTTACAACAAGGAGAGTTCCTCTATCCCCACATGGTGTGTATTCGTAACACTTAAGATGTAATCAGGCTGAGTCCTCATTTGAACATAAGCAGGGAAACATTTTTAAAACTATTTCCAAGTAATTCAGTTAAGTTTGGTCTCATGCAAATAGTGTGACTGGAAGAACAATGAGAGGAAGGACTTGATCTAATCTATATGAACATAGAGTGGGCATCTGGACCCATCTGCTATGACAGTAAAAGTCTGGGTTCCATTGAGAAACAGGTTATCTTCTCATCCTTCTTGAGCTATGTGTGGAGATAGGGAGGACATAAAAAACTCCTAGAGGTTTCATAATTTAGTTTAAAGTACACAACAAATTTGTTTTTCTAATTAGGATTTTTTTAAGATTAACTGAAATAAGGCCACCAATTTATAGCAACATTACTTTTTCCAGAGATGAGAGATCTTCAGGAGTGTGGGTAGGTTACTTTATCGAAGGTCCATTCTAGTAGATAATTTTGACAAAACAAACAATATTCTAATGACAGATTAAAGAGGCTAACTCTGGTAGCACAATGTATGAAGTAATGTTTGTTCTGAGATACCTTAGTCTGGTGGCCTTAAGCTCTATTTTGGCATAAGTCTTAGCATGACAGCTTCATCAAGGGAACCTGAGATGATTTGAAAGGACACAAGATATAAATAGGGAACTGAGGAAAGAGTGGCAATCATATGATATATAAAACATGCATTTCACCTGTTGATGTAATTACTGCTGATAGTACCGCTAGGTTTATGCCTGAAAACACAGTATTCTGGTAAATTCTATCTTGTACAATTTCCATCAGAAAAGGGGAAAAATACATGTTATGTTTATAATTGCATATGCCATATAACAGGAGAGAATTTCTATTTGACTAGCTATTGATGGAAGCCAAATCTGTGCTTATGATTTTACATATTTGATGACTAGAATACTTTTCCACAGATTGGTTTCTGGCTCCATACCTTTCAAACCCTTTTTCTCCTCTAGTGTCTCATGTTAAGAACCGTAGGACACATTTTTCGCATTCATATTGTGGTTTGACCTCTGATTGTACACTTTGTTTTGATGTCCAATGAGTCAGTACAGTATAGGCAGTAGGAATATTCCTGAAAACCTCTGCTACATGGGAGAGTGGGGGAGAGAGTGAGTTAGCAATCTCATGACTGTGAACCACATAAATATATCCTACTAAACCCAAACTAATTGTTTCACAACTCAACTTCCCCCAGTCAGATCCCCACATGTCTAGAACCTCTTCACCACCACCCAGCACAAGAAGAAATGTGACAGGAGGGAGGTCCAAGTAGAAAGAGTTAGAAATGTTACAAAAACATATGCCCATGTCAATACAGTGCTGCCCCCCTCCCAGCCTTGGACAGGATGAAAGGGCAAGACTTGGAGCTTAACCATCATCATTAGTGTGTAAATCCACCTTGGCTCATAAGTACTTTGTCCAGATAAATAATTTGTCCAGGTAAGTACTTTGCCTCTCAAAGAAGAAATCTTTTGACCTAAAGGGTCCACTTAGGAGGACTGGGTTTGGAATTATCTTAGGGAAAGGATTACCTATTATCCAAGCATTTGAAAACATGATTGTGCTAACTTCCCATCATCAAGCTCATCTTTACATTTTCTTTCTTTTTCTTTATGAAATCCCTTTAAAATTTCTCTTTAATAAGCTCCAAAAGAATATTATTCCCAAATTAGCAGGAGACTGTGAGGACTGGCCTGTCTCATAGATTTACTGTAAGTATTAAATGACATAAGATTCTGGCCCTTAATAAGTGCTCAATTAAGGATAACATCAGGATAAGCGGTTTGTTAAATGAGCTGAATTGGTAGAGTTTGGAAAGTACTAACATGTTCTCTTGCTACTGTCTTTAAACCTAATGTATCTGCTCTCCCTGCCCCTCCTCGCCACCCCAGACAATGTTTTGGGAATATCCCATTGTTTTTCTGTTCACTAATAAACAGTCTCATTTTCAGATTTTAACAACCCCAGGAACTATGATATCAAAACTTCATTTTTTTCTCCATTTACTTTAAAGTTTCTCTCCTCCTCCATAACTCAAGGTTGACTGAAGTTTGAAACTGACTGGGGAGTGGTGGGCAGATATGTACTTGGTTTCTTTATTTTCCCATCCTCCACTTTCTCCCCTATTTATGATTGCTATTTCTGACCTCTCCCAGTCAGGCATAGGGATAAAGGGAACTTTTGGAGAACAAAAGCTTATTTGGCAGGTGTTATTGTAATCTACAGTTATAACCCTTTATGTAGCAGATGCCCTAATGCTGGCTTTATTTCTGATGGGTGCTTCAGTGAGTTCTGTTCTTCTGATTTTGGTGGTACCATTTCCATAGCATCTTTCTGTGGATGGATCAGTATACATCACACAGGACACACTCCTTTCAGGATAACTCAAGGCCAGCTACCTTGCCCCATCATGGATGGAAGAGTAGCTGGTTTCTGTTGCTCCTAGCTTTTCACTGTGTTGTGAAGACAGCTTCAGCCATTTTTAAGGAAGAGTCAGTTTACAATCCCTGTCACCCCCTGAACTCTAGGGTATATGTGCAGTTTCTCTGAAATGTTCTTTTTAAGCTCAGCACATTCATCTTGAAAGATGCATTGAGGGAAACACATAGTTCACCTGTAACTCCCTTCAAAAAAGTCCCCTTCAATCTTTTTCATTCTTGTCACACTCTTAACTTCTTTATAGGTAAAAGGGAGATGACAGTGGGGAATGGGTTTCAGGTTACAGAACCATTTTGAAACCACACTGGTGTCTTGGAACCTATGTGTGGGCACTTACCACCTATCGTTCTCATCTTTGGGGGCTCACTGGAAACTGTGAGACAACAGGAAGGAAAATAGTTGTAATTTTGGAAGTTGTAGCTTGTTCCACTTAGATTGTCCATGTATTTTTTTCATGGTCTACTGTTATTTTCTTATTCATCCCTGCCTTTTTTCATTCAGGAGGGCTCTAATGCTAAGTCATCCCTTCTTCAACCCAGTTTGTGTACCATTCACCACCAGAAATCCCAGGCCCTTCAGTTTATGTTACTCTCATCATTATCATGGAATCTGTGCAGACAGCTTTGCATGAATTGTACTAAAGGAGGGAGGTAATAGTTTGAGATCATACTGAATTTGAAAGTAATAAAAAGATAATAAAAATATTTTAGGCTCCTCATTGCCATCAGAGAGTCCCTACCTGCTGAGCCTAGAAACCATACCACAAGAGAACTAATTCTTCATTAGTTACGTGTTAGATGATTTAGGAAAGGACTTTCATTTCTGAGGAGGAAGATACTACCTTTTAGGAAGACACAAAAGCAGTAGGCAGTGAATACAGCGATTCCAAGAGGAAAGCTGAGAATATGAAGCTAGATTGGAGACACAGCTAGAACAAATTAAACTGGGAACAGGGACCTTCTGACTAAAAACAATGGACTTCCTATTGGAAGTAGTGTGACCAAGGAAAAGTTTGAAATGCAGTATTCTGAAGGCTCTCAGGAGGTCTGAGCACTAGAGAATAATCTTGTACAGATGAAGGCGATCAAAGATCAATTACAGAAATATGTCAGGGAGCTGAGAACAAACAAATGGCGACTTGGAAAGTAGGCAACACATGTAATTGTTACTCTGGAAGGCAGAGTAAGGTGGAATCAACCCATTGAGAGAAATGTCTTCCTGGAGAGTTAATTGAAGAGGAGAGTTTTCTGGAATCCATCAAACACGTAAAAGGAATTGGTCTTGTGACACCCAAGCCAAAATACTGACTCCATACCACCCAGAGACCTGATTTCAGTCTAAATACAACTCGAATGTTCCTGCGAGGTAAGGGGAAAGCCCCTTTATCCTGTGGATAAGAGTCTGCCTTCAAAATTATAGGGGATTTTCTGTGAAAAGTAGAGCACTGAAAACGAATCATGCCTTCTTTCGAAACTCGTATGGGGTCAGTCTTCAAGCTAGGCAAATGTCACAGCCTCTTTATGTGAGAAGAAAGACAGGTGACAGAGACAAACAGGTAGGCAGCACTAGTATGTTTTTGGATGATGACTGGCTGGTAAGTGTCTTAAGTTTGGGAAATTTTATTTATTTTTATTTTTTGAATTTTAACTCCAGTGTAATTAACATATAGTGTTGTATTACTTTCAGCAGTACAGTATACTGATTAAACAACTCTATACATTACTCAGTGCTCATCATAATGAGTGTACTCTTAATACCCTTCACTTATTTCACCCATCCCCCCCCCACCTTCCATCCGGTCTCCATCAGGCTTTTCTTTTTATTTAAGGGTCTGGTTTTTTTTGGTGTGTTTCTTTTTTATTTTGTTCATTTTTTGTTTATTAAATTCTACATATGAGTGAAATCCTATGATATTTGTCTTTTCTGTTTTATTTCACTTAACATTGTACCCTCTAGATCCATCCATGTTGTTGCAAATGGCAAGATTCCATTTTTTATGTCTAAGCAATATTCCATTACATGAATATGCCACCTCTTCTTATCTGTTCATCTATTGATGAACTGGGTTGCTTCCATAATTAGGCTATTGTAAATAGTGCTGCAATAAACATAAGATGCATATATCTTTTTTGAATTAGTGTTTTCATATTTTTTGGGTAAATACCCAGTAGGGGAATTACTGGATCGTATGGTAATTCTATTTTTAATTTTTTGAGGAACCTCCATACTGTTTTCCACAGTGGATGTCCCAGTTTGCATTCTCACCAACAGTGGAAGAGGGTTCTTTTTTCCTCCACATCCTCATTAACAGTTATTCTTTCTTGTGTTTTTTATTTTAGCCATTCTGACTGGTATGAGATAATATCTCACTGTGGTTTTGATTATTTGCATTTCCCTGATGCTGAGTGATGTTGGGCACTTTTTCATGTGTCTATTGGCCATCTGTGTGTCTTCTTTGGAGAAATGTCTGTTCATGTTGTCTGCCCATTTTTTAATTGGATTCTTTGTGTTTTTTTGGTGTCCAGTTTTTTAAGTGCTTTATATATTTTGGATACTAACAATTTTCAAATATGTCATTTGCAAATATCTTCTCCAATTTATTAGGTTGTCTTTTAGTTTTGTTGATTGTTTCCTTTGCTGTGAAGAAGCTTTTCATTTTGATGTAGTCCCAATAGTTTATTTTGCTTTTGTTTCCTCTGCCTCAGGAAGCATATTTAGAAAAATGTTGCTATGGCCAATGTCAGAAAAATTACTACCTGTGTTCTCTTCTAGGATTTTTATGGTTTCAGATCTTACATTTAGGTTTTTAATCAATTTTGAGTTTATTTTTGTGTATGGTGTAAGACAGTGGTCCAGTTTCATTCTTTTGCATGTAGCCATCCAGTTTTGTCAACACCATTTGTTGGAAGAAACTGTCTTTTTCTCATTGCATATTCTTGCCTCCTTTGTTGTGGATTAATTGACCACATAGTTGTGGGTTTATTTCTGGGCTTTCTGTTCTTTTGACCCATATGTCTGTTTTTGTGCCAGTATCATACTGTTTTGATTATTACAGCTTTGTGGTATATCTTGAAATTACTACAGCTTTGTAGTATATCTTGAAATTGAGGTATATCAGTTTAGTTCTTTTTCAAGATTGCTTTGGCTAATTGGGGTCTTTTTGGTTCCATATAAACTTTAGGATTATTTATTCTAGTTCTGTGAAAAATGCTGTTGGTATTTTGATAGGGATTGCATTAAATCTTTATATTGCTTTGAGTAGTATGGACATTTTATCAATATTCTTGCAATCCATGAGCATAGGATATCTTTCCACTTGTTTATGTCATCTTTAATTTCTTTAATCAGTGCTTTATAGTTTTCAGAGTCAGGTCTTTCACCTCTTTGGTTAAGTTTATTACTAGATACTTTGTTATTTTTGGTACAATTATAAGTGGGAATATTTTCTTAATTTCTCTTCCTCCTACTTCATTATTAGCGTATAGAAATAGAATGGATTTCAGTATACTGATTTTGTATCCTGTGAGCTTACTGATTTCATTTATCAGTTCTACTAGTTTTTTGGTGAAGTCTTTAGGGTTTTCTATTTATAGTATCATGTCATCTGAAAATAGTGAAAGTCTGACTTCTTCCTTACCAATTTGAATGCCTTTTATTTCTTTTTGTTATCTGATTCCTGTAACCAGGACTTCTAGTACTATGCTGAATAAAAGTGGTGAGAGGACATCCTTGTGTTGTTCCTGATTGTAGAGAAAAATCTCTCAGGTGTTTTTGTTTTTGTTTTTGTTTTTTTCCACCTTTGAGGATGATGTTAGCTGTGGGTTTTTCATATATGGCCTTAATTATGTTGAGGTATGGTTCCTCTAAACCTACTTTGTTGAGAGTTTTTATCAATGAAGGAATGTTGTACTTTGTCAAATGCTTTTTCTGCATGTATTGAAATGATCATATGGTTTTTATCCTTTCTTTATTGATGTGATGTATCACATTGATTGATTTGCAAATATTGAGCCACCTTTGCATCCCAGGAATAAATCCTACTTGGTTGTGGTAAATGATTTTTAAAATTTATTGTTCATTTGTTTTGCTAATATTTTATTGAGGATTTCTGCATCTATGTTCATCAAAGATACTGGCCTATAGTTCTCTTTTTGTGTAGTGTCTTTATCTGATGTTGATATCAGGGTAATGCTGGCTTCATAGGATGAATTTGGAAGCTTTCCTATCTTCTCTATTTTTTGGAATAGTTGGTGAATAGGTGTTAACTCTTTAAATGTTTGTTATGATTCACCTGTGAAATCATCTGGTTTGGGACTTTTATGTGTGGGTTTCTTTTTTTTTATTGCATTTCTGATAATTGTATCTTTTCAAATCTTCAACTTCTTCCTGCTTCAGTAGGTTATATGTTTCTAGGAATGTATCTGTTTCTTCTAGGTTGTCCAATGTGTTGGCATATAATTTTTCATATTTTCTTAAATCCTTTTATTTCTTTGGTGTCAGTTGTTATTTCTTCTCTTTCATTTCTGATTTTGTTTATTTGAGTCCTCTCGTTTTTCTTTCCTCTTTCTTTTCTTCTTTCTTCCTTTTTTTTTTTTTTTTTTGGTTGAATCTGTCTTAAACCCTGTTTTGCTTTNTTGATATCAGGGTAATGCTGGCTTCATAGGATGAATTTGGAAGCTTTCCTATCTTCTCTATTTTTTGGAATAGTTGGTGAATAGGTGTTAACTCTTTAAATGTTTGTTATGATTCACCTGTGAAATCATCTGGTTTGGGACTTTTATGTGTGGGTTTCTTTTTTTTTATTGCATTTCTGATAATTGTATCTTTTCAAATCTTCAACTTCTTCCTGCTTCAGTAGGTTATATGTTTCTAGGAATGTATCTGTTTCTTCTAGGTTGTCCAATGTGTTGGCATATAATTTTTCATATTTTCTTAAATCCTTTTATTTCTTTGGTGTCAGTTGTTATTTCTTCTCTTTCATTTCTGATTTTGTTTATTTGAGTCCTCTCGTTTTTCTTTCCTCTTTCTTTTCTTCTTTCTTCCTTTTTTTTTTTTTTTTTTTGGATGAATCTGACTTAAGACCTGTATTGCTATGCATTTCCCTCTTAGGACATGCTGCATTCCAAAGGTTTGGAGCTGTTGTGTTTTCATTTTCATTTGTTTCTGTATGTGTTTTGATTTCCTTTTTAATTTCTGGGTTGACCCATTCATTGATTAGTAACATGTTATTTAACCTCCCAGATACTGGGAGGCCCTTGGGCTATGGGGCTTTAAATTGCAAGCACAGGGCACCAGCTCCTTCCCTGGCATGGTATGGATAATGTAAATGTAATATAAGTGTGACTCAGCAGAATCTTGACTCCAGCTCAGCTGGGGACACACTCAACTCCTTCCAAGGTAGTATCAGAGGCAAGGATTCAATCCTTGTGACTGGCCAGGACTTATTCCTTGTGCACCTGGCTGTAACAGGTTTCTGGGGAGCTCTACCTGCAAGGCATCCACCTTGGACAAGTTATTCCTTAATTCTTACGTATAATTTTCTTGTCTGAGCTTCATATAAGTTATTGATATAGGAGAAAATGACTCCATATTTCCTTTCTCTTGAATTTACACTGATTGATTTGTATATGTTGAATTATTCTTGCATCTCAGGGAAAGATCCCTCTTGATCATGATGTGTGACCCTTTTAATGTGCTGTTATGTTGTTTTTTTAAAAAAAATATTTCAAACAATTAGAACAAAGTATTAGGATTTGATAAAGCTCAGTAGTGGGTACCAGGAGTTC
>NC_048224.1:76529291-76603150 GCF_002007445.2 Ailuropoda melanoleuca | reverse complement strand
AACTGATACTTCTTCCCCAGTAAACTCCGTTTTCCCCTCCTCTCAACTCCTGACAACCACCATTCTATTCTCTGTTTCTGTGAGTTTGACTATTTTAGATACATCATATAAGTGAAATCATGCAGTATTTATTCTTCTGTGACTAGTTTATTTCACTTAGTATTATGTCTTCCAGGTTCACCTATGTTGTTACAAATGGCAGAATTTCCTTCTTTTTTAAGGCTGAATAATATTTCATTGTATGTATATACCACATGTTCTTTATCCAGTCATCTGTTGATGGACATGTAGGTTTCTTCTATATCTTGACTATTGTGAATGGTGCTACAGTGAACATGGCAATACAGATATCTCTTTGAGATCCCGATTTCAATTTTTTGGATATATTACCTAGAAGTGGGATTGCTGGATCATATGATAGTTCTATTTTTAATTTTTTGAGGAATCTTTGAAATGCTTTCCATAACAGCTGAACCATTTTACATTTCTACTAACAGTGTACAAGGGTTCCAATTTCTCCACAACCTCATTAATACTTGTTTTCTCTCTTTTTAAAAATAGTAGCCATCCTGGGGTGTCGGGGTGGCTCAGTCAGTTAAGTGTCTGACTCTTGATTTCAGCTCAGGTCATGATCTCAGGGTCATGAGATCGAGTCTTGTGTCGGGATCTCTGATCAGCCCGGAGTCTGCTTGAGATTCTCTCTCTCTTCCCTTCCCTCTTCCCCTCCCCCATACACACTCAAACCTAAGTTCTCTCTCTCTTGCTCTCAAATAAATAAGTCTAAAGAAAATAACAGCCATCCTCACAGGTGTGAGGTGATATCTTATTGTAGTTTTGATTTGCATTTCCCTAATAATTAATGATGTTAAACATCTTTTCATATACCTGTTGGATACTTTTACGTCCTCTTTGGAGAAATGTCTGTTCAAGTCTTTTGCCCATTTTAAAAAATCTGGTTATTCGATTTTTTTTCCCATTAAGTTTTAGGAGCTCCATATAGATTTTGGAAATTAACCCCTTAGCAGATATATGGTTTGCAAATATTTTCTCCCATTCCATAGGTTGCCTTTAATTCTGTGGATTGTTACTTCTGCTGTGCAGAAGCTTGGGTTGATACAGTACCACTTACCAATTTTTGTTTTTTGTTGCCTGGGTTTTAGGTGTCATATCCAAGATGTTATTGCCGAGACCAGTATGAAAAAGACTTCCCTTGTTTTCTTCTAGGAATTTAATAATTTCAGGTGTTATGTTTAAAGTCTTTAATCTATTTTGAGTCAGTTTTTGTGTATGGTATAAGGTAGGGGTCCAATTTCATTTTTTTGCTTATGGATATTCAGTTTTCTCCATATCATTTGTTGAAGAGACCATCCTTTTTCCATTGTGTGTTCTTGGTACCCTTGTCAAAGATCAGTTGACTATACATGTGTGGGTTTATTTCTCTATTCTCTTCCATTGGTCTATATGCCTATTTTTATGCCAGTACCGTAGAGTAGGTTTCTAATACATCTTGAAATCAGTAAATGTGATGTCTCCAGCTTTGTTCTTTCTCAAGATCACTTTTGCTATTCTGAGTCTTTGTAATTTCATATGAATTTCAGGGTTTTTTTCTATTTCTATGAAATTGCCACTGGGATTTTGGTGGAAATAATTTTGAGTCTGTAGATCTCTTTGGGTAGTATGGACATTGTAACAATATTAAGTCTTCCACTCCATGAACATGGGATGTCTTTACCATTTTTTTTAAAGATTAACTTTTTATTGGACAGAGAGAGACACAGTGAGAGGGGGAACACAAGCAGGGGGAGTGGGAGAGGAAAAAGCAGGCTCCCAGCAGAGCAGGGAGCTCAATGCGGGGCTCAATCCCAGGACCCTGGGATCATGCCCTGAACCGAAGGCAGACGCTTAACAACTAAGCCACCCAGATGCCACATGCCTTTAGCTTTTATTTGTATTTCTTTTAATTTCTTTCACTAATGTTTTGTAATTTTCAGTGGACAGATCTTTCACAACTTTGGTTAAGTTAATTCCTTAAGTATTTTATTCTTGTTGATGCTATTGCAAATGGGATTGTCTTCTTAATTTTCTTTTTGGATGGCTCATTGGTAGTGTAGAGAAACACAATTGATTTTTGTATGTTGATTCTGTATCTTGTAACTTTACTGATTTTGTTTTTTAGTTCTAACTTTTTTTTTTCTCTGTGGAGTGCTTAGAGTTTTCTACATATAGGATCATGTCATCTGGAAACAGAATTTTACTTTTTCTTTCCCATTTCAATTTCTTTTATTTCTTTTTCTTGCCTAATTGATCTGGCTAGGATTTCCAGTACTATATTGAATAGAAGTGGCAAGAGTGAGCACACTGTCTTTTCTTCTGAACTTTAAGGAAAAGTGTTCAAATTTTCACCATTGTGCATGATGTTAGCTATGGTCTTGTCGTATTATGGCCTTTCTTATATACATGTACATTCCTTCTACACCTAGTTTGTTAAGCATTTTCATCATGAAAGTGTGTTAAATTTTGTCAAATGCTTTTTCTGCATCATGTGATTTTTTCTTTTTCTAAAAAAATTATTTAATTATTTCTTAAAATTGTAATTCCAGTATAATTAACATATAGGGATATATTAGTTTCAAATGTGCAATATTGTGATTCAACAATTCTATATGTTACTCAGAGCTTATCACAATAAGTGTATACTTAACCCCTTCATCGATTTCACCCACTTTTAAAATCTTTTATTATGTTAATCTGTGTTGGTGCATTGAATAAAGTTTGTTCTGAATGGTTAAGTAAAATAAAATTGTAATTTATATTTTGCTTTGGATATAAAATGTATTTTCATATCTTACAATCTGAGAAACCTAATATTTCAGATGAAATTATAAAATCATAATTAGCCAGACTTTTGATAAAGTCCTAGATGACTTGTCAAGGATGGAAACTGCAAGTTATATGATTTATTCAATCAGTCAGAAATTCTTTTTTTAAAAACTTTGAGATATAATTTACATACCATAAAGTTCACCCAATTTAGGTATGTATTTTGACTTTTTAAAAGTATATTAGAGTTATGTAACCATTACCATAATCTAATTTTAGAACATTTTTATCAATTTGAAAAGAAACCTTATATCTACTAGCAGTCACTCCCCCATTCTTTCTCTTCTCTTCTGTCTCCCAGGCCTAGGTAACCACTAATCTATTTTTTAAATTGATTTTCATATTCTAGACATTCCATTACGTGGTATCATACAAAGTGTGATATTTTGTGACTAATTTCTTCACAACATATCAGTAACTAATTTTTTCAATAAAATTGTTAAATAAAAATTCAACTGAGTAAATTTTAAAGTTCTAATTGGCTTTATTAATTGAGTCATGAATTGGGCAGCATCCCATCTAACAAGTAGTGGGAAGCTTGAAGGGACTACAGAAAAGGAAAGGTTTTTAATGGTAGGGAGTGGAAAATATAGAGTTTCAGTTTTGCAAGATCAGAATGTTCTGAAGATTGGTTGGACAACAATGTGAATATATTTAACACTATTAAAATGTATATTTAAAACAGTTAAGATGGAAAATTTATGTCATAAATACTTTACCACAATTTTAAAAGAATCAACATTGTCCTAAATGTAATATTTTTAAAAGAGACAAAAAAGGAGGTAATATATAATCAAATAATGTATGTATCCAACATTTTAATTTTCAGGCACAATTAGGCTGGAAAATATAATGATGTAGCCGAATGCTTTCATCTACTAAAATGAATAAGAAGGTTAGAAGTCTTTTTTTAGAAGGGGAACAGAGCAAAAAAGAGCAGAGGTGGCCTCCAGAATAGGAATAGTTTAAGATAAGCTAAAACAAACCAAATTAATTTGTATGTGATAGGAAAGAGGGAGAAACATTTAACTGAAGTAGGGAAAACATGTGAAGAGAAATCATAGGCTGTCAAAGGAAGAAGATGACAAAGAATGTTGGGCATTATTTATAAATGAATGGTGAAATAATTTTCTATATTACTGACTGAAACCACTCTCAACTATATAGATAGCAGGAAATGCTGCCATAATTTGGGTTATTTTCAAATTTGTGGGTGTGAAAGTCTTAGCTGGATCCTAAACCTTTCTAATTAGATTGATTAAACCATGGTTTGTCCTCAAGTCCTTCTGAGGATCAGTTAATTTCTTTTGAAAATGCTGGCTGACATACTTCACATCTGTTTAAAACCACCCAATCTGCTATTGTAAAATGTTAACTGTCTTTGAGTCTAATTATCATTGCATCCGAATGACAGCAATATATTTCTGAGTCAAGTATCTTTTAATCTGTTTCATGTTAGATAGATTATGCTGCAAAGCTGAAAACTGTAAAAGTCCCCAGTGAGCACGGTTATTTTTAAGTATTTCATTTGTCGAAAAAACCATGATTATTTCCTTCAATTTTAATGAGATTGGTCAAAGGAAAGGGACTTAAAATTTAAGAAGTAGCTCATTGATGCTTCAAGTGTACCTTTCCTTTTTTTTTTTTTTAAGATTTTATTTATTTATTTGACAGAGAGAGAGAGACAGCCAGCGGAGAGAGGGAACACAAGCAGGGGGAGTGGGAGAGGAAGAAGCAGGCTCCCAGTGGAGCAGGGAGCCCGACGCGGGGCTCCATCCCAGAACGTTGGGATCACTCCCTGAGCTGAAGTCAGACGCTTAAGGACTGAGCCACCCAGGCACCCCTAAGTGTACCTTTCCAATGGAGAGATCCGACTGTTCCTCTTAATGCATGTGATACCCATTAGTTTAATAGGTAAAGATTGCTCTTTCCTACCTCCTATGTGAGTGAATATGAAGGATAAGCATCACATATGATGTATTCTGCCAAAAATATTTAACATGCATCTAATTAAGCCTATAGAATGAATTTCCTATTTACAGGGGAGAGAGGGAGGAATAAGTTAAACCACACTATAAGGAGACAATCAGAAGCATCCAGAATGTGGAATTGTAAAACCCAAGTGGCCTATTGGAAAAAAGTCAATGTTATTTTTTTTTAAAGATAGTTTCAAGAAATTTTCTAGGTTAGAAGAGACTAGAAGAGTTGTATAAGAAACAAATGCAAAGTGTGAAACTTAATTAGATCTCTGTTAAAAACAACAAAAAATTATAAAAGGTATTTTGGGGACAGTTGGAGACATTTGAAAATGACATTAGATAATTATTCCAAATTGTTGTAGATGTGATAATGCTGTTGTAGCCATGTTAGAGAATATCCTTATATGTAGGAGATTTATGCTTGAGAATTTAGGCATAAAGTGGCACTTGTAAATATGGTTATCATTTAGTACAAGGTATATATACAAAAAACATACTTTTATTCTATTTAAAACATACATTTTGTGAAAAATCAGTTCTTCAAGTATTAGGTATATATGATGTACCTCAGTTATTATTTGCAAGCTGTGATATTTATAGGGAGTACTAATGACACACAGTAACTCAGATCAGAACACATTAGAATGTAGGAATATATTTATGAAATAAATTATTTCTACATGCATTTGTGATACATATTATATATTTATTATAGAATTATGTATATAATTTTAAAATCTGACATATAATTGCCCTACTAAATTAAGAATTTTACTATAGTTAAATGAGCAGAAGTAAGGAACATTTACAAGAAAAATTGTGTTTAGTTTTGTAGAGAGCTATATTTCAATATATATAGTTTAACTTTTTAATTATGCTGATAATGGCATTCAAAATTGGGGGGCACCTGGGTGGCACAGCGGTTAAGCGTCTGCCTTCGGCTCAGGGCGTGATCCCGGCGTTATGGGATCGAGCCCCACATCAGGCTCCTCTGCTATGAGCCTGCTTCTTCCTCTCCCACTCCCCCTGCTTGTGTTCCCTCTCTCCCTGGCTGTCTCTATCTCTGTCAAATAAATAAAATCTTTAAAAAAAAATTGGCATTTATTTTAATGCAAATTTACTAGAAAAATGAATAAACTTATAAAAGTGTAATTACGCCAAGTAATGCTATCATTTATCAGTTGGGTTTTTTTTAACCTATATATATATATTTTATTTTACTTTAATACTAATAGTTTTATTTTGATGAATAATATAATTTAGCACATCAAATTCATGATCTTTTATGATTATTGCCATTTAACGTAAACGCTGAGTTAAACATGAGTTGAATTTAAAAATACTTCCAGGTGGTAGCCCAAGAAGGTATACATGGTGGCAGTGTATGAGAATGACTGAAGATGAGGAAATGCCTCAGATATTAAAATCATTTTCAGTTGTATTTCTGGCAGGTAGGCAGAGTTCAGTACCGTGTTGAGGGAAGTGAGAGTAACAGAACACTTTTCCATATATCAGTTTATTTACTCCCAAAGAAAACACACTGCTTTGTGCTGTTAAACTCATTTTCTGAACTCATCTTCTCTACAGATACAGGTTTAATATAATCATACCTTTTGTTAAGGGTTAAATGTGTGGATATGGAAAGTAGTACTGTTTTCTAATGAACTAAATGCACAGAATTTTAAAACCAATGGCATTATGAAGTTTTAGAAGCAAAAGGAAACTTGGGAATGTCTCTGCTATATGTTTTATCCAGTTTTATTGAGAAGTAATTGACATACATCACCGCATAAAGTTTAAGGCATGCAGGATAATGGCTTATTTTGGATATATTGTGAAATGATTACCACAGGAGGTTCATCTAACATTCATTTTCTCATATAAATACACTAAAAGGGAAAGAAAGAAGAAAAGAATAAAGGAAAAAATTTTCTCCTTATGATAAGTTTTATGATTTATTTTCTTAATGACTTTCCTATATATCATACAGCAGTGTTAGCTGCTGTACTGACATCCCTAGTACTTACATCCCTAGTACTTATTTTTTCTTATTGAAGTATAGTTGACATGCAATGTTACATTAGTTTCAGATGTACAACATAGTAATTCGACAATTCTGTACATTACTCAATGCTCATCATAATAAGTGTAGTCACCACCTGTGGTCATATAATGTTATTACAGCGTTATTTATTGACTGTATTTCTTATGCTGTAATTTTCATCTCTGTAATTTATTCATTTTATAACTGGAAGTTTGTATTTCTTAATCTCTTTCACCTATTTTGCCCATACCCCCATCAACCTCCTGTTTGGCAACCACCAGTTTCTTCTCTATATTTAAGGGCTTGTTTGTTTGTTTTGTTTTTTAGATTCTATCTCTAAATGAAATCATATGGTATTTGTCTTTCTCTATCTAACTTATTTCACTTAGCATAATACCCTTTAGGCCTAGCCACGTTGTCACAAATGACAAGATTTCATTTTTTTTTATGGCTGAGTAATATTGACTGTGTGTGCATGTACAGAGATATGGATATATATCTCTATATAAAAGTATATATAGTATATATTTTTATATAGAGAGATATATCTACTGCCTCTTCTTTATCCACTCATCTATTGATGGACACTTGAGTTGCTTCCGAATCTTAGCTATTGTAAATAATGCCATAATAAACAAAGGGGTGCATATATCTTTTTTAAATTAGTGGTTTTATTTTCTTTGAGTAAATATCTAGTAGTGGAATTACTAGGTCATATGGTATTTCTATTTTTAATTTTTTGAGGAACCTCCTTACTGTTTTCCATGGTGGCTGCACCAGTTTATATTCCCACCAACAGTGCATGAGGGTTCCCTTTTCTTCACATCAGTGTCAGCACGTTATTTCTTGTCTTTGTGATACTAGCCATTCTGACAGGTGTCAGGTGATATCTCATTGTTATTTTGATTTGCATTTCCCTGATGATGAGTGATGTTGAGCATCATTTCATGTGTTTGTTGGGCATTTGTATATACTCTTTAGCAAAATGTCTGTTCAGGTTGCCTGTCCATTTTAAATTTGATTGTTGTTGTTTTGGTGTCGAGTTGTATAAGTTCTTTATATATTTCGGATGCTAACCCCTTATTGGATCTATCATTTGCAGATATTTTCTCACATTCAGTAGGTTGCTATTTCATTTTGTTGATGGTTTCCTTTACTGTGCAAAAGCTTTTTATTTTGGTATGGTCCCCATAGTTTATTTTTGCTTTTGTTTGTTTTGCCTGAGGAGACCTATCCATAAATACGTTGCTAAGGACAATGTCCAAGAGATTACTGCCTGTGTTTTCTTTTAGATCCCTAGTGTATATTTATCTTATAACTATACATTTTACATTTTAACCACTTTTCTCCAGTTCCCCCTCCTCTCATCCCCTGACTCTGGTAACCACAAGTCCTGATCCTTTTCTCTATGAGGTGTGTGTGTGTGTGTGTGTGCACACTTCTTTTTAAAATTGGCTCTAAACTATCATTATTAATGCTCTGTTAAATAAGCAATGATGTTGGAAAAGTGTTTTTTTTTCTTTTAAGTAATTTTGAGGGTTGCAAAACTGACAATTCTTTTTTATTCACTGTCAGTAATTTTGAAAATAACACTTTCTCTACAACTTCTGTCCTTGTGAACTTGACATATACAAATGGTAAAGCCTCTCTGTGAGACAGGATGTTTGTGTTCATCTACTTGGTTTTTTTGTTTGTTTGTTTGTTTTTTGTTTTTGCTTTCATCTATTTGTAATAAAGATTTATTATTCAGTTGGTTTCAACTTTTTAAGCTTCTTAAGGCAACAACGTGCTGTAATAGAGGAAATCATTTAATATGATATATTTTTATCATCTTTGTAGCAGTCTTTTATACAGCTATTAAGATTAATTCTTCTTCAGTATTGTGTAGCATACCATATTTTGTGATCATTTACATTGCTCTGAAGGAAACAATGAGACCTGTCTTCTTTTGCATAGAACATTGTTAAACATTCCAGTGATGGTATTGCAGTTTTCAGTATTTTTCAGTATATATATGAATGAGATATATATGTATCTTTTCCGTTTAGATCAACATGTTCCTTTATAAAATATTCACTTAATCTCGATGGGCTCATTAACTTGATTAGGAAAATGAGTTGGCAAAATAGGGACATTGGTGACTGTTCATTTGTTCAAATAGCTGTAAAACTCAATTTCAAATATTTAACTGAATATTTTCCCACATTTTAAATTTACATTTGACATTTGAAATAAGATCCAAACAAGGAAATTTGTAAATTTACTTAGAATCACCATGATTCTATAGCTACAAAGACAAACTGATCTAATTGTATTGTTTTGGTGACTCAAATACCCCTCACAGTGCTACTGTCAGTGACCTGACTTTCTGAAATGGGAACAACTTGGTAAAGTTCTGAACAAAACCCAAGTACATTCTTTTCTCAATTTATATAGTAATTATATTCCTGTGAATTCATTATATAACAACATGCAATCATATTTTTAGTGATATATAAACCAGAGTTTGAATCTCAGCTCAGATAGTTATAAATAAGTTTTTCACCTACATGAAAATCTAAAGGAACAGTCAAACGTTGGGCATGATGCCTTTTTTTTTTTTAATATAGAGGACTGTCTGCATATTGCAAGGTGTTTGGAATCCCTGGCACAGCCTGCTGTATGTTTATAGTGCTCCTCCAACCCCCCAATCTCGTGATAACCAAAAATGGCCTTTATAGGAAGCTTCTTGTACTGTTGGTGGGAATGCAAACTGGTGCAGCCACTCTGGAGAACAGTATGGAGGTTCCTCAGAAAGTTAAAAATAGAACTAATCTACAACCTAGCAATTGCACTACTAGGCATTTACCCAAAGGGTACAAAAATACAGATTTGAAGGGGTACATGCACCTCTATGTTTATAGCAGCATTATCAACAATAGCCCAAAGTATGGAGAGCCCAAATGTCCATCGACTGATGAATGGATAAAGATGTGGTGTGTACATATGCAGTGGAATATATATATATATATATACACACACACGCACATATGATATATATCATATATACAGTGGAATATTACTTAGCCATCAAATAGAATGAAATCTTGCCATTCGCCATGACATGGATAGAGCTAGAGTGTATATAAGCTAAGTGAAATAAGAGTATATATAAGCTAAGTGAAATAAGTCAGTCAAGAGAAAGACGAATAGCATATGATCTCACTCACATGGGGAATTTCAGAAAGAAAACAGATGAACATATGGGAAAGGGGGAAAGGGAGAGAGGGAAATAAATCATAAGAAACTAACGATGAGAACAAACAGGGTTGATGGAGGGAGGTGGGTGGGGGGATGGGATAGATGGTTGAAGAGTTTCAAGGAGGGCACTTTTTGTGATGAGCACTGGGTGTTGTATGTAAGTGATAAATCACTGAATTATACTCCAGAAACCAATATTGCACTGTGTTAACTGAGTAAAATTTAAATAAATATATAAGTAAATAAATAAATAATTTTTTAAAATAAAAAAAAATGCCCCTTATATTTTCAAAATGCCCCCTAGAGGGCTGTATCACATCTTTTGGTAATGCTCAGAGGCCTACAAATAGTTTGGTACAACTGGAAACCAGGATGCTGGGTTGGGATCTATCAAGAAACAATTCAAGGAGGTACAGAGAAACCAGGTATTGGAAAGGTTTATCTTCCAAGCTAATTAGTTTGGACTTTTGTGTTTGTGAGCCTGTGGAGTTTAGAGTAAGGGACTGACACAGTCAGATTCTTAGAAATGAGTGGATTGGAGGGGTATAGAATGGGAGGCAAGAAAAATCTATTGATTTTACTATAGATTCTCTATTGGCAATTTTAAGAATCTACTTTTTAATATTTTCCTGGGCTCTAGCCTGACTGTTATTTTAGTGTACTTTTTTTTCCTCTCAGATTTTGTATTAGTCTGCTAGAGCTACCATAACAAAAAATCACAAATTTTACAAGAAATTTATTTTTTAAAGTTTTGGAGGCTGGAAAGTCCAAGATCAGGGTGCTAGCAAGGTAGATTCATTCTAAGGCCTTTTCTCTTGGCTTGTGGGTGGCTACCATCTTGCTTTGTGTTCACATATCCTATTCTTTGTGGACATATGGATAGAGAGAGCAAGAGCTCATGAGTTCTCAGGTGTCTCTTCTCATTGTGTCCTCACATGGCCTTTTCTCTGTGCCTGCATCCCTGGTATCTCTTCCTCTTCTTGTAAGGACGTTAGTCCTGTTGAATCAGTAACCCTCCCTTATAACCTCATTTAAAATTAATTATTTCTTTAAAGACTTTTTCTCATGATATAGTCACATTGGAGATTAGGACTTCAACATATGAATTTTAGAAGGACATATAAATTTTAGATCAGTCCCTAACAGATTTTTAGGATAATTTTGAAACGTTTGGACTCCTTGTTTCTGATCTAATAATAACTAAATGTCTTCCCTATATCTGATATCCTCTTTAATACCAGTTAGACCTTAATGCATTTTCCTTTCTCTTTTATATCTGAAGGCTATTAAGATCTCCCTTTTCAGTTTAATTTCTCTTTAATATGTTCCCTAAGATTCACCCTTACTCTAAGGAAATAGTTTCTCTCTATCTTCACCTATCTCTTCCTTTATTTTAATTTCTCTTTTGCTTTCCTGTGGTACTTGGGGCAATCATGTTCTTTAGAGACAGTATTCTAAAACTGTCAGCATTTTTATTTTCTTTGGATCAGCAACAATTTCTTTCAGTTATTTCTCTAGTGTAATCTAAGAAGATGGCATATTTTTCAACAATAATGCTCATTTGTTCTTATTAATAAGATCTATCATCCTTTTATGGTTGAGTCCATAATTTTAGTGTGAAACCTAAAATTCAAAACCTGGGTTTAAACTCATGGAATTAACAAATTTGGGGCCAGCTTGAGTTTGCATAGTTGACTATTGACAACCCTCGTGAATTTAAGATTAATCTTTCTAAAGTATCCTCCTTTGCTCTGAATGTAGAATAGAATTTGGGAAGTAAGATCTGGTAATGCCTATATGAGCCTGACATTAACAATTTAAAGCTGGAAGCTTATATGCCATTGCTCTGTGAAACACATGGAACTTTACTATCTTTGCCAACTTAGGTGAAAAACCATAGTAGAAATAGAGAAATAATGCAGCTGAAACTCTGCCTCTTTCAAGGAAAGATTTTCCTGAGACTCTAAAGCTTCTGTCCTGGTAATAAATGATATCCCCTCTGGTTTTGCATCTTTAGTTATACCCTGACCGATACAGGAGAAATAATAATCTAATGTGCTAAAAAAAGGCAATCAATTTGGAAAAATGGTTCATTATAGTCAAAGAAAATTCTAAATTCTAAGTACCCCAAGTAGACATGCCTTGTAAAAAAAAATTCAAAAATATTTATAATATCCCACAAATATCCAACCAGGGAGGAGGAAAAACCTCTTTCCTTAAAAGAGACCGAAATTAAAATACTTTCTTCAGACTTCTTTGCAATACTGAGTTCCTAAAGATAATGGAAACTTTGTAAATATTTTAAACAGAGGAAATGTAATTAAGGATTCCATTCTGAGCCAAAGTATGTTGTTGTGCAAAGACAAAGACCTAGTAACTACTTGTGGATACCATGCTGACTGAGGGATTCAAAATTAAGGATTAAAGAGCAGAAAAACCAAAATCAATGAAGTACAGGGATTGAGGTGCAAATAACTACTGTGAGTATAATCACAAAATTCAATATAAAACAAAACTATTGAAAATAATGAAGCATAGGGTTATGAGAATGAATAATTATATATGAGTAAAATGGGTTCACTCCTCTCATTAACCATTTGAAGCCTGGGAAGTAGGAGAAGAAAGGAATGGAAGTAAAGGCAGATGAAATTCTGCTTCTTGTACAAGGCAGGATAAAAATTCCAGCATCCGTGCTGAGGCATGGAAGAACAGTAGGGGTTGGCCAGAAGAATAGAGAATTCTCTGGTGACAACAGCAGAAGCCCACTCTGGCTGAGCTTATAGAAAACAGTTTATGGGAAGGATGTTGGGATTTCATAGAAGCAGTGAAAGCACAGGAGTGCCAGAAGGAGAAAGAAACAGGCAACACTCTCCCCACCTACATTTCCCTGTTGAGATCTGGGATTTTTATCAAAACCCCCATAGTAGTCATGTACAACAGACTTGGATTGTAATGAGGCACTCAGATCCTTAAGAATCATTTCATTTCTTCTCTAACAAGTGTTCTCTTGGAAGGACCAGGAGATATCAACAATCAAGACGAGATAAAATGAATTGTCCGGGAACTAGAAGCATCTCTACCCCTAAAAAAAAAATTAAGATTGCATATTGCAACTTCCTGATTTTTTAAAATTATTTCATATTTGGAACATCTAGATGCCTGATATTACTGTAGTGCAGACCCATGATTTTGGTGGAGTATGATTGACATACAAAAAGCTATATACATTTAGTACATACAACTTGATGAGTTTAGAGTAAGCATGCACTCCTGAAACCATCATCTTAATCTATGCCATAAACATATCCATCACTTCCAAAAATTTTCTCCTGCCCTTGTTACTTACTATTAGTATGATTTATATCTGTGTGTGATAAGAACACTTAACATAAGATCTACCCTCTTAGCAAATTTTTAAGTATATAATACATTGTATTGTTAACTATAGGCACTGTATTGTATGGTAGATATCTAGGACTTACTCATCTTGTATAACTGGAAGTTTGAGTAATACCTCCCTAAATCTTCCCCCTACTCTCAGCCTGTGACAGCAATCATTCTACTCTCTGCTTCTGTGAGTTTGGCAATTTCATATATATGACTGAGGTAATTTTTCAACTTAAAATATGTTACTACAAAGATTTGCAGATCTTTAATCAAGCACTATGTTAATACTGTAATATCAAAATACTACGTTGCATTACTTACAGTGTTCACACTGAGTACCTCAAAAGGAAATAATAAAAAAAATGATGTGGCCACTGTGGAAAACAGCTTGGTGACTCCACAAACCTAGAAGGTTGTTGTGAGAATTTGACAAATTAATGTATAATGGTTATAATTACACTTACTACAAAGCAAATAGTCAATACATGTTAGCAATTGTTTAATTTTAAATAAATGTAGATCCTGCATAAGTTGCTTTAAGAGTAATGTCTGCTTATCCTTATCTGTACAGTTCATTTTTACTTCATGCCTCACCATATATTAATGATTTCTCACATAAAGGTGTTTTTAAAGACATCACATTTTCTGACAGTTTTTTTTTGTCTATATTTTTACACCCATGATTCACAAGTATGAATAAGGAGTGCTCTAAGCAATTCAGATAAAATGCCTTTCTTGGACTGGAATCAGTATTCTTTTGCAATTTTTTAATGAGGTTGGCTTTTACTCACAAGTGTGAAAACTTGCTGCAATTCAAAAATTATTCATGTATTCAGATTTTTAGAGTTGGAAGGGACTTTGCAATGGTATAAGGTGTTTAGGATAGCAATACATGAAAAGTTCAACTCTCACAATGATATTTATATGTTTACAATCAAAAGTTCTTTGAGGCTAAGGATATATGTTTTCTATCTCTATGGGAAGTTTTCAGTCTATCTATCCCATGATTCAATAAATGAAGCTATTTATTTGAATTTAATTTAAGCCCTTTACTAGGAATAAAGAATAAGTATTTGTGATTTACAGTTTTAGCTTATAAAATACTACTGAGCAAACTGTTGGCCTACTTTACCTGAGAAGAAATTCTGAGACTGTTTACATGGAACTGTGATTTTAGGTCTTTCTAAATCTGTTATAAATAGTAAGTGTAAGGAAAGTATCAGCTGTGATGTGGTGGAGAGTGTGCTCTCTTCTATGAATATCCAAACAATTCTATTTGGACTTTTATTCCTCCACCTACCATACTCCATTGTAGGGGTTTTATTTTATTTTTTATTTTTTTTAAAAAGATTTTATTTACTTATTTGACACAGAGATAGCCAGCGAGAGAGGAAGCACAAGCAGGGGGAGTGGGAGAGGAAGAAGCAGGCTGTCAGCGGAAGAGCCTGATGTGGGGCTCGATCCCAGAACGCCGGGGTCACGCCCTGAGCCGAAGGCAGACACTTAACGACTAAGCCACCCAGGTGCCCCCGTTGTAGGGGTTTTATAATTTCAAAAGCAATTTGACACGTGTCATGTAATTGTCATAAAATCCTTCTGAAGTACATATTATTATCTCCATTTGTTAAATGAGAAAATTGAATAATCCAGTTAGGTGTCTTTCCCCAGTCCATAAAGTTACTAAATGGAATAGGAGGGCTAACACCCAGAGCTATATTTCCCCACTGCATCTCAGCCGTCATTGCCCCCTTTACACTAAGGACATTTTGATATGCTCCCTTCAGGATCGAGCTCAGTGCTATGCTTAGGCAAAAATACCCAGTGAGTTTGAAGCTATGCATGAAGGAAGGGGGATGGTGGGTGACTGTTGATGGCTCTGGAAGAAAGGGGCTTGATGAAAAAAAGTACATGGGACTCTTAAGAGTAGTGAGAACTCTTTCTTGATCCTTGTTGCAATAAAACGTGAAAAAGTTGGAATGAAGGAAAAGACCTTGCACCTCCTCTAACGATGACATCTCCCTCTCAGTAATTCACTGACCTTCCCCTCTCCCTCTGCACCCCTGTCAATTATTGTTCCTTGATGAATTATTATCCATCAAGGTAGGATGGATACCTGATATATCTTCTATTGACTTCAAAGAAGCCATGTTGGCAAATGAAAACTAGTTTTATGAAAAAGTGTCATGATAGTGATTCAAGGAGGAAAAAAGTAATCCTGAGGGAATAGAAGGATGTGCAAATGCTGAGATGAACTTTTGGTCTCTATTTATACTATTCTTTACTTAACCATCATAGAGACAAAACTTGTAATTGCGAAATCTCACTTCTCCTTCCAACCATTTTCTCTCAGGGTCAAAAGCACAGAAATTCAGTAAGGTAGCTAGAAGGGGCACATCATCCCTCCAACCCCATCTAAGTCCCGTAGCCACAAGGGATGCCTGGTCCACTTGGACACCCAAACAGCTTGTGTTGGGAGGTTGAGGCCAGTCAGTTCCATCCCTGCTTCCTGTCAAGTTCCTCCACATCTCATCCTCATCACCTATCATCTCTTGTATACATACCCACTACTTTTCAGCTCAGGGCCCCATCCCTCTGACTTTCATACTTTAATGGATCACAGTCCTCCAATTAGGTACTGGGGAATCATGTTCTGTTATAAGGAACACCTTCTGTTTCTTTGGCATCTTCATAGAACATTCTCTTCACCTGTCATTCCTACAAGATACCATATCTTTTTCAGCTCCAGTGGAAGGAACTATTACTCTCACACAGCCAGGAAATTTTAGGCTTGCTGCTAGTGATGGAAGTTAGGATTGTTCCAAATCAGCTGGGCTCCCCATTTGCTGATTCCCATTATTTTACTCCTCTTCTCATGTCAGTTCCTGTCCTCTTTTAATGCTTAGGCAACATGACCATACTACACCCTATCCCTTCCTCCTCACTCTTTTGACAGATGGGCCAGCTATCTGCAACCTCCACTGGAGACTTTGGCACTTTATTCATCTACTCCCAACTACACAAAGAGTCATCTTGGGATATTTCAATAGCACGTCTAGTTTTATGTTCTGTGACCTTAACTTTGTTGATTTTACTTTCGTTCCATTCTGGTGCCCTACTCCTTTGGCACCTCCTCCCCACTGGATTTTATCGTCGTTTGAAATTTCCATTTCAAATTTCTTAAACTCCAATATTACACACACTCTTTCAATCTGCCCTCAGTAAGTTTCCCAAGAGCTTCTTACTTATTAAATTCAAAGGATTCTTTCCAATGCTTAACAGCCCTTTCTGCTGAATGTGAATTTCTTCTTGAAATGCCCTTTTCCCCTATACTACTTAGTTGCTTTTTCTTCTGTCTCTTCGGCTTCCCTTTATCATCTGTTCCAGGCCCTTCTGTGGTGTTCCCTGGCTTCCACTGCGACTTTCCTCTCTTCTCATGTCACGTACATTCTGGCTTTTTCCTTTGCTCTCATAGCTCTAATAGGCACGTGGATGCTGGTGACTCCTAAATATCTTCAGCTCAGGTAGACCTTTCCATTAGGTATTTATTTATGTTATTGTCAGATCTACATCTTTCCATGGGTATCCTACAGCCATTCACCTTAAGCATATCCCACACTAAATTCATCTTCCTCCCCAAATTCACTTCTACTTGCTATTTTTAGTCTTAGTTGTCAGCATATACCCAGTCCATGAAACTGAAAATGGGGAAATTGTTCTTTTCTTTTTTCTTTCCTTCCCTCTCCCATAAACAATGAGTCATAAAGCTAGCTTGCTCAATTCCTCATATATTTTTTCTATTTTTTCTTTTCTTCAACTCTCTTCCTTCTCATCAGTTTTCTGCACTGTTTTCCCACACTCCCCCATCCTCCCAACACCAGCCTAAGTGTTCCCTGCACTTTTTCTTTTTTTCCTAATAACTCTTTATTCAGTTTTGGTTCAGTTGCTGCCTTCTGTAGGCTTGGTCTGCTCAATCCAGGAAAGAGAGCTGAGCTCTTACTCAAGCTGAGCTCTTATTCAAGACTTAGCCCATTACTTCAGCACCCACTATTCCCAGAGACCAGGATCAGTCCTTGATTTTGTTTCATTTCAACTTGTTCATTCCTACCAAGTTCAGGAATCTTACCAAGGAAGGGGCCTAGCTTCTTTTAATCTGGGGTTTTATGATGTCACTTGATGTAGTTTTTATATCATAGGTTTGATATTTTACCCAAGTGTTTAAATTTTTCATATTATACAATAAATAATAAATACTATGTGGAATAAAGAAGAAATGAGTACATTAAGAAATGTTTACTGTAACCAAATAAATTTAGCTCTTTATTCAGGTACTAACATAGAAACCCAACATATAAAACCAAGAAACAAGTAGCTATCCTGGGTAAATCCCAAACACCAGTTTTCCCCATCTCCATGGATTCCCGAAGGGATACTCAGAGGGCAGTTTGAAAGCTGATCTAGCAGAAAGAAAGCTAAGCAGAGAGCAAAGAATTTTAGTCTTATCTTTGAAACTTAATTCCATGCTCTCTGTTTCTGACCTATGAAGTGTAAATTGATACTGCTTTCCCCACCTGCTTTTTGGGGTGTTGGAGGAGTTTAAAAAGCATATTTGAATAAATATTTTATGAAGAAAAATAACTAGGCAAATGTAAGGCTAAAAGTAATGCTTTATTAATTAGAAATGAAGATGAGAAGTTATTTTTGTTTTTGTTTCCTGTGTGTCACCCTTTGGAGAAATGGGAAATGGGAAGGAAATTAGTGTTGTTTTTTTTTTTAAAGATTTTTTATTTATTTATTAGACAGAGATAGAGACAGCCAGCGAGAGAGGGAACACAAGCAGGGGGAGTGGGAGAGGAAGAAGCAGGCTCATAGCTGAGGAGCCTGACGTGGGGCTCGATGCCATAACGCCGGGACCACGCCCTGAGCTGAAGGCAGACGCTTAACCGCTGTGCCACCCAGGCACCCCAGGAAATTAGTTTTTATACATTTCATAAATAAAGGAACTTTAAGAGTTAAGAATATATGACCCAGTTTCCATGAATAGTTTCAGGTGGAATTATATGCAGAATTTCATCTGTGCATACATTTTGGCAGGGAAGGGATTCATGGCCATCAGGACATTAAGAACCACTGTCTTGGAAACTAATAAAAACCTTCCCTCTCTCCCTGCACCTTTACCCTCTTTGAGTTTGATGGGCATCTTCTGCTTCTAGTGTACACTCTCTTAACACCTTGTATAATACTCATCACGGTACCATCTCCTACTCTTCCTGTGAACTATGTAATCCTGTCGTAGAGCAGTTTTAATATGCCGTGTGTATTAAGGCAGAAAAACAACTAATACAGTGTAGAAATATGTAAAACAACAAGCATTTAAACAAGGTTTTCTGCTAAGTCTTTAATTAGCTGGAAAATACCATGACCAAAGTAATTTATCACCTAAATGTTTTTTTTTTAATTTGCTCAGTTAGGTCATAGCATATTTTTCACTTGTTTCTGCTAAAAGATATATGACTTAATTTCTGATTTTGACTTATAAATCTTTACAATTTTGACAATCAGCATTAATTTTTAAAAGATTAAGGATGAACCAATATTAAGTATGATGTCTACTCCTTCTTTCTATGTGTAGCGGGGCAGGGGGAAGAAGACTCCACATGGAAGCGAGGATCAAGTTTAGACTTGCCATTGCCCTTTCACTCATTTACTGTAGGGCTGCACACATGCCCAATGCAGGAAGCTGCCAAGGAGATTTGCAGTTGGAAACCACATAAGTCTGTGATTCTCATGCATAGTCCCAGCACAGCTGACCCCTTAGAGCAACCCTGAAAAGTGTATGCACAGCTCAAGGCTTTACAGTGCTCAGGGCAACATCACATGGAAGTGAGCAACTGAGGTATGAAGTGTTTCTCTGCATTTGATTGGGACAGAGAGGGTGGGATGGAGTATATATTTCTTATACGTTCTCTGACAAAATGAAAAATCGTACATTTCCACTCTTGAATGTTTTAATAACAACCGCATTGCAGTGGATCCAATGTGTTTGGTGACTGGTTATAAAGAATAACAAGGTCATAGTTAGGGCTTCATTAATATCCCATTTGACCCATATGTTTCAAGAATTGGTTGTGAGTCCTAACCCTCACTCTGAGTCTATGAATGTGTGAGTAAAAACTTGAAAATTGATCTCAGCATTTGTTGCTTTAAAAAAAAAAATGAATATAGCACATACAGATTGTCGGTTATCTTTTTTTTTTCAGAAGGTAAAATCTTATCCGCTTTTCAATGCCTGTCAACAAATGGGGTATGCTTAAGTTATGTTCTTCGGGTGTGATCTCATCACGTAATGTAGTGCTATTTGGTTTCTCCTGACCTTAGTGCAGAAGAAAATTGATCATTATTTTGTGAAAGATATGTAATGAGGTATCAGGCTGTACTTTATTTCACAAACACTGGGTTTGCCAGATTGCTTTGTGATTATACTTAAAATATTATAGAAAGTCCTAAGAACTGACCTCCTGGCCTCCTTAGTGATCTTTCTATTCCTCATCCTGCTTTATACTCTGTTCTCTCTCTGTTCAGTGTGATAATATTATAACATGACATCTAGCAATATAGACTGATAAAGGAGTCCTCTCAATTACGGCCTTCAGATTTTTGAAGAAATTTTGCTCTTTGGGAAGGAGAGTGAAGTCTCTTTATTCCAGGATTGCTATATATCCTTGCTACACTAGATCTTACTGAGAAAGGGATGCACAATCTATATAACATATCTGGCTGATTTCTAAAGCAATTGTTGCTGAATTACATTCCCACCTAACTCCTGAGCCCACAACTGCATGGCTACATGTGACTTGCTAGGATTCTCAACAATGGTAAAAGTTCTAGGACTGGAATAAGGGAATAATCTGTTTTGAAGTGTAAAATTTACACTGTCTTTGGAGCATATCCAGGGAAGAGATAAAGACAAGAGAATTTCTAGTTCTTAATCATAATGGACTCCATTTGAATGTATTCTCTTGGAATCTGGTATCAGCACTTCCATATGTGCTCAAGAGGAAGTATAATCAGGTGCTTTGTTAGCAAGAGTAGAGGGGGCTATGATTCAGTGGAAAGAATAGTGGGCCAAAGTTATATAGGCTCAAGTCTGACCTATATTAAAGCTTGGGCAAGTCACTTAAAATTGATTGATTGATTGATTCATTCATTCAGATATCTATTTTGTACCAGAATTATGCTATGACATGGAGACTTTATCTGTGAGATAGGGACAGTAATTTGAAATTAAAATGAAGTAATACATCTGAGAACATTGTTTATAATTGAAAGCTATTTATTTTGATCATGTGGTGAAAATGAAATTGAAAAAATAAAAATACTTTCTAAAAGAAGTAATTGGATATGTAATGTGGTATAAAGTGTCTCATTATTTGTAAAAGATTAATATAGGATAACTTTTTTAAAAAATTGATTTTTGAGGAGATTGCGCTCTCTTTGGAAGTTAGACATATTCATAGGGCAATTCACATTAATGATATTGGATGCTATTCCCTGAAGTAGTAATTGTTCAGCTTTTACTCCAGGGGTAGATACACAGTCATAACTGATCTTGATTAACATAGGAAATTTGTCTATCACTGGAATCCTAATTTGACTAAGGGGATAACTGTGGGTTCAGAATATTTGAAAATTTACTTCAGGAGTTTTAATTGAAGCTCATCTGATTATATAGAGGTAACAACAGTGACTTTTGGTGGGAAAAATTCCAATAGTCTGTCATGTTCTGCTACTCTTGAACTGGGTTTGGTCTCATATCAGATTCCAAAATGAGATGGAGTTGTGCACTGACTTAATAAGTACATTGAACAGAAACAGGAGGCTTTTGATCAATTTAAATGTCATAATTTTGTTTGATGTGAACACCAATGATTCCTTGTTGAACAGTGTTTTTTGTTATATAGAAGATAAAAATCTGTTTAAAATTACTGTTATGATTTCCATAATTCTGAAAAATAACGCTCCAGAATAGAGATTTGAAACTACTAAAAAAACAAAAACAAGAACAAAAAACAACCTAGCCCCAGTGTCCCACCCTGAGACACCAGAATGTGAAGACAGGTGTGTAGGAAGCAGGGTTGGCCCCTGCATCCATTTACCTTCAAGGGGTGATCTCAGGTGGTCTTGCTCAGAGAAGGAAAGAGTCCAGGCAGAAGGAAAGGTCTGGCCTATTTGGAAAGAAAACCAGTGCTCAGGTTGCTTGCCTTTGTTGTCCCACCATAGCAAGTCAAGTCATAAGAGTAGATTATAAAACGTTCTATGTCAGCTATTTCCTTTTCTTCTTCACAGCAGCCCCATGTTGTAGATCAGGTGGGTTTTATAAATCTTTCTTTTATAGAGGAATAAGTTGAGCTTCTGATTAAATAATTGATAAACATTACACAGAGAATAAGTAGCAGGAGAGCGGCTTGCAGTCAGGTCTTCTGAACTCTATTCTGCTGTCAGTTGGCAGCCCGACTGCCTCTCTTTCAACACAGTCATGTGTTGGACATGAAACAAGGAAGCAACTGCATCCCCTTAGGGAGAATCTCAGAGATGTTTGACACAGAAGCAGGGACTTTGGGAGGATATGAGGTAAAAGATCACAAACTAATTTGCCACAATAGAGAATTAATTACCAATGGTGGGTGATTTGCACATCTTGATAGTGATGGATTGGAATGGTATGGACACACCTCTGGAGTAATCTGTACTTGCACCTCTGTAGCACTTTGAATCTAATCAGAGCTATACTATGGATCCTTTTTGGGAAAAAGGAGCTCAGCCCAAACATCCTTATATTCAAAAGGAGTGACAAGATACCAAAGACTTGTAACTGAACAAATTAGCCATGTGAGCATTTTTTATGAAGATTAAAGCAATGGAAATGTCCTCCTCCTCATATTGCAGCATTTTAGAGTATGGGAAGATGCTTGTCAATGTTTCTAAAATTTTTGGTGGGAGGTGCAAAACCAATGTAAAAACAGACAGCTAGAAATTCTGAATAGGATAGAACAAAAGAATGCATTATAATGAACATGTTGATGGGAAGGTGTATCAGGTAACATACATCTTTTTTATACCAAATTTTGACAGTCTTCATTATGTGTGCCTATATTTTCTGTTCTTTTAGCTCAGGAGTTGGCAGAATCTGTTTTGTCTTAAAAAATATAACATGTGCAGTCACAACTTTCCATTTAGTGTGTTGTGCTAAACATCCAAGGGACAGAGTCAGAAAATACTCATGGTATTCAAATTAATACCAAATTTTCCCACTTATTAAGACCCCTAAATCTGTGACTCATTTCTTTCTCAGATTTCTCATGTTGAGAAATAACCTTTATTAGGTAGCCAGCCAAAGGTCTTAAAATTTTTAGTACAAGGTTGATAGGAGATCTAAAAATCATACTAGAAATTGGTCACAGTTTTTTTCCTTTCATATATATTTCAGTGCTTTTCCCATGTTAGCTGACCTTGACCCACGAAGGAACTCTTCCTGAAACAAGATGACTTATTACTAGTAATAATTTGCTTTTGGAGGTGACAATGCCCTTGGGGGCCCAATCCCTGCCTCTTATTGAATCTTTGTATTTCATACTTAGCCAGCCCTTGCCTTGTATATAGTAAACAACATTGTAACTGTTGGGCATGACTAAAGTCATCATTTTCTCTAACCCTTTCATCCTGGGAAAATAAGTCCCAAAAAGATACCTTCACTTATGAAAAACTAATTCAGCGAAAAGCTAAATCTAAAATCCAGGACTCCTGTCTCAGGACCTCTAGTCAGCACCCACTAGTATGATAAATACCTGTTGACTCCATAAAGCACTAAAATTGCCTTTGCAAAGGTCACAAATGTCCTTCTAATTGCCAGACCCAGTTTTTCCATTTCTAATATGTCTCTGTCTGTATGCTAGAAAACAGAGAAAAGAGATATCCTAGGCACAGCCACCCCAACTTCCTAATTTCAGATAAGTGGTTATTTGCACCATCCTTGTCTGCCTTCTCTTGAGCCAGTGGACATCTATCCAAGAGCTGTCCTTTTACCTGGACTCAATTTCATTTCCTCCAGCTTTTTCAGGAACTTTCTCTATCAAGTGTATGCCTTCGTCTGCAGTTACAAATACCTCATCTTTATTTATTTATTTAAAAAAAATTTTTATTATGTTATTCACCGTACAGTACATCATTAGTTTTTGATGTAGTGTTCCATGATTCATTGTTTGTGTACAACACCCAGTGCTCCATGCAGTATGTGCCCTTCTTAATACCCATCACCAGCCTATCCCAGTCCCCCACCCTCCTCCCCTCTGAAGCTCTCAGTTTGTTTCCCAGAGTCCATAGTCTCTCATGGTTCATTCCCCCTTCTGTTTACCCCCCCTTCATTCTTCCCTTCCTTCTCCTACTGATCTTCCTATTTCTTATGTTCATAAATGAGTGAAACCATATGATAATTGTCTTTCTCTGCTTGACTTATTTCACTTAGCATAATCTCCTCCAGACCCGTCCATGTTGCTGCAAATGTGTAATCGTTCTTTCTGATGGCTGAGTAATATTGCATTGTATATATGGTCCATATATACAAATATCTCATCTTTAAACTTGCCTTTCGGCTGGCTATTTACCTTTATGGTAGAAATACACTCAAGTCTGACATCCCCTGATCTTGGTCCCCTACACTTCCACTACTCTTCTCGCAATCACCTTCTGAAAAGAGTAGTTTATTCTTCCTGTCCATACCTTCTCCCATCTACGCTCCAACTCCCTGTTGTGTGGCCTTTCCTTACCTGTCCTGTCACTGGCCTTGCTAGCATTTCAAGTGCTTTCTAATTATCAAATCCAGTAGATACTTTTCAGTCTTTATTTCATATTTCTGTGACATTTGGCAGTGCTCACCTATTTTGGACGAGTATTATCCGTTTTGGTG
This sequence comes from Ailuropoda melanoleuca, assembly GCF_002007445.2. NCBI lineage: Eukaryota > Metazoa > Chordata > Mammalia > Carnivora > Ursidae > Ailuropoda > Ailuropoda melanoleuca. The sequence goes on along the minus strand of NC_048224.1, from coordinate 76,578,660 downwards.
ACCCAGTATCTTAATCCATTTTCTTTGGGGAATTTTATACCTTTTGAGGCAGGGCTTGGCTGCCAAATGCTGGATACCTACTCTCTCACTGTCTTTTCTTCACCGTCTCCTCTAATATAGATATTCCAGAAGAATTTGATTTTATACCCCTTGTCTCTCTCTATCAGGGCTTCTCAGCCTTTTTTATATCATGGCCTACATAGTAAAATAATAATATAGCACACTGAGTGTAAATAGGAGGGGATTTGGAGGTGGCTGTAAGGGAGGTTTAGCGGAAAACAACTTGTATTTTCTTCATATTACATATATATGATAAGAAAAATAGAATAAAAACCTTCCAAAATAAACATTTTTTGAACTTTTATTGAGACATTTGGGTTTGCTTCTGTGACTATAACTTCTTTACATAGGTTTTATGCTTGAATGGCTTGCAATTCTTTTTTTTTCCCCCAAGTTTTTATTTAAATTCCGGTTAGTTAACATATGGTATAATATTAGTTTCAGGTGTAGCATTTAGTGATTCAACAGTTACAGACAATGTGTATTACTTATTCACAAGTGCCTTCCTTAATCCCCCCCACCTCCCCTCTGGTAACCATCAGTTTGTTCTCTGTAATTAGGGGTCCATTTCTTGGTTTTCCTCCCCTCTTTTCCCCCATGTTTAATTCTTAAATACCATATATGAGTGAAATAATACGGTATATATCTTCAACTGACTTATTTCGCTTAGCATAATACTCTCTAGCTCCATCCACATCATTGCAAATGGCAAGATTTCATTTTTTATGGCTGAGTAATATTCCAGTGTGTGTGTGTGTGTGTGTGTGTGTGTGTGTGTGTGTACACGTACGCATCTTCTTTATCCATTCATCAGTTGATGGTCATTTGGGATCTTTCCATAATTTGGCTATTGTTGATAATGCTGTTATGAATATTGGGGTGCATGTAACCCTTGAATTAGTATTTTTGTATCCTTTGGGTAAATAGTGTAATTGCTGGATTGTAGGGTAGTTCTATTTTTAACTTTTTGAGGAACCTCCGTACTGTTTTCCAGAGTGGCTGCACCAGTTTGCATTCCCACCAGCAGTGTATAAGGGTTCCCCTTTGTCCACATCCTCACCAACACCTGTTGTTCCCATGTGGTTAATTTTAGCCATTCTGATTGGTGTTAGGTGATATCTCATCATAGTTTCGATTTGTATTTCCCTGATAATGAGTGATGTTGAGCATCTTTTCATGTGTCTGTTGGCCATCTGTATGTCTTCTTTGGAAAAAATGTCTATTCATATCATTTGCCCATTTTTTAACTGGATTATTTGTTTTTGGGGTGTTCGATTTGATAAGTTCTTTTAATATTTTGGATACTAGCCCTTTATCAGATATGTCATTTGCAAATACCTGCTCCCATTCCATAGGTTGCCTTTTAGTTTTTCGATTGTTTCCTTCACTGTGCAGAAGCTTTTTTTTTTTTTTTAAAGATTTTATTTATTTATTCAACAGAGATAGAGACAGCCAGCAAGAGAGGGAACACAAGCAGGGGGAGTGGGAGAGGAAGAAGCAGGCTCACAGCAGAAGAGCCCGATGTGGGGCTCGATCCCATAACGCCGGGGTCACGCCCTGAGCCGAAGGCAGACGCTTAACCGCTGTGCCACCCAGGCGCCCTTGTGCAGAAGCTTTTTATATATATTTTTTTTCAGCAGAAAGTGTGTTTATTGATAACAGGGACTTAGACATTCTTCATCCTGTGCCTTAGTGCATATTTTTTTTAAATCTATAGAATATAGTTTTATTCTGTCTTTTAATGTGCATTTTGCAACTACAGTTTGTTCTCGTTTTGGTATTTATTAACAGTTTGTTCTAGTTCGTTTGTTCATTTTAACTTTTTTTTTTAATGATTTTTTATTATATTATGTTAGTCACCATACAGTACATCCCAGGATTCCGATGTCAAGTTCGATGCTTCATTAGTTGCATATAACACCCAGTGCACCATGCAATACGTGCCCTCCTTACTATCCATCACCAGTCTATCCCATTCCCCCACCCCCTCCCCTCTGAAGTCTTCAGTTTGTTCCTCATAGTCCATAGTCTCTCATGTTTCATTCCCCCTTCTGATTACCCCCCCTTTCTTTATCTTTTTTTTTTAAAGATTTTATTTATTTATTCAACAGAGAGAGACAGCCAGCGAGAGAGGGACCACAAGCAGGGGGAGTGGGAGAGGAAGAAGCAGGCCCATAGCAGAGGAGCCTGATGTGGGGCTGGATCCCATAACAACGGGATCACGCCCTGAGCTGAAGGCAGATGCTTAACCGCTGTGCCACCCAGGTGCCCCAGAAGCTTTTTATCTTGATGAAATCCCAATAGTTCATTTTTGCTTTTGTTTCCCCTGCCTCTGAACATCTATCTAGTAAGAAGTTCCTATGGCCAAAATCAAACAGGTTGCTGCCTGTGTTCTCCTCTAGGATTTTGATGGTTTCCTGTCTCACATTTAGGTCTTTCACCCTTTTTGAATTGTGTATGGTGTAAGAAAGTGGTGCTGTTTCATTCTTTTGCATGTTGCTATCCAGTTTTTCCAACACCATTTGTTGAAGACACTGTCTTTTTTCCATTGCATATGCTTTCCTGATTTGTTGAAGATTATTTGACCATATAGTTGTGGGTTCATTTCTGAATTTTCTGTTCTGTTCTGTTGATCTGTGTGTCCATTTTTATGCCAGTACCATACTGTCTTGATCACTACAGCTTTGTTATATAACTTGAAGTCTGGAATTGTGATGCCTCCCGCTTAGTTTTTCTTTTTCAAGATTGCCTTGGCTATTCGGGGTCTTTTGTGGTTCCATACAAATTTGGGGAGTGTTTGTTCTAGCTCTGTGAAAAATGCTATTGGTATTTTGATAGGGATTGCATTAAATATGTAGATTGCTTTGGGTAATATAGATATTTTAGCAAGATTTGTTCTTCCATCCGTGAGCATGAAATGTTTTTCTATTTCTTGGTGTAATCTTCAATTTCTTTCATAAGTGTTCTATAGTTTCCAGAGTACAGATCTTTTTACTTTTACCTTTTTTATTAGGTTTATTCCTAGGTATCTTATGGTTTTTGGTACAATTGTAAATGGGATTTTTTCCCTTGGTTTCTCCTTCTGCTGCTTCATTATTGGTGCTTAGAAATGCAACAGATTCCCATATGTTGATTTTGTATCCTGTGAATGTACTGAATTTGTGTATCAGTTCTAAGTTTTGGGTGGAGTCTTTTGGATTTTTTATATAAAGTATCATGCCATCTACAAATAGTGAAAGTTTGACTTCTTCCTTGCCAATTTGGATGTCTGTTATTTCCTTGTGTTGTCTGATTGCTATGGCTAGGACTTCTAGTAGTATGTTAAATAGTAGTGGTGACGGTGGACATCCCTGTCTTGTTCCTGGCCAGTTTTGCCCCACTGAGGATGATATTTGTATATGGCCTTTATGATGTTGAGATATGTTCCCTCTATCCCTACTTTTTGAGTTTTTTTTTTAATCGTGAATGGATGTTGTATTTTGTCACATACTTTTTCTGCATCAGTTGAAAGGATCATATGGTTCTTATCCTTTTTTTAAATTAATGTGGTTGGTGTATCACATGAATTCATTTGTGAATATCGAACTACCCTTACAGTCCAGGAGCAAGTCTCATTTGATTGTGGTGAATGATTTTTTTGATGTACTGTTGGATTTGCTTTGCTCATATTTTATTGAGAATTTTTGCATCCCTGTTCATCAGAGATATTGGCCTCTAGTTTTCTTTTTAGTGGAGTCTCTATCTGGTTTTGGCATCAGGGTAATGCTGGCTTTATAGAGTGAACTTGGATGGCTTGCAATTACTCACCAAGACTTTTTTTCTATGACTTATTTTATTTAAATTCAGTTAGTTAACATACAGTGGATCATTATAGTCTTAGATGTAGAGTCTGGTAATTCATCAGTTGCATATACACCCAGTGCTCATTACATCATGTGGCTTCCTTAATACCTATTACAGTTGCCCCATCCCCCCACCTACCTCCCCTCCAGCAACGTTCAGTTTATTTCCTATAGTTAAGAGTCTCTTATAGTTTGTTTCCCCCTAACCAAGACTTTTAAAATGAAAATGATGATCTCTTCAAATTCTTGATGGCTACCATGGAAGAGTGAGGGTTCCACAGGGCACGTCATCAGATCCTGCTCTGCTTTGGCCATTCTGAAGGAGTTTCACATTGAAGCTGTTCATGGCTGAAGGAGACTGGAGACCTCTGACCCCTCAAGAATCTACTAAAAAAAAAATCTAGCCATACTGAAGCTTGTGGGGATCAATTTCTTGCCACAGACGTGCAGCCAATTTAAGGCATAGCGTGTGTCATGGACATGCTGGTTAGGAAGCTCTGTGTATACCATTTCCTCTCAGCCTTGTTCCTCCTCAGCATACCTGAGGGATGCATCAGTAACACCTTGACTTACAATGGCATATCTTTGAAAAATTCAGGGTAATTCTATTACATTACCCAGAGGGACATTCTCCATACTTCCCTCTGTACTTAAGAATGAACATTCTGCACCCTATCTTTTATAAATTTTACCAAGTCTCCTGGCTGTAATAATCACATCTATGGATAATGTCCTCACCTACATGTCCAGCCCCAACCTCTCTTGGGCCATTCTACATTTCCTGCTTCCTGAATTTCATTATCATGTACATGTCTTGTCAACATTTTACAGTTAGTATGTTTCAAACTGAACATATATAGTAAGTTTTAAGCACTTACCAGTAAAACCATACTTTTCAGAGAGATCTTCCTATTGCCAGTTAGGGTTGTTGTGTTTTTTTTTCTCCTCATCTTAAACATTTCTACAAGAGTAAACTTCCAAGAATAGCCCTCTGTACTTTGTTGTGACTTGCTACTTTATACTGTTATATATGAACCTGCATTACTGCCCTTCCTCATCTGTAATTTCTTTGAGGGAAAACTACACCATAGTTTTCTGTGCCTGCTGCAACACATTGCCAGAAAGTTGGTGGCTCAACACAACTTAAAACAACTGTGAAACTCTCTCACAGTTCTGGAGGCTAGAAGTCTGAAATCAATGTGTTAGCAAGACCACACTCCCTCTGGCAGCTCTAGGGAAGAACCTCTCTTGGTCCTCCTGACTTCTGGTGGCAGCTGGCAATCCTTGGCTAGTGGCCACATCACTCCAGGGTCTGCTCCATCTTCATATTACTTTTGCCTCTCCGTGTCTGTCTCTTGTCTCTTTCTTCCTTTCTTCTTCTTTTTTTTTTTTTTAGGATATTTATTTATTTAGAGCGTGACAAAGCACACGCAGGGGGAGTGGCATAGGGAGAGGGAGAAGCAGGCTCCTGCAGGGAGCCTGATGTAGGGCTCGATCCCAGTTCCCTGGGATCATGACCTGAGCCTAAGGCAGACGCGTAACCAACTGAGCCACCCAGGTGCCCCTCTCATCTCTTTCTTACAAGGTTACATGTGATGGCATTTAGTGCCCACCCAGATAATCCAGCATAACCTCCCTGTCTCAAGATCTTTAACTTAATCTCATCTGCAAAGACCCTCTTCCCAAATAAGGTAACATTCACAGGTTCCAGGGACTAGGACATGGACATTTTTGGGAAGCCGTTTTTTGATCTACCACAATGTTTTAAAATGTGTTCTTAAGAGTCATGCGTGATATTTTCAACTTGAAATATTTTGGTTTGCCTCAGGATTGGCAAAATGGAAAGAGAGAACTAGTGTTAAATCAATGTACACAACGCAAAGATCATACCTAATTTAATGTTCTATTCAGTAACTAGCATAGAGATATTGGACAGACCAGCCAGGCACTGCCTATATGTTCAGAGCAGAATCAAACCGGACCTGCTTCTTTCAGTGTAGTGGATCTGCATTATCCCAAGAGCAGGACATACTCATACCATAACTCCAAGGGCCATTCTTCTGAATTACAGTGAATCAAAATTTCTGACACATTTAACACTAATCAATTCTAACATTTTTGCAGGAAAACGTTCTGGTTTTGCTTCATTTTGTTTTTAAACATTTTTAAATCCTGTCTGTCAAAAACATTGATTTATTCAGTTCACCACATAGTTATAGATTGCTTAGCACTATTGATAGATTAAATGGGCAGACAGAAATGAATTATGTACATATGTAATTTAAACTAATTCTCTCACTAAGCAGAACTATGAAGTAGGTCAAGTCTTTTGGGGTATAGTTGTATTTTCCCAAACAATTTGACAGTTTAGGTATCTAGTGCCTTCATACTTGTGTGACTGTGTATATAGAGAGAGGAATGTCAAACATAATGTTAATATAAAGTATTATATTGCATAAGGGCAAACCCAACAGACTTCTCCAAGAAGACAGGCCTTTATTATCTTCTATTCTCGCTCTCAGTTTTTCAGGCTTTCAGAATAGGTGGAAGTGGTATTATTTTTGATAAGGGAAGCACACCATATAGGTGGTCACACCAAATAGATGGTTACTTCCTCTGTGCATAAATGTAGTCCTGATTCTGATTACTATAATCCATATAAATAATAAGTTAGGACATGTCTTAAATTAGACCTCAGCACTGTATTCAACTGAAGAGGGAAACAAAAGCAATGGGATGAGGAAGTAAAAAGTAAATCCCCTAGTATATGATTTCAGAAAATCATTGCAGTTCTTTTTTCTTCCCTCTTACTAATTGGAAGTTTTAGCACACAGCCTTTCTGTTGTACTTGAGCAGAGAAGCAGGAAAATCTATTAGCAGTTCTGTAGTGCTGTTGGCAGCCCTGTCAGATTGCAGCTCTTGGCTGCAGCGAGAGAGCTTGTTAGGATTTTGAGGCTTCATGCAAGCATGCAGTCATTGACTTTTGGCAATGTCAGTTCATTTGCACAGGATATACAGAACCCATTCGGACATGAATGTCCTGCTTCATAGGGCATAAATGTACTACGACTCTACAGTGGTCTGATATTTATTCGGAATCATTATTTTTCCTTTCCCTTAAAAAACTTTTCTACGATACTGAAAAAAAATCAGCTTCTTGCTAATTAGAAGCCTCAAATGTCAAGAAAGGGAATCTAGTAGTAATAGAAAAGCAGAATCATAGATGAGTGACTCATCAGTGGATGGAAGAATATATGTGTGTAGAATTTATGCTATAGGTTGTTTATATGTCTAATATGGTTAAAAATAAAAGCTAAATTTTCTCTTTACCATAAATGGGTAGGGTTCTGGCTAGTTCCTTAGTGATTTAAATAGGCTACACAGTGTGTCATATGGAAAACCAAAAGTTTAGTAGCAGAGTGTTCTTTAACAGTCTGTTAACATTAAATCCCTCCTCCCATCCCCATCACTTGTGTTAGGCGAGAACTCTTCATTCATCCACCCATTTCAACAAACGTTTATGCAGTACCTATTGTGCGGAAGGCATGTGAAAGACAGAAGTGAAGTCACTAGAACTGTAGCGTGGTGGAGGCACAGGCATGGAAACACAGGCAGGAGGAACACAGACCAGATTGGGCACAGTGACGTCAGCCAGGCCAGGGCACCAGGAGGTGCCATTCCCTGGAAGGCAGCTCTTGAAGGCAGTGAAATGACAGTGTGCAGAGACAGCAGGGCACCTTCTAGGGGCTTAATAGGGGGAGGTTAAGGGAAGAAGCTGAAGATTCAGGTGGAGGTCAGATTTACAAGCCCAAATCAGGATTTTATGTTATATTCTTTAAGTAACATGAAGTATTTTAAACTGCTGACAGATTTTAAATAGGGAGATAATATGAGAATTGATTTCCACTAGGAAATTAAAGCTAAGAAAGGCTTAAGGTGCCTTTTCTGACACAGGTAAAGAGAGAAAAACATTTTCTCCCCAAGATGCTTTGAGAAAAAAAGGTGCCAAAAAATTTGGAAAACAGTTTGTATTAGATCCCCTTTTTTGGAGATTCTCTATTCACATTAGCATATTAGGGGAGTGTGAAAAGCTGGTAGCAAACAAATCATTCTAATTTTCTTTAAGCCAGGGTCTTTCAACTTTTTGATAATAATAATAATAATAATAATAATAATAATAATAATAATAGCAGCAACATAGAGGAAGAGGGCTTCTGTGGTACCTGAACTCTATGCTTATATTCATGACTGAATTAGGAAATCCTACAGATGGGTTTGGGTAGTGACTGATGATAAATCTCAACATTAGCTCTACTAAAACTGAAGAGATGACAGGACAGAGGACAGATATTGCCTTTCTGTCATGTACACTGACCAGTGCTTTCTAACTACATCATCTCTTTATATAACTTATTTAAAAAGCAAATGCAGTGTTCCTATATTCTTTGGCATCTAAATATTGTCTGTGTTTTACAATTGTTTTTCTTTCCACCAACATGTTTTTTAATAAAAATGAAAACTTCTATTTTTTTTCAGTAAAGTAGAAATTGTTCAGTCATTTTAGTAAGCCTTGGGTTGTAACTACATCTGTTACCCAAAAAGTATGTAGTCGGAAAAATAAAATCCTAATTATATGAAACATTACTTTTGGCCTGGTGTATAGTGGTACATCTCCTTTAAGCTCAATAATATGGTACACATTTGGTGTAGGAAAAAACATTTAGCATTGTAATTAGTTCTTTGATGTCAGGGCTAGTATTGAGAAGGACCCCAGAGAACATTAATTCAGACCAAATGAAGGGAGTTGTGAAATGATGCTAAATCTTCAGATCTAGTAAGGATGGTTCTTTCTGGTCCTTTCCTCTTCTCCCTTGTTCTTTCAAGATCTGCTTCCACTCCTGTTGACATTTTGCTCTCTCTCTTTATTCTTAGTGGTTGAAGAAAGCTGGACACGCATCCTTCCTTGTCTCATTTCCTGTCTCAGCTGTTGGAGAATAGCTGGAGAAGAGCTTGATGTAGTAACATAGAAAGGCAGTCTTCACTCTGCCCCTGTAAGCTGTAGCACAAATTTCAGGGGAAAGGAATGACGACACTAGTCTAAGTTGAAATTCTGCCACTAACTAGTCATGTGCCAATCATGTCATCATAGTGAGATGAGGTCTCAGTTCTGTAACTAACCAACTTTTGGGCCCATTTTTGGCAATTTTTTCTTCAAAATACATTTAATAGATGCCTAACTTTGTACTTTTACTTATCCATTTAACAAATATTTATGAAATGCCTGCTATGTGCTAGCATTGTTAAGAAGATATAGAAATGAGCAAAATGATATGGTTTCTGCCCTCATAGAGTTACTTTCTAATGAGGAGATTTTAAAATAATGGCAAAGCAAGGGTTCTTCCATCCCATATTCCTATTTTATTTCCTCCCTTTGCTTTTAAATTTTGTTTCCTAGCCAGCAGAGCTGCCGACATTAATTTTGTTTGGAAAAGAAAATGTATTAATGTTAATACAAGAAGTTAATGTCAGAATATCATTTTTCTTTTAAAGGAAGAAAGAATTCCTGTAACTTCTGTAACTGGAGATTATCATGCTTGTCTTAAATATGAAATGACATTTTATTGGTTTTTCGGTGTTTAAACACTGGGATACTATAGATTCTAATAGCCTTTTGATGTTTCTTTTTCTTTGTAGATTTATCATCACACATATTAAATATTGTCTGTATTCCAGGTGATCTTTAATAAAAGGAGACTGATGTCTTTGAGGCTTTCCCTAGGCATAGAATAATATTTTAAGTTGAGAGCATTGCAGCATTTTAAACTTCATTATTTTTAAATCAATTACCATATATTGTATGTATCAATGTTGATAGCTTAATTCCAGAGATTTCAATTAAAATAAGGTCCCAAACATAGAATTTGGGAGAAGAAAAATGAGCAAAGTTTGCTTATTTTAATTCATCATTATTAGGCTCTGGATCATGGCTCAGCAAACTTGAAGATACTTATTACATTGAGCCGGTCTGTGGGTGGTATTAAGCATGTGGGTGGACTTTCCTTTTCTTCCATACATGAGAACGGAGACTTTTGCCTGAATGCAGCTCTTTTTGCATGCTTAGGAAAGGTGATACGGATTTTCCTACTATATTCGCTGAGGCATGTTTATCAGTTATCAGCAGTTCCACTTAGCGTTTACAAATTTGGCAGCTGTTGTGAAATTGAAAACACTGTGGGGACAGAATTTGGGAAGATGGAGAAGGCAGGTTAGATGTTAAGATAAGTCTCCATATTCTAGGAGAACATATTGCTGGTATCTTCCAGGGTGCCCAACGTTTGTATCCAAACATAATCCCTCCATGTCTTAATTCGAAGGTGGACTTCCTTCCTTCCCTCCCTCCTTTCTCCTTTCACAGCATTAATTGAACATGTGCAGTTCTGAGGATAAAGAATGCTCCATCATCTACCCGTACTATCTGACATTCAGATGTAAAGACATTTTAGTCATATACTCTTTTTTATTATTTTATTTTATTTTATTATTTTATTTATTATTTTATTATTAATTTATTATTTTATTATCATTTTTATTGTGGTAAAATAGACATAACATGAAAGTTAACCACTTTAAGGTACACAGTTCAGTGGCATTACGTGCATCTACATTGTCGTACGGCCATCTCCAGAACTTTCCATCTTCCCAAACTGAAACTCTCTATCCATTTAGCAACAGCTTCTCATTCTCCCCTACCCCTAGCCCTGGCAATCACCATTCTACTTTCTATCTCTATGAATTTGACTACTCTAGGTACTTCAAATAAGTGGAATGATATATTTGTCCTTCTGTGTTTGGCTTATTTCACTTCACATGTCTTTAAGGTTTGTTCATATTGTAGCTTGTTCAGGATTTCCTTCCTTTTTAAGGCTGAATAATGTTCCTCTGTGTGTGTGTGTGTGTGTGTGTGTGTGTGTGAACTCTTGATTTCAGCTCAGGTCACGATTTTGGGGTTGTGGTATCAAGCCCTGCATCACACTCTACGCTCAGCAAGGAGTCTGCTTGTCCTTCTCCCTCTGCTCATCCCCCTGCTTATGATCTCAATATCTCTTCCTCTCTCTCTCAATAAACAAACAAACAAACAAGCAAACAAACAAACTCAGTTTCTTTCCATAGTTGTTTCTAATGGTGGTCATAGTAGAAAAATACCTCACAAAGACACATAGATCCAAATTGAAGATGTACGTTGTTGGTTATGCTTGCTTGATCACAATGCTAATTTTTCAATTCCATTCACCAATTATGCAAAGATTTTACTTGAAATCACCCACCAGATCTCCATCTTCCATGATACCAGTCAGTTGTTTATGCAAACTCATCAAAAGGTCTTGAGTTTTATGTATTTTTATAAAGTGGGTATAGATTCACTGAAATTCCACATGTGGACATTTTGAAACAGGTTTGAAAAATTTATTGTCAGCTTTTAAAATGTGAGCACATGAGAGAGTTGTTACAGGCATACATTATTGTCAGTTATATGATCATATAATAAGGGAAATAATTTCAAACATCCATTGTTCAGATACTCTCCCCAGAGTATGTTTCTTTCAAGAGTCTGTTATTTTCTCACTCATTATCAAAATCAAAATTACCAGAATGTCAGCTTTATCTTGCAGGAAGTGATTAAATGTATTTACCTCTTTGAAAGTATCTTCCAAATAGCATATCCTTACAGCCACTTGTCATCCCAGAAAAAGATGGCAAATTTGGAGCATGGTGTTTTATATAAAAAGATATGTAATACCTTTATATTTAACAAATCTTTTATGTATTTTGTCACAAATAGAAAAAAAATCCCTCTTTGTCATTCAAAAGATCACCATGGTTATTTCTCATTTCATTACAAAATATTGTACAAGAGTCTTTATTTTAAAGATCTTGTCTTCATGGAAAGTTAACTACATTTTTAACATCTCTAGCTTTTGGTGCACTTCTGGCTTCAACTTCTTTGCTGGAACATCTTGACTATGAATGATTAGTGCAGGATTTCACATGTGAAAATGTTTCTATGACTTCATCCCAGAATATTTTTTATTCCACTTAAAGCAGCCATTCCATTAAGCAAAAATTTTCATAAATCATTGTTTCTATTAAAGAAGTTACCACTGAGAATATATCTTCTTTGATATATGTTTTCCTTTATTTGTTCATAAGAAAGTGAGTTATTTTTGTATTTCTTTTTAAAACCAGACTAATAATATCATAAGCTGATTTCTTAGCAATGTTTTTACTTTTTTTCCTGTCTATACAGAAAACCTGTAGTATTTAACTTATTTTAGCATTTATTTCTTTACATCTTCAACAATGTTTGCTGTGATTTCAATTACATTTGCAGAGAAAGGGATGCATTTCAGCTTGTCTCCATAGTGATTTTCTTTCTTTCTTTTTTTTTTTAAGATTTTATTTATTTGACAGAGAGACAGCCAGCGAGAGAGGGAACACAAGCAGGGGGAATGGGAGAGGAAGAAGCAGGCTTCCAGCGGAGGAGCCTGATGTGGGGCTCGATCCCATAACACAGGGATCACGCCCTGAGCCGAAGGCAGACGCCTAATGACTGCGCTACCCAGGCGCCCCTCCATAGTGATTTTCTTATATTTCAAGAATTCTTTTTTACCGTAATAGGAAGAATAAGTATTTATCCAATAATACATGGCTTTTTTTCTCCTTAATCTTTCAGTATAAGGCAAGGAGACTCAAAAGAGGCTTCTAAACATTTTCATTAATTGTAGTGAAGTTTTGTCAAGTACTGGATTGACCGTTGTCTGACTTCACCCATGGCATTGTGGGGAGCTCACCAGAGGGAGTGGGTGGGATAGCACTCTCCAAGCAGAGGAAGGAGCAGATGTAGATATATGATTCTGTGGAAAAGGTGGGAAGCTTGGAAACCCATGAATAACTCTGCTTGATCACCAAAAGATGAGCGTAAGGGGACCATAGGTGATGATATTGAAAATGACAGCAGGAGTCAGATCTGAGGTTTTCTTTAGGTGGAGCATGCAATGAAATGAAATTTAGCCCAGGTTCTTTAGCAAACAGAACCTGAGGCGAGGATTAAATGCTAATGTTTTCCTGGAGAGGTAATCTAAGGGCAGTGAGACTGAGGGAAAGTGCAGTAAGTCAGGGAAGGGTGGGAGGTAACATAAGGTCTTCATTATGAAGCTGGCCATCGCTTCACAAACAGGGGCAGTTTCTCAGCCACATGAAACAGGTCCAAATAGGCTTTACAGAAAAGTTGTGCCTCAGAGCATTCCATCGGGGGGTGTACAGAAAGAGAATTCATCTGCTAGCATTTTCCCCTCTCTTGTCTCCCACTGAACAGAGCCAACTCATGGGGTATTAGCTACTTTCTACTTTTGGAATGCATCACTGGGACCTTTTAGAGAGCCAGATTGTATGCCTTGCAGTATGGTGCTCCTTCTGAGTCTGGAATTGGTCATTGTGGCAGTGGTTGAGACAGAACAAATACCCAAGGGATGATTGACAGGTGAGGCTGAGAGGATCTGAAGCAGTACATAGGATGTGCCTGGTATAGATGACCTCTGTACTCCTCAGATATGCTTGTGACTTTCCACTATATGTGGCTTCTTTGATATAATATTGGGCTTCCATTGTTGTGAGAACAAATTGCCCTTACTGTTTCCTCACAGAAAGGAGGAATTAGTCAGTCACAGAATTCCCCTCAGGAAGGTAACTTGTGATTTCCAGAAAGAGGGAAGTGAGTTACTGAAATAAGTTATTATCTCTGTACTGGGGCTGGTTCTGAGGCTCTAATTGATATTTATCATCTCTCTCCTCTATCACACATTCTATACTTCTCTCATCCTGGGCCAACTTTAGCTAGGTCTTTGTTGCTTTCTTGGTGAGGTGACCTAGAACTTCAAGTGGTCTGACCCTTTGTTTGCCCTGTACTTTTTAGGTCAAGGTTGCTGCATTTTTCCATTAACCACTATCAGTGGGTATGTAAGTACTGAGAGAGACCCAGTGGATCCCTTGGGTTTCAGACATTATCCCCTTTGAAGCCATTCGGTGGTGGTAACACCAACTCTTTAATTAATTCAATAAAACAGTAAATCATTTCCTTACCTGTTGGACTATTGGCATTAAAGCTCAAAACAGTCAGGTGGTAGTCATAACTTTAAGTTCAGTGGAACTCTTATTATATACAGTAGCAGAAGTATCCCTTTTCTGGGAACTAGAACTTCTAATTCAAAAGGACCTTAGATTGCAGGGAGTAGAAGCACAAATACTATCAATGATGAGGGGGCAACTTGAACTTCTCTTGCTTCCTGAACCCATGTATTCTTATTGTTATGTAGTACTATATATCAGCTGTTGATTTGGTCCATATATCACTTCTTGTTAGCACCCAAACCCCACAAGACATTGGATACATAGCTGACCCTTCAACAGGCTGTTTGTCATTCTGTTAGTCTCTCTGCTTCTAGGTGGTGGAGTACATAGTATTATCTTTGAATCTCCTGGTAACAAGTCCCCTTTTACATCTCTTTGGCTGTAGAAAAACATCCCACAATGGAGCTAACATTGTGTGGAAAACACATTGAAGGATAAGGCATTCTGTAAGTGCTTTGATGGTGATGTTGATAGAGGCACTGCAGGTAGGAAGGGTAACCCCATATCCAGAGTATGTATCAATTTTGGTATGTTAATAATTACTGTCCCTCCAACATGGAAAAATTGACTTGCCACTAGATAGGTTATTGGATGACACCTACGGGGATGGTGGTATGTTGGGCGCACATCTTTAGTCTCTGATGCTGGCACATTGGCCACTCCTAAGTGGCAGTAGCTAGATTGGTCATGATGACGAGAAGCGTTTGTTATTATGCCCATGCACAGTCTTCATCCCTGCTGCCCTGTCTACTCTGTGGCTTAGTGCACAAGAACTGGGCTGGTCAAGGAGACTTATTCAGGGTCATCTTGTCAGACCATCTTTCAGAGTAACCCACATTTGGGGCTATAATGTGGTAACTGTCCATTTTCAGCTACACCAACATAGCACTCTGACATACTATGAGCCTGTCCTATGTCTTCTTCCTCTGAGACTTGGTCAGCCTAGAAATTCATGGGTTAAAGGAGAAGCATTGATGTAGTAGAAGTAGGTGGCAGGGAGTCTGGGCCAGCAGCTGACAGTAATTTACTCATAATTTTGGACCTGCTCCAGCCCCATCACAAATGTGCCACTTCCATCATACGGTAGATTGCTGCTGTGTCTATCCAACAGTATGATTTGGTGGATCTGAGTGCCTGCTGTGTTGTACACAGGACAAACTTCCTCTGTCTGCCCCAGTGATTGATCATAGCCGAGATAGTAAGGCAGGTCTATTCCTAGGAGACAGGGATTCCTCTAACAGGAGATTTTAGCTTGAGGACTTCCTGGTGGCCCTGCCAGCATTTCCTTAGAACTGCACTGGAGTCTAAGATGCTTCTATCCAACCTTCCTTCCTTCTTTGTCTCCTTCAGTCAGGATCAGATCTGCAACACATGTTGAATTGAATCTTGGTATTTGCTTCTTGGAGAACTTGGACTAGCATGTGCTGCTTTGTCTGAGCCTGGAAGTGGTGGAGGGAAGCTAGAAGCTCCAGGCCTTGGCCTCAGGCAGATGATATCTATAGGCATGCATTGAGATGTTTGTAGTAGCTGTAGTTAAGGCAGAGCAAGCTGTAGAGGCCTGCGAGACAGGGAGACTGAAAGATCTGAAGGGGTGCGTAAGATATGTCCAGTGTAGAGGGTTTTCAACAACAGAATGAGATTTGCAATTTTAGGCAGATCACTTTGGCAATGAATTGAGTGGACTGGAAAGGAGAAAATATAATGACAGGGAGACTTGTTAGGAGACAATATTCTAGACAAGGGATAATGAGTGTGTGAACTACAGTAGCGACATTGAAAAGGGAGATAAGGGGATAGGTAAGACATTGAGAATGGAGGAAGGGAATAAGGAAAATCAACAAGAGTTAGTGATATTGAGGTCAGACAATGGGGAAAGAGAAGAGACAAAGCTGATTCATTGGCTACTGGTTGAAGAACTGAGAGGATAAAGAAGACAGTAGGAAAAAAAATTTTCTTTTTTAAAGTAAAGCTTTTCTGGTTACATTGACTTGAGGTGTCTAACATCCGTGTGAGCTGTGGGATGTATAGATTTGAAGCTCAGGAACTGAGGAGAGAGTTTGAATAGCAGATGCAGATTTGGGAATTCTCAGCCTTAAGGAAAAACTGTGAGCAAGGATGAAATTGCCCAGGCAGAATGTGTAGAGAAGGGACCTCATGATGGAAGTCTGGGGCTCATCAATGTTTAGTGGAAGGATTGATGATGAGACCAGGGAAGAGAGTAGAACTTAGATGTAGCAGGAAAGCCTAGACACCAAGGGTGTAAAGAAACTCATGAAGAGAAGGAGTCATCAATAGTGTTGGGAGCACTGGAGCAGTCAAACAAGGTAAGGACTGAAAAATAGGCAATTTTTCCTATTAGAGGTCTTAACCAGATTTCTAATCCAGACATAAGCAAGATGACAATGGGATTTGACAATGAAAGGAAAAGTATAAAAGCAAAGATGGAGAAATATGCTATTCTTTCAGTGACTCGAGTTTGAAGTGGGTAGGCAGAATTCAAAGAGGGCTTTCTTTGTTTTCTGTTAGTTTATTTTTTCAAAGATGACTGAGACATTTTCACATTTCTAGGCTAATGGGAAAAAGCCAGCAGAAAGGAACAGGTGGAAGTTACAGGTGAGGGAAGAGAGTGAGACAGGTATGGCTCAGATCATAATAGTTTCTGTCTGTTTTATGACAGTCTCTGGTTGAAGAGAGAGAGAGAAAAAAAAGAATTTCTTCTGAATGAGCTTCTTGATGTAAATAAGCTCATACATTAATGTCAGGTACCAGTCTTCAGTTCCCAGAGGATCCTGTGCATCTATAAAGAACATGGCAATGGCTGACTCAGATGGAACAATCATAGCCTCTGCTAAGCATAAATGAAACAATCAGATTGAATCTGCATAACTCATCCATAAAAAATTCCTGTAACAATTGAATCCTGTTTCTTTCCAAGTCTCACTGCCAGCATCTCAAACAGTGGGACATTTTATTAATCAGAATAAGTTTATCTAAAAACTCACTGTAAGGAAAGCTTTAGTCTAATCTCTCCTGTGACACATTTCATTATGACAGATGTGTCTCATTGTAGGTTCTTATTTACATAGCACACAGACATATTGTCATTACAGATAATTAGTCCCAAAAGCATTAGCTTTTAAAACAGTCAAGATTTCAATCTCTCATTCATCCATCAGCATGTTAAGGAAAAATATGCCCCCTCCCCCATTAGGTTCCATGTTTGATTTTATTTCTACTCAAGCTCTTTGTCCTTCTTATGTTTTCAAGTGGAGGGGAGGCACCCAGAGGTTCAGATGAAGCTATTGTCCCAGTATTCTAAAATTGCTGACACTCTTTTCTGTGAAAATAATTGAATTGCCAAATTTGGTGAAAGGTCCCTGAAATATCAGGAAACAGAGTTTCTGTAAAGACTATGAATACAACCATTAACAAAATGAATTTTAAAGTCAAAGGAAAATATCTTGGATTCTTTTCAGTTTGGCTGTTTCTTCACTGAGAAGTATTCTAAGTATAAGTTACTGAATTTTGACAAAGATATGGTACATAGGGCCCTTTTTGTAAAAGACCATATTGAGATGTGAAAATATAAATAATATAAACTTCTCTTAAATGTCTTCTAAGACATTTTTACTTTACTTCACAAATATGCACTAGAAGGGTCTCAGTTATTCCATTTTACAGTATATTTTTTTGGTAATGCTCTTCTGGTTAAGCTTTAAGGTACTGCAGTAATAGTAAAATGCTATACTATTTTAGTGGAAAGTTCTTTCTTAACTCTAGGATTAGAAGTGGGTGTGCCAGTCACTCACTATCTGTTCGGTAGTTGTTGAGTTAAATTTCTGCAGAGGTAGTCATTTACAGATACCCCTATTCAGAAACTGTTTTCCTATGAAAACATCAGGAATATTAATATATAGATATCTACATTAAAAATTATAGGGAAGGAGAAATGAAAATGTTTAGAACACATGTCATTGGAGTTACCAAAGGAAAAATGTAGGAAAGGTAATATTTGATGAGATAATGGCTGGTAATTTCCTGGAATTAATGAGAGGCATGAATCTTTAGATCCAAGAATAATAAAAATTCCAAAGCACAATAAATAAATCCACATCTAGACATATCATAATGTCTTGAAGGTCTTAAAAGTAGGAAGAGATAAAGTTGCCTATACACGAATTACTCTTAGGTTCTCAACTTCTAATGAGCCCCAGAATCACCTGCAAAGTTAGTAAATAAGATGTAGGTGTGTGCCCACCATTTTAAGGTTCTGATTTAATTGGTCTGGGGTGGATCTGAGATCTACATTTATTTTTCTTTCTTTTTTTTAAGATTTTATTTATTTGACAGAGAGAGACAGCCAGCAAGAGAGGGAACACAGCTGGAGGAGTGGGAGAGGACGAAGCAGGCTCCCAGCAGAGCAGGGAGCCCAATGCGGGGCTCGATCGCGGGGCTCGATCCCAGCACTCTGGGATCACGCCCTGAGCCGAAGGCAGTTGCTTAAGGACTGAGCCACCTAGGCATCCCTGAGATCTACGTTTCTAAGAAGCTCCATAGACCATACTTTTGGGTGGCACTATTAATTAGTGAGGGCTGACTTTTCAGTATCAACAATAGAGAGAGGTCCTAAGATGGAGAAAATTATTTTCAAAGTGCTGAAAGAAAAGAATTGTCTAAACGCCAATGCATACCTAGTTAAAATTTCATTCAATAAATGAATATGAAGGGCAAAATAAAGACATTTTCGACAAATGAATATCGAGAATTTGTTGCCAATAGACCCTCTTTAAAGGAGCTTCTAAAGGACTTACTTTAGGAAGAAGAAAAAAGAAAGGTGTGTGAAATGCAAGAAGGAAAAATGAGCAAAGTTTAACATATGGATAAATCTAAAATGTTGTGTCTATGACAAAAATATTTAATTTCGCAAGTAACAAAGTTAAGGGAGAATTAGAAATGGGGTAAGAATATCTGGTGAGTTTTAGGTAAAGCTTTCTAAGATCTAAGATCTTTTTGTTAGAGGAGTTTGTTAAACTATCTAGAAATATTAAATTACTAAAAATAATCACAGTGAATAAAAAATATAATGAATAACTTAAAAATAAAATGTATCTACCAAAAACTTACAGCAAATATCATCCTTACCGTTACATCTTTACAAACATCATCTCCTTTAAAATTGGTATGAGACAAGGATGCCTGCTACAACAGCATCAAGTCAACATTGAATTGGAGGTCCCAGTTCATAAATAAGAAAAGAGAAAATGCTATAAGAGATATCAAGATAAGAAAGAAAGAATAAAGTTGTAATTACTCATAGATAATGATGGTCTACATTAAGAAAGAGAAAATAATGGCACATTATTGTCATTAATAAGGGACATCACATTAGTGCAGGCTCCTGTCCCCAAGTCAGCAGAAGCTATTATGCCCTGTGTTCTTTCTGGGAGATGGAGAAAAGAGTTCCCTGGTTTCCAGTATTTATTACATAAACCTGGGTCTGGGATACCCATCTTTTTGTCCCTGTTATCCAGACACTGAATTATTGTCACCGTGACATACAGGTTTCAATAAGGCTTTGTAAAGATAATGGAAAAAAATAATAAGGGACATTAGCAAGTTCACTAGATACATATTATGTAGAAAAATAAATTGCATTCCATACACCAGAAATAAATATTTAAGACATATGGTTAAATAAAACATGCCATTTAAAATAGCAAAAAATATGAAGAATTAGAAGTAAATCCAACAAAACATGACAGTGACCCTAGAATATTCATATTAAGTCATAATATACTTGCTTATGTTAAGACTTATAATATATATTTCATAATTGTGTAGTTATCTCCTAATTGTTTGCTTTGTTCAAGACTGGTTGTCTATCCAAATAACTCTTTCTTTCTTCACATCAGGGATTGTGCCTTCTACTTGTCACACTATACTGTTCTGTAACGTACAATGCTAAGATATTTTTTTAAATGAATTTTTATTATGAGAAGTTTCAAGGATGTTAATCCAGTTGAGTTTGTGCTTATATGGGGAAAAATAATGGAACAAAAATAAACCATCCAATGTTTTGGGCACAGTTTTTCTATTATATGAATATCATTTGGAAAAATACCTCTTCATAACACTATCTGGTAAAAAAAAAAAGGTTAATATAAAGGTAATGGTTAACATAGAGTGTGCAAGATCAGCAAACAGATTGAACATTTGCACAGACATGTAGCCAAATGCTGTTTGGAGTGTCCCTCCCCCCAACTTTCCCATGCATGACCTTTAATAATAGGCTTTTCTGATTATCTCTAGATTTTTCATAGGATCTGAAGCCTATAGAGATTGATGTCTCTAATACTTTAGTTTCTTCATTAAACAGAATTTTGGGAATAAAGGTTATATGTAAAATGAAGTTCCTTCAAATAACTGGGAAATTAGCGTTTTTGATTTTTGTTTGTTTGATTTTTGCTAATTTGTTCTCCAGTCATCTCAGGTAGAGAGATTACTTAAATTTTATGAAGGTGACAAGTAAGGTAAATTAATCACTTTAGTTTGGTGTGAATGTTGTGAATTGTAATTAGAAATGTAAACATGATTAGTCTAGAAAAATGAAGTGGGATTTACTTTCATCTTGCGGCCCTGTCCTGTTCATTTCTATGAGATTCTGAGATTTTCTTGGATAGGATGGTTCAGGTGTTTTAGGTTTCTCTCCAGGCCTGTGGTGTTCAGTGCTTCTCATCTCTTGTTGGGGCTGAACTGAAAGCCACCATGATGTTGAACGTATTTGACCATGGCATCTTTGAGGCTAGTTATATCTGCGGCCCTCAGCCAGAAGAGGCCATCCTGGAGAACTGCAGTGGCCCCTTAGGGGTCAGCAGTTCCTTGCAAGCTGCGGAGTTTGAAAGGCAGATGGGCTTTGAAGGCACAGAACCTGAAAACTGCTTGCTGACCTTTCTTGGCTGTGATTCTTCCAGGAAGAGGCTATCATGGGGAGGGAGCAGAGGGGCTTTGCCAGTTACTCCTGATCAACACATCTTTGCTCTTTTTTTTCCTTTTTTTCATCTTTCTCAATCTCTGCTGCAAACATGAACTTTGAATTGCATTTCATTCCTATTTCTGTTTTAGAACCAAAATAACATGGCTTACATTTTCTTTACTCAAAATCTGAGGTTATTTGG
Organism: Ailuropoda melanoleuca; assembly: GCF_002007445.2. Lineage (NCBI taxonomy): Eukaryota > Metazoa > Chordata > Mammalia > Carnivora > Ursidae > Ailuropoda > Ailuropoda melanoleuca. The sequence goes on along the minus strand of NC_048224.1, from coordinate 76,557,398 downwards.
AAAGCAAATAGTTTGAGTAGCCTCCTGGATAATTTGAATAAAATGTAGTGCCTGAGAGATTCTGTTAAATGGAAATGGAAAATTGTTATTCACTCCTGATCAGTTTCCATTTTCATTTTTTCATTTTCACTTTAATTACTGAGCTTCCTTTCTCTGAAATCAAGTCTCTAAAACAGGCCTTAATTATCCATTTTTAACTGTAGGAAGACTTATTATTCAAAGAGCAGCTAGCAATCCGGAATAGATGCTGTTTTGTTCATATTTTAAAGGGTTAGTCAGAAATACTTCTAATGGGAATATTTTGTACAAAAGGCCACTAGACCAAAAGGTAGACAGCTGAAAGAATAAAGATTTAAAGTAAATCTATAACAGAGGAAGATGACTAAATCTTCTGAACTCTTTAGTGGCATAATCCCCATGGAGTAAATGAATTAAATTAACATAATTAAAATAGAAACAATCTTTGCATTCATACAGCATCTTATTTTTTCTAAAGTCTTTTTTTGCCTTGTATCTTAAATAAATGATTCCTCTAAGGTAAGTACTCCTAAGCCTCTCTAGTCTTCTAAGACTCCATCTAACCCTCTTTATGTGCTTCCCTAAAAGTGATTTTCTTTTTAAAATGAGACTTCTTTGATCTATAGCCTTAAATTGCAGAAGTGTATCTAGCTTGAGGTGTAAAAACATCATTTGCCTTTTAGTTCTCTGTAGCCGGTTCATAAAGTTTATTTGCTAATGACGTTTTAAGAAATTATAATTTCTGGAAGCCTTTAAAATAGAAAAGACCTTTTATCTCTTGTTTATGGTTTTAATGTGCTTCTGCTGGAAGGGAAATGTAACAGATAGACATAAAGGTATCTTTGTAAAAGAGATGATGAAAATTAGTTGTAGGGATGTTGTCCCAGGTTTTGTTGGTATTTGTAGGTAAACATGTCCATAGGCAGACAGAAATCAGAATCAGAGCTTGGTAGAGAGGTCAAGACTTGTATATAGGACTAGTCCACGCAAGAATGGTGGTTAAGGTTGTGAAAATGAAATATCTGATTAATGAGAAGAGAATCAAGAATGTATCTAGAGTGAAGGAGGAGGAAGAGGAAGAACTCATGTGAAAGTCTGAAAGGATATGCTTAGAAAGGTAAGAGGAAAGCAAAGGAGTTGTGGGGTCCTGAACGACTAGGAGGAGAGCATTTCAAGAGCTAGGATAGATCACCTATGTTGAATGGAAACTGAAAATAAGGCACTGCATTTGGTATCCTGATTTTTTTGTCGCTGTCGTTGTCATCATTATTGTCATTGTCGGTGTCAGATAACCTTGAGAGAACTGGGGTAATAGTGAAGAAGGTGGAGAAGGAAGCTAAAAGGGGCAGTGGAAAATGCCTTAAACCAAAACGGAGGCAACACTAATATATTGCTCACTGGAGTTGTTGGTTGTGGAAGGTTAGAAGTATGATACTAGCTAGAAGGACACTAAAGTCAAGTGATTCAGGGTATGGGCATCTGTGCATATTTGTGGATAGGAGGGAAAAGATGAATATAATGTTATAAGGAGGATTCAGAGAACAGTCTGGAAGGAATGGGATTTTTCTAAGTAAACCTTAAAATGAAGAAACTTTATTCACTAGAACATTAGAAATGAAGGAACTCATAAATGGTGTTCTCGTTAAATAATTCTAGCAAGAAGGTATTTTACTGGGAGATGGGGAGTGGGCCTAGGGAAAGCAATGGAGAAGAGGTCACATTTGGGTCATGCCTCTTCAGTAGCACTATGTGTAGCTATTTCACAACCAACAGTCATCAGTGATTTGCTTCATCAAGAAGTAATAACATGCTGAGAACTCTTCATTATCAAGACCTTTCTCAGTAGCCCCTTCTGACTTTTTTTTGACAGTGTTACACCAGTTACCTTGACATTATCTATCATTTGTCAGCTACACAAGGATTATAGAAAGAACATTCAAGAAAAGAAAGCAGTATTCACTGAAACAGAGTTAATAAAATGCAACAAAAAGGCCAGTATGGTTGAAGTATATGATATTGGGTTGGATGAACGGTTAGAGTTGAGCACAGAGAAGTAATCTGAGAGCTTAATAAGGAAGCAAAAGACAGTTCTAAAGAGCTTGAGTATAATTCTCAATGGGGAACTCATGTAGATTTTCCTTCTCTGGGCACAGCGTATGGTATTCATTGTGCTGATGGTACATGACAAAATAGCGTTCTTCAGGGAATGGGAACTGTGAATGGTTTTTCAGTGTGTTGGAGGCTAGAGGTAAGGAAAGGACTTCCCAGCAGCTGTGAGTTGCTCTCTACCTCAAGGCTTTTGGGCTTTTTGTCCAGGGGAATCTTACTCTGTGGAACCACATGGACCATGAGTGGTCTGCCACCTGGTTGCTGTAGTCAAATTCATACTTACAAATAAGCTTAACCAAGTGATCATTGAGGGAAATGCCAGACCCTGCATCAAGGTGGAGGAGTGGGTGACTCTGCTAAAGTCATAGGAGACAATCTAGTCTTCAGCTTTGTTCAGGATTCTCTTATGGGATTCCCGCATCATCTGCCTTACCACATTCTTGATGTAGAACTTAGAAGCTTTCTTAGGTGGCAGGTCAGATCCAGGATAGACCCTTGGTAGTGCCATTGGTTACAAAGATGATACTATGGGCGGCACCATGACCATCTCATCATGGTTCGCCAGAGGGGACACCCACAGTCTCTGGGTAGCATTGATGGCATAGACTGTGATTATGAGTTCCTTCATGATTTGAAAGTTTTATGGATGATCTTGGGCAGGAGGGCCATGTGATTGGTAGTTCAGATCACATTGCTGACAATCTTGAGAGAGTTCTCAGGTTTCTCATTGCACATGGGAGTTTCCGATTGCACACATGAGGGACTCAACAGAATGGACAAAGACCAGGACTTTTGTGGCTTCACCTTCAAATGAACTAAGCCTACTCAAAGACAGTAAAGATACCAAGGGACCTTACACCAACATCACCCCATTTCATGTTGGTGGGGGTGAGGCCTGATAGAGATTTTTAATTTTGTATGCATAGGACATAATTAAAGTGCTCCATGAAGTTATTCACAATGATGACTTTATTGGTATGTGATGGATGAGGAGAGTTTCTCAGAGGAACAATTATGGAGTTGGGGATGTGGCTGAGGCATAGACGTACAAGGTTATTACTTGGGAAGATTTGGCTGGTCGAGTTTCTTCTAAGTGTTCTTCCATAGTTCAAGGGCCTAACAGGAAGCTCAAGTTCACATCAGGATAGGCCTATAGAAATTATGAGAACTAGCCAGAACCAAGTCACTATTCCAAATTTTCCAACTTGCAACTGTTTCTCCTGCCTGCTTCCATTCCTCTCTAAACCTGCCCATCCCCAAGAAAAATGCCCGACTTGGTATCAAGGAAGTTCGCTGCCTCCTTCTTGTGTCTTATGCACTTGGAATGGTAGCTATATGCCTTGATCTTTCCTGGCCATTGCTTAACTGAGAACAAACAACTCTCAGTAGTAACCTGATTATTACTTAGACAAGTCAAGTGACAGTGTTTAGAATTTAAAAGAGTATAAATGATAGGGGTGACAACTCTGTCCATGGGTTATCTCACAAAATAGAGAACACTTATAATGAAGTTCAGCCAATTGATTGTGCTTCCTCATTTATTTGATGAAGAAATAAAGAGTTACGCCTAGCATTTAACATTATCATTTTGAGTTCCCATATTATCATTTTAATTTAAGTTTTAAAAACTTAATGTGACATTTTTATCTGTTTTGAAATAGGACTCTGATTCTCAAGGAGCTTTGTTATGTTGCAATAAGGTTTGTACTTTATATCCTAAGTTGGGTGAGAAGTGATGCAGAAAGAGAACATCCTCACATCTAATCACTTAAAAATTTAATCTTGGGCTTAATCCTTGTAAACAGGTTTCCCACTGTAACACTCAGTTGCTACCTGGATCTTAGATAAAATAAAATATGATTTTGATTAGGCATAATGCATTAATAAAATGTCAGTTTGTGTGATTTTTAAATGAGATAGGAAATGCATGATGACTGGTAAATTGCCTCTCATTTAAAAAAAAATCACAGAATAAAATTGTAAGTTTTTTCCAAATATTCACTTCTAAATTTGTATACTTCTCATATTCTTATCAACCATATTTGTATTTTCTGGGTTGTTACATAGGAAAGGTAAGCAGCTTCATAAAATGAAACAAATAGTAAACTAGTCAAACTTCACTATCAGGCAAAATTCCCTTTTGCACTTTTCTGATGGCTCTTCTTTAAGTTTTGTATCATGTAGTTCTACCACTCTCCCTATCCCGTAAGCCTTCATGTATTGAAGATTTTGGCACCAACTCACAGGAGTTATGACTTCCAGAACTCCTGCCATAATCATAGATAAAATTGCCATTCTGGTGAGCAATCCATCCAGCTTCAACTTGACCTCCTCAACTTAACAAAACTTAATTTCCATTCTACATGAGCAACCCATCTTCAGCCTCATCTTTCTCAATCATTTCCAAAGTTGGAAACTCCAATATAAACATTGTCTCTGACCATAGCTTCTTAGTCATCCAAATTTCACCTACCATGCCCTGTTGAGTTCCTAGTCCCTCAAGCTCCTATTCCTTCATTGCTTCTCCCCTCTTCCCTGGCTAGAACCATCTTTCCAACTATTCTCTTGCCTGGGCCTTATTTTCCTCCAGGGGTATCGGCCTCCCAAGTCCTGACCTTGACTGAAAGGTAAAATTGACATTTCTACCCTACACCTAGTATTGAATATTGCTGGAGGAAATCACAGGTTGTTGTTACTACATAATTTTGTTCCCTAAATCTCAGTGAGACACTCAAAGCAATTCTAGGGAGCAGTTTCTTACTTTCTTCATGGGATCATTCACTTTTTCCTAATACTGACCTCCTTCCTCAGCAGATAACATTGACTCAGGTTTCACAGTGAGAAGTTGGAGCTTTTCAGGAGCTTTCTCCACTCTTTTTTCTCAGGGTCCATGTTTTTCCCCCACTGCTACCACCTGGCTGACACACAAAATAAAATCTCAACAAGACATAAGAAGATTATGTTAAATGCGGGCAGAAAAAGGGTCATTATATCAGAATACTGGGAAACATCTTTTTGCAGTTACTTTTTTTTTTTTTTTTTTGGTTTTATAGCAATAAGCTTTCCATCTCATTGATGATGTAGAATAACCCCGTACTAGGTACAGTGAACCCAGTGACATCATCTAAGGTGTCTCATTCATGTGTCCTAGATATTCATTATTTGAATGAGTGGATTACGTAATGAAAGAGCAAATGTGATAATCCTTGAAATGAATGAATGAGTGTAAAAGTGTAAGAAAGTTTTCTACCCAGAAATTTATAATCTATTTTAGAAACATCTGACCATGACATAATAAAGTTTTGAATTGTGTGGGTAAAAAATTAGAGATAAGGTAATATATAAGAAGGTGCTAATTATATAGTCCAGGTAGGGTAATTCAGACAGAAAGGTTTTTTTTTTATTTGTTTTTTTGTTTTTGTCTTTTAATACAGGGGGGATCACAGCCCCTAGCATTGCATGTTCTAGGTTTTCAATATTCAGGAAAGAATGATTATTCATACTGCCAGAGGGTAGGAGGGTTAGACCATGAGATTTAATATAATATAGAAAGAAAAAGGGAATTCCTTCCTAGGGAGTAGGGCCAAAGGAAAACTGTAAGTAAAGGCAGTGGGGTGGGGCAGGCAATGAAAATTAAAGATATACTTAAAAATCTCATGGTGGGGGAGAAAAGGAATGCATAAGCAGTTTGTAATATATAAACACCTGTTTATGAATATTTAATGAATGTATGTTATCACCACCAGGGGGCGAATTCCTTTCCTTTGCAAAGCCAGCTGCCAAAGGAGAAAGTGCTTCCACCAGAGCCAGTCAAAAGAAAAATCCCTGATCTGTTTTCCAAAGTCACAGAAGGCCTTTAAAAGTCCCTCCTTTTGCCAATGGTTGGTTTAAATAGGTTTCTAACATTAATTGTATCTCCCCAGAGAAATAGTGCCATAAATAATGGTTAGATTTTGCAGATTGATTCCAAAAGCATGTATTTCACCTAGTTTTTGATGTAGTTAGAAAAACAAATATAAGCCATTATTAATGTAATTATATATAGTTATTATATGTAATTAGAATAGTGTGTGTGTGTATATATATGTAATTATAATAGTATTTATAATTTTTGTGGAACATTTTCCCCAGTACAAACTTTCGGAACTCAATTCATTTAAATCAGTGATTGCCTGTTAATTCAAGGCATTAAATAAATGCCAAATGAATAGAGGTATGTATTCACCCTTAATATTTTCCTATCTTCTGAAATGTAGAATTACTTATTAAAGAAACAATAAGGATTTACCAATACAGTTCAAGATAACCTACTTTCCCTTTTATGAAAGAATAAAGTGTTCGCTTTATTTTTGCAGGTCGATAAAAAGAGACCAGCCTCCCTCCTTCACCATCTCCAAGCACTTGATCACCATTGTGTGGAAATAAATTATAAAAGTTCCAGGTCAGGTTAAAAATGAGCTGTACTGTGCTTATCAAAGAGCTTCAGACTCTGCAAATACCCTCTGCATCACAAACACGAAGGCATGCTCATTGTACGTCCATTTTTTCAGCCTCATTTCTTCCGAAAGCCAACACAGGTAGAAATTCCTGTCATTAACATTATCTTCAATTGGGGAAGACAGACACTATTAGCAAGGTTTTTTTACTTGTTCTGTAGCAGTGCTCTGACATTACAGCCAAATGTGATCACAGTCTATGGCCCTCCTTCTCCCTCAAAACCTTGCCCCTCTCAGATTTCAAAATCAGATCAATGCTTGCTACTCCCTCTGCTAAAAGGCAGTTGGGTTTATAAATCACTAATGAACTTTTTGTTCCTAGTTACGCCAATGGAGGAAACACTGCTTGTTTGTTTTATTGAAGTATGATTGACATTCTATGTTATATTAGTCTCAGGTGTATGACAGTGATTTGACAATTCTGCATTACTCATTGCTTACCATGATAAATGTAGTCACCATCTGTCACCATACAAAGTTATAGTATTATTGACTACCTCTATGCTCTACTTTTCATCTCTGTAATTTATTTATTTTCTGATGGGAAGTTCGTACTTCTTAATCCCCTTCATCTATTTCGCCCATTCTCCCTACCATCTCCCCTCTGGCAACCACCAGTTTGTTCTCTGTATTTAAATTGTTTGTTTGTTCATTGCTTTGTTTTTTTTTTTCATTCCACATGTAAGTGAAATCATTTGGTATTTGTCTTACTCTGTCTGACTTATTTCACTTAACTTAATACCCTCTAGGTCCATCCTAGTGGAGAGATTTCATTCCTTTTTATGGCTGAGCAATAATTCCTCTGTGTGTGTGTGTGTGTGTCCTCTTATTTATCCATGCATCTATCAATGGACACTTGAGTTGCTTCTATATCTTGGCTATTGTAAATAATACCACAATAACTATAGGTGCATATATCTTTTAGTGTTTTTGTTTCTTTTGGGTAAATACCCAGTGGTGCAATTACTGGATCATATGGTATTTCTATTTTCTAATTTTTTGAGGAAACTCCATACTGTTTTCCATAGTGGTTGCACCAGTATGTATTCCTACCAACAGTGCTTGAGGCTTCTCTTTTCTCTACCTTCTTGCCAACACTTGTTGTTTCTTTTTTTTCTATATATTATCTTATTTATTTATTTATTTTTAAAGATTTTATTTATTTATTGGATGGAGATAGAGACAGCCAGCAGGAGAGGGAACACAAGCAGGGGGAGTGGGAGAGGAAGAAGCAGGCTCATAGCGGAGGAGCCTGATGTGGGGCTCGCCCATAACGCCAGGATCACGCCCTGAGCCGAAGGCAGACGCTTAACCGCTGTGCCACCCACGTGCCCCTATCTTATTTATTTATTTTTATAATAATTTTATTTTGTTATGTTAGTCACCGTACAGTATATCCTTAGTGTTTGATGTAATGTTCCATGATTCATTATTTGCATATAACACCCAGTGCTCCATGCAATATGTGCCCTCCTTAATACCCATCCCTGGCTTATCCCAATCCCCCACCACCCTCCCCTCTGAAGCCCTCAGCTTGTTTCCCAGAGTCCATAGTCTCTCGTGGTTCATTCCCCCTTCTGTTTACCCCCCCTTCATTCTTCCCTTCCTTCTTCTACCGATCTTCCTATTTCTTATGTTCCATAAATGAGTGAAACCATATGATAATTGTCTTTCTCTGCTTGACTTATTTCACTTAGCATAATCTCCACCAGTCCCATCCATGTTGCTGCAAATGTTGGGTAATTATTTTTTCTGATGGCTAATATTCCATTGTATATATGGAACACACCTTCTTAACCCAGTCATCTGTTGAAGGGCAGATCTCGGCTCCTTCCATGATTTAGCTATTGTGGACAATGCTGCTATGAACATTGGGGTGCATATGGCCCTTCTCTTCACTACTTCTGTATCTTTGGGGTAAATACCCAGTAGCGCAATTGCTGGATCATAGGGTAGCTCAATTTTTAACTTTTTAAGGGACCTCCATGCTGTTTTCTAAAGTGGCTGTACCAACTTGCATTCCCACCAACAATGTAGGAGGGATCCCCTTTCTCCACATCCTCTCCAACATTTGTTGTTTCCTGCCTTGTCCATTTTTGCCATTCTAACTGGCGTAAGGTGGTATCTCAAGGTGGTTTTGATTTGAATTTCCCTGAAGGCTAATGATTTTGAACATTTTTTCATGTGTCTGATAGACATTTGTATGTCTTCATTGGAAATGTGTCTGATCATATCTTCTGCCCATTTTTTGATTTGATTATTTGTTTCACGTGTATTGAGTTTGAGAAGTTCTTTGTAGATCTTGGATACTAGTCTTTTAACTGTAGTATCATTTGCAAATATATTCTCCCATTCCGTGGGCTGCCTCTTAGTTTTTTGACTGTTTCCTTGGCTGTGCAGAAGCTTTTTATCTTGAAGTCCCACAAGTTCATTTTTTTCTTTTGTTTCTCTTGCCTTTGGAGATGTGTCATGAAAAAAGTTGCTGTGGCCGATGTCAGAGAAGTTGCAGCCTATGTTCTCTTCTATGATTTTGATGAATTCCTGTCTCACATTGAGGTCTTTCATCCATTTGGAGTTTATCTTTGTGTGTGGTGTGAGAGAGTGGTCAAATTTCATTCTTTTGCATGTAGCTGTCCAATTTTCCCAGCACCATTTATTGAAGAGACTGTCTTTTTTTCCACCGGATGTTTTTTCCTCCTTTGTCAAAGATTAGTTGCCCAAAGAGCCGAGGGTCCATTTCTGGGTTCTCTGTTCTGTTCCATTGGTCTATGTGTCTGTTTTTGTGCCAGTACCATGCTGTCTTTATGATCACAGCTTTGTAGTACAGCTCGAAATCCGGCATTGTGATGCCCCCAGCTTTGTTTTTCCTTTTCAACAGTTCCTTGGAGATTCGGGGCCTTTTCTGGTTCCATACAAATTTAAGGACTATTTGTTCCAGTTCTTTGAAAAATGTCCTCGGTATTTTGATCGGGATAGCATTGAAAGTGTAGATTGCTCTGGGTAGTATGGACATTTTAACTATGTTAATTCTTCCAATCCATGAGCATGGAATATTTTTCCATCTTTTTATGTCTTCCTCAATATCTTTCAAAAGTGATCTATAGTTTCTAGCATATAGGTCCTTTACGTCTCTGGTTAAGTTAATTCCAAGGTAACGCATGGTTTTTGGTGTTATTGTAAATGGGATGGATTCCCTAATTTCTCTTTCTTCAGTCTCGTTATTCGTGTATAGAAATGCAACTGATTTCTGGGCATTGATTTTGTATCCTGCCACCTTACTGAATTGTTCTATAACTTCTAATAGTTTGGGAGTGGATTCCTTTGGGTTTTCCATATAGAGTATCATGTCATCTGCAAAGAGAGACAGTTTGACTTCTTCTTTGCCGATTTGGATACCTTTGATCCCTTTTTGTCTTCTGATTGCTGTTGCAAGGACTTCTAGTACTATGTTGAATAATAGTGGCGAGAGTGGATATTCTTGTCGTGTTCCTGATCTTAAGGGAAAGGCTTCCAGCTTTTCCCCATTGAGAATGATATTCACTGTAGGCTTTTCATAGATGGTTTTTATGAAATTGAGGAATGTACCCTCTATCCCTACGACTCTGAAGGGTTTTAATCAGGAAAGGATGTTGTATTTTGTCAGATGCTTTTTCTGCATCAATTGAGAGGTTCATATGGTTCTTGACTCTTTTCTTGTTGATATGATCTATCACACTGATCGATTTGCGAATGTTGAACCACGCTTGCATCCCAGGGATGAATCCCACTTGGTCATGATGGGTAATCCTTTTAATGTACTGTTGGATCCTATTAGCAAGGATCTTGTTGAGAATTTTGGCGTCCATGTTCATCAGGGATATCGGTCTGTAATTCTCCTTTTTGATGGGGTCTCTGCCTGGTTTGCGGATCAAGGTAATACCGGCCTCAGAATGAGTTTGGTAATTTACCTTCTGTTTCTATTTTTTGAAACAGCTTCAGGAGAATAGGTATTATTTCTTCTTTGAATGTTTGGTAGAATTCCCCGGGGAATCCATAAGGCCCTGGACTCTTGTTGTTTGGGAGGTTTTTGATCACTGCGTCAACCTCTTCATAAATAATCGGTCTGTTTAAAAAATCAGTTTCTTCCTGTTTCAGTTGGTAGTTTATAGCTTTCCAGGAAGGCATCCATTTCTTCCAGGTTGTTTAATTGATTGGCATAAAGCTGTTGATAAAAGTTTCTAATGATCCTTCCTATTTCATTGGTGTTGATTGTTATCTCTCCCCTTTCATTCATAATTTTATTAATTTGGGTCCTTCCTCTATTCTTTTGAATAAGTCTGGCCAGTGGCTAATCATTCTTATTTATTCTTTCAAAGAACCAGCTTCTAGTTCTGTTGATATGCTCTACTCTGCTCCTAGTTTCTAATTCATTGATCCCTGCTCTAATCTTGATCACCTACCTTCTCGTGCAAGGGTTAGGCCTATACTTCTGTTCCAGCTCCAGCTTCTTGAGGTGAGAATATAAAAACTGCATTTTAGATTTTTCTGTTCTCTTGAGTGAGGCTTGGATGGGTATGTATTTTCCTCTTAGGACCACCTTTGCAGTGTCCCACAGGTTTTGGACTGATGTGTTTTCATTTTCATTGGTCTCAAGAAATTGTTTAAACTGATTTTTAATTTCCTGGTTTACCCAATCATTCTTGAGCAGGATGGTTCTTAGTTTCCAAGTGTTTGAGTTTCTTCTAAATTTTTCCTTGTGATTGAGTTCTGGTTTCAAAGCATTGTGGTCTGAGAATATGTAGGGAATAATCTCAGTCTTTTGGTATCAGTTGAAACCTGTTTTGTGACCCACTATATGGTCTATTCTGGAGAAAGTTCCATGTGCATTCGAAAAGAATGAGTATTCTGTTGTTCTGGGGTGTAGTGTTCTATATATATCTATGAGGTCCATCTGGTCCAGTATATCATTCAAAGCTCTTGTTTCTTTGTTGATTTTCTGCTTAGGTGATCTGTCTATTGCTGAGAGCGGAGTGTTGAGGTCCCCTACTATTAACATACTATTATCTATATGTCTTTTTATTCTGGTTAAGAATTGGCTTGTGTATCTAACTGCTCCCCTGTTGGGGGCATAGATGTTTATAATTGTCATATCCACTTGTTCGATACATCCTTTAAGAATAATATAGTGTCCTTCTGTATCTCTAACTACAGTATTTAGTTTAAAATCTAATCTGTCTGATATGAGAATTGCTACCCCAGCTTTCTTTTGAGGTCCATTGGCATGAAAAATGGTTTTCCATCCTTACACTTTCAGTCTGGATGTATCTTTAGGTTCACAATGAGTCTGTTGTAGACAGCAAATGGATGGATCATGTCTTTTTATCCAATCTGCAACCCTGTGGCGTTTTATGGGAGCATTTAGGCCATTCACATTGAGAGTGATAATTGAGAGATATGATTTAATGATGTCATGTTGCCTGTGAAGTCCTTATTTCTATAGATTGTAAATTTCTGTTCTGTATCACTCTTGGGGCCTTTTTAATTTTATGGAACCCCCCCCCCTTAATATCTCATGTAGGGCTGGTTTGGTGGTTACAAATTCCTTCAGTTTCTGTCAATCCTGGAAGGTCCTTATCTCTACATCAATTCTGAATGACAGCCTTGCTGGATAAAGGATCCTTGGCTGCATGTTCTTCTCAGATAGAGCTTTGAAAATACCCTGCCAACCCTTCCTAGCCTGCCAGGTCTCTGTAGACAGGTCTGACATTATTCTGATATTTTTCCCTCTGTACATAAGGAATTTCTTCCCCCTGGCCGCTTTCAATACTGTATCCTTGGATCTAATATTTGCTAATTGCACAATTAGCAATTGTGGTGTAGGTCTGTTCTCATTGACCTTGGGAGGGGTCCTCTCTGCCTCTTGGACACGAATGCTTGTTTCCTTTGCCAGATTAGGGAAGTCCTCAGCTACAATTTGTTCAAATATCTCTTCTAGACCTCTCTCTTTCTCCACCCCCTCAGGGATGCCGATGATTCTGACATTGGAACGTTTCATTGAGTCAGTAATCTCCTGTAATCTACATTCTTGAGATTGGATGTTTTTGAGCCAAGTTTCTGTTTTAACTTTCTCTTCTACCATCCCATCCTCCAATTCACTAATTTGTTCTTCTGCCTCATTTACCCTGGCCATCAGAGCGTCTAGTTTAGACTGCATTTGATTCATAGTATTTTTCATTTCTGCCAGATTTGCTCTCATTTCCACCCTTAGAGATTCTATATTCTCGTTAATATTTTCGTTAATATTTTTTTCAAGCCTACAAATCATCTTGACCATTGTTACTCTGAACTCCATTTCTGACAATTTGGTTATATCCATATCCATCAGATCTGTGGCAGAGGCCACAGGCTCATTATCTTTTCTTTGCTGGAGGGGACTTCTCCTTCTTGTCATTCTGATGAGGAGAGGTTGCGGGGTTGCCCAGAGCCCAAGTTATTGACTAGGACCCAGGCAGTGTGCACTTGTTTTATAGGGACCTTAGGAATGTGGGCTTCTTGATTTTTCAGCCTGCCTTCTGGGGGAGGGGCCTGCCGCGCTGATATTTAGGCAAGCTTTTTTGGGTAGAGTTGCCCTGTCCCTGTGATGGGGAATGGGGATAGGCACAATGTGAGCCCGTATTTTCCAGCTTTTGTTCTCTGGCGGCTTTCCCTGGCGGTTTTCTGTGACTCTTCTTAGAGTCAAGAGCAGCAGTGGCCGTATCCTAGCCTCTGTCTCAGAACAGAGAGATCGCAGTCTGCTCTCCACTGAGCTCTCCTGGCCACTTTAACTCTGTTTCTGTTGGTGCTGCTAAAACCCTGCAATGTCCCGGGTTATGCACCCCACAGCCACTCTCCCAGCCCTCACTTCCAGGGCCGGCTCGTCTCTGTCCTTTGTGCTTCTACCACCACCAGCCATCCAGTTCCCCCACGTGCTCCCGAGCTCCGGGTATCAGTCCTGTTTCAGTGAGTGCTCCGGAGCTTCAGTTTTCAGTTTGGACATGGGCGCGGTCCCGAGCTCCCGGTTTTAGTCCGTTTCCACTGAGCGCTCCGGAGCTCCGGTTTTCAGTCTATTTGCACGCGTTCCTGGGCTCATGGTCTCAGTCTGCTTTCTCGCGGGTGCCAGTCCGCGAGTCTGGCCAGCTCCCCAGTGCAGGTGTTACTACTTCCCGGTGCCCTCCCCCTTCTGTTTATTTTCCGGTATCTGTGTGTGGATTCAGCACTCCCCGCTTTGTACTTCAATACTCAGCTCTGGAGATGTTCGTTTGTAGAGATCCAGATGTATCTTCCTGCATCTCAGGCTGATTTCATGGGTGTTCAGGATAGTCTGGTACCTATCCAGCTCGACTCAGGGAACCAGCTGAAAAAGGGGTCCCCTACTCCTCCACCATCTTTTCTCCTCTGTCCAACACTTGTTGTTTCTTGTGTTTTTTATTTTAGCCATTCTGACAGGTGTGAGGTGATATTTCATTGTGGTTTTGATTTGCATTTCCCTGATGATGGGTGATGTTGAATATCTTTTCATGTGTCTCTTGGTCATCTGTATGTCTTCTTTGGGAAAATGTCTATTTAGGTCGCCTGCCCATTTTTTAAATTGAATTGTTTGTTTTTTGGTGTTGAGTTGTTGAAGTTCTTTATATATTTTGGGTATCAGTCCCTGTCAGATGTATGATTTGCAGATCTTTTTTCATTCACTAGGTTTCCTTTTTGTTTTGCTAATAGTTTTATTTGCTGTGCAAAAGTTTTTTATTTTGGTATAGCCCCAATAGTTTATTTTTGCTTTTGTTTCTTTTGCCTAAGGTAACATATCTGCATATACGTTGCTCAGAGTGATGTCCATGAGATTACTGCCTATGTTAAGAAACACAGTTCTTATTCATTCAACATCTAAGACCAAATTTTCTCTTCACTGTGGAAGCATTATATATACAAAACCCTATTCCTATAAAGGGAGACTTATTTATTATGAATAATGACTCATCATCCAATTTGGGGCTCTAGATGAGGGATTATAAAATTAGATGCAGGCAGAGCCCTCAAGGGTCAGCCCTGAATTTATATCAGTGTTGTGTAAAAGTGCATTTTTGTGGAAGACCCACCAGAGTTTCATCAGTTTTTTAGGTTGATTACTCCAAAAAGTTTAACCACTAAGGATCTAGATTCCCTATTTCTCTTCTCCTCTTCCACCTACCCCCCCTCCCAATTTGACACCTGATTAAGATCATCCACTCTAGGATTAGAAACATGGATTTGAAAGCCTGGTTTATCTATCTATCTATTTATTTATTTATTTTGCCACTTAATAGCTATGTAACTAGGGTACATTTCTTAACTTCTTTGTCATACTGTTTACTCATTAAGCGGGATGGTAATTAATTGCAACCGCCAAAGCAGCTGGGATGTTACATGAGATACAACATTGGTTCTAAATTTGGGAGTGCATCAGAATCACCTGGGAGGGCTTGTTTAAACAGAAATTACTGGGTCCTATCCCCAGAGTTTCTGATTCAGTAGGTCAAGGATGGGCCTGAGGAATTGCATATGTATCAGGTTCCAAGGTGATGCTGATGCTGCCTCTAGTCTGAGAACCACAATTTGAGAACCACAGCTTCCCTTCTGAAACAGTCATGGAGCAGTTATTAGACCATTTCTTCACCCATTACCTTGCTTACCAGGATAAATTTGTTGCACTGTTGCACAAACCTTCATTACATCATCTAGCATCAAAAGTTATAGCTCAGACTTTCAAAGCTGGCATGCCTGCTGGGTTCTGTCCAGCCCTAGTAGTTAGGAAGAGGATGGGTTTTTACAGTTTTCAAGGAACTGCTCATGTCTAGTAGAAATATAATGCATGACACATATATAATTTAAAATTTTCTCATAGCCACATTTTTAAAAAGGTAAGACTAATTTTAGTAATGTATTTAATTTAACCTAAAATATCATTATATGATAGGATATTGTCATATTAACATGTAATCAGTGTAAAAAAATTGAGATATTTTACACATGTTTTTTGTACTAAGCTTTAGAAATCTGGTGTGTGTTTTACATTTCCAGCACATCTCAGTTCAGACTAGTTTTATTTCAGGTGCTCAGTAGCCACATGTGGCTAGTGACTGCTAGCCTGGATGGCACAGTTTTAGAATATTTGTGAGTGGGAGGGATCCAGATTGTCTTATACATGTTCTTAGAGTGTACTGGGCTCTTTGTGCTACAGATTCTTCTGTCATAAGAGTAGCACAACCTCTCAAAAGGCCGGGTGCCATTTTGTGAGACAGTGGAAATCCTGGGTCTGCGATACTGTAAGAGAAAGTCACATGTTTCTCCAGGCAAAGAAACCATCCTTAGAGATCTGTTATGATGCTTCCAAAATATTCACATTTCCAAAATTAGGCTTTTCTTCCTTGAAGTTAAATTCACAGCATACACATCAATCTGATATTCCAGTCAAGTCTAAGAGTGATGAATTACCTGCTTTTCCTTCTTCCTAGGAGAGACTCTAGGAAACCATTTTGAATAGAAATCTCCAGGCAAATTGCCTCATATGTAAATGAGAGTCACCATCTTCCAATTCAGCTTTTTCCCATATAGCAGGCTCTAGTGCTCATACCTAGGAAGGCAGTGCCTGAGATGAAAAAGGCTACCAACCCTAGAGATTTCCACAGTGGATGTGGTTGAGTACTAAATTAATGAAAATGCTCAGTCTAAATTCACAGTTTGTATTCAGACAACCTGAAACTTCTTTTAGTCAATTATGTTCATTTCTGCTCAAGTAATGCTTAACCCATGATACATTACCATTGTAAATATCTCAGTTTGAAAGTGATTTTTTTTAATCTCTGCACTGTCAAGTGTTTAGGTTTTGTAACAGAATCGTTGTACTTTGTAAGTTTTTCAGTCCTACTGAAATCCCTTTTGAAAAGGTGACTATATTTCAGAAGTATATTTCATAGAGTATATTTTAATGTCAGGTGTTTTGGATTTGCTATGGGATCACTGAAGTTGTGTCTTTAGTTGAGAATAAGACATGACACGTAATGTGTCTTTGACTTTCTCTACGGAAACCTCTGACCTCATCAAGACATTTTTCAGATACATGGCTTATCAGGGAAGGACAATATTAGGTTGAACTATATGAAACTACTGTTCTCCAGTGGTGGTTTGGTGACATGTTCTGTGGAGGTTAAAAGGGGGAACTGTACTTCAGGGGGCATTGGTCTAAGAATCAAGAGTTTGGGTGGATGTTAATCATTTATTTCCTTTACATAGTTTCATTTATTTTATAGTCATCAGTCCCTAAAAAAAGCTGGTGTCACATGTTCCACATTTGGGAAAATGTAGTATTTTTAAAAATGGACAGCTTATTGTAAGACAGAGACACTCAAGAGAGAAGTCTCTAGGCAAAAGCTGTCCCCCAACATCCCCAGGGAAGCTGAGAAGAAGCCAGGTATTTTTCTGTCAATATTATTTGAAGGCAGGGTGCCTCAGCTGGCATCTGAGCTGCATTTCTATTTTTCTATAATTAGCAGAGTAACTAATTGACTATTAAAAATAGTCAAATAGAAAATATTCTGGAATCTTCTTCAGCAAGTGGTATTTTAGAATCTGAAAGACACTTTGCCAGATGCAGTAGATGTGGTTTTGAAGTTTTACATGAATTAAAATTTTATAAATTAAATCATAAATGTCAATTTTCATGATTAGAATCGAAGTGTTACCTTAATTTTTAAATGATCTTTAATTAGCAGTGGTTACTAATTTAGCCACTCTGCTCATTATTAATCTCTCCAACTCTGTTTTAGTTGTAAACAAGTATTTTCATCTATCCAAAGTGATGTTGTCTAAAATGATACTTCCATAATCTTTTAGTAAAGCCAAGAGATCTTTATAATGGAAATTAAACCCTTTATTTTATCTGCTTTGTAATTTAGATGTCAATTATTAGGTTTATATAATAATCACTGTGCTTAAAACATTTAATGGGACCATGATTGCCTAGATTTGCCTAAATTGAATCAACTTCTTAATCCCACCACTTTCCTATAGACCCTCCTATTCAACCATACTAGTGTTCTCATCACACACACACACACACACACCCAATTCCCCATACATACTGTTCTGTTCCTCCAGTCAGAGATACTTTCCTATATCTTCTCTGGAACAAATCTTATTCTTTCTTCTAGATCCATCTCAGCTCTTCTCTTGATAGTGACCATTTCAGCTTCAGGTTGGATATTCTGTCCCTTAATCTCACAAGGCAGCTATCATCTGGACCGTGCTACCATGAAGTGCTTTTTTGGCGATTTGTACTCATGTCATTAATAAAGCTACTCACTCTACAGATATTTACTGAGACCCCACTATGTACCACACAGTGGTGTTAGGGCTGAGGGTAGAGAGGTAAGCAAGATCATTTATCTTCATGGAGTTTGCAGTCTATCTGGAGAGATAATCATTAAATGACACCAGTTAAAAAAATCTTACAAATATCTGTATATAATAACAATCAAGATAGATACAGTGAAGGAATGCACAGGGTGCCAGATATGAAGGATCTCATCTTAGAGAGATGGGGAATAACCCCAGCCCCATCCTCTACTCTGATAAAGTGGTGTTTAAGCTGACAATCAATGACAGGTTGGAGTTTGCCAGGTCAGAGGTCTGGGAAAGCTATTGAAGGTAAAAACAATGGCCCTGGGCAAAGGTCTAGAGGCAGGAAAGAGCTAGGCTGACTGAAGAAGTTGTAAACTCCCTGAAAGGGGATCCCTCTTACAGTGTTGGTGGGAATGCAAGTTGGTACAGCCACTTTGGAAAACAGTGTGGCGGTCCCTTAAAAAGTTAAAAATTGAGCTACCCTATGATCCAGCAATTGCGCTACTGGGTATTTACCCCAAAGATACAGAAGTAGTGAAGAGAAGGGCCATATGCACCCCAGTGTTCATAGCAGCATTGTCCACAATAGCTAAATCGTGGAAGGAGCTGTTGCCCTTCAGCAGATGACTGGGTTAAGATGATGTGTTCCATATATACAATGGAATATTGCTCAGCCATCAGAAAGAATGATTACCCAACATTTGCAGCAACATGGATGGGACTGGAGGAGATTATGCTAAGTGAAATGTCAAGCAGAGAAAGACAATTATCATATGGTTTCACTCATTTATGGAACATAAGAAATAGGAAGATCGGTAGAAGAAGGAAGGGAAGAATGAAGGTGGGGTAAACAGAAGGGGGAATGAACCACGAGAGACTATGGACTCTGGGAAACAAACTGAGAGCTTCGGGGGGGTTTGGGGGGGGGGGTGGGGGATTGGGATAGGCTGGTGATGGGTAGTAAGGAGGGCACATATTGCATGGAGCGCTGGGTGTTATACGCAAACAATGAATCATGGAACATTGCATCAAAAACTGGGGATGAGGGACGCCTGGGTAGCGCAGTCATTAGGCATCTGCCTTCAGCTCAGGGCGTGATCCCGGCATTCCGGGATCGAGTCCCACATCAGGCTTCTCTGCTGGGGGCCTGCTTCTTCCTCTCCCACTCCCCCTGCTTGTGTTCCCTCTCTCGCTGGCTATCTCTGTCAAATAAATAAATAATCTTTAAAAAAAAAACTGGGGATGTATTGTATGTTTACTAATATAACAGAATAGAAATTATAAAAAAAAAAGAAGTTGTAAACTCCCTGATGGCATTGCCCATCCCTTAAATTTCTTTGTGTCCCACCACCATGCCGTTCTCTGTTCATAGTGGTTCTTACTTGCTATTAACATACTGATATTGGTTACACTGGCATTTCTTGATCTGGGAATCAGGATATAATTTTCTATTCTGGTCATTTTTTTAACCCTGGGAATAAGGAGATATGATAATTTTTTAAAACCCATCCCTTCATCTCTTGACCAGCCACTATTCAGCACAGCAATGGAATTTCTTAAGAATCCAAGCCCAAAGTAATTACTTAATTGTGTGAAAGCCTAACTGTGGTATATAAATAGATTTCATTTAACAGCTTTAAGAGAAGAAAGTATACTATTTGCAAATGGTTACCAAATAGGATATATTTTCTTTATTCACCAAACTTTAGCAGCAGCATTGTTTTAAAAGGAAGTGAGGAAGAATACTGAGATTACTTTTGAAGGTGCACGGTATGTTCTCCCTGATAGTGATTGTGCTAGGAAAGAGAGTCCATATTTATTTGTATTTTCTAAGGCCATCTATAGGAATATGTAGTGTTCAATTAAAAACAAATTATGAAGGGCCAAAATACTACTACTGTATGCTTACTGCTGTTACAGTTTATGTATGCCATTATAATTTATTCTTTGAAGAGATTATTTAAGTACTTTTATATTGAGTTGCTCATGGAAAGAAATTCTACCCAGTTTTATAATCAGAGTTCTCACTCAGTCACCCATATTACACTGGACTTCTTGACATGTTTCTTAAACCCTTTGATAACTGCCCTGGGCAGTTAAATAAGAAACTTCCACAATCTCAAAGCAAGGCATCATTTTCTCTTGACAGTTTCAATAAGGTTCACTCAGGTAAGAAATCTTTTTGATTCCTTTGTGCCTTCTGAGAAAGAATTCCTAATTTATGTTGAAAACTTTAAATGGATTGCTTAGATGGTTTTGCTTATGGAGAAGGAAGCCTTTGATGGATCCAACCAAGAGCTTTTTCTCAAGACCTGTGAGTTCTGAGAAACTCAAGAAGGCTTCAGGTGTCACAGCCAAGGGTGATAACGAATGGGCTGTGACAGTGTACAGGGTAATAAGTGCTTTAGGAAGCATAGGAAGGAGCCAGTTTTACTTGGGGGTCCAAGAGGACTTCAAAGAGGAAGCAACATTAAGTTAAATTTTGGAAGATAAAGTTCATCAGGTGTACAAAGTAGATGAGGGCTTCCTCAAGCAAAGAGAACAGAGAGGCACAGAAACATGAAAGAAGTGCTTCAAAAATTGCAAGTGTTTGGAAAAGCAGGAGTTCTGAGTATATGTGGGGTAGGGTACAGTGGGGTAGAAAGGAAGGATAGGAAGGAGCCAGATCATGAGGGGACTCATTCTTACAGAGGAATCTAGATGTGATCCCTCAGATAATGGGATTCACCAGTTAGGGGAATAATGCTCCTGCACACATTTTAGAAACATCACTTAGAGTTGAATTGACTAGAGGAGAGCAAGACTGAAGGCGTGGAAACTAACTAGAAGAATACTGTAATAGTCCATAATGGAGATGACCGGGATATGAATGAACATAAGAACTAGGAAGATCGATAGGGGAAGAAAGGGATAAAGAAAGCGGGGGGTAATCAGAAGGGGGAATGAAGCATGAGAGACTATGGACTCTGAGAAACAAACTGAGGGCTTCAGAGGGGAGGGGGGTGGGGGAATGGGATAGGCTGGTGATGGGTAGTAAGGAGGGCACGTATTGCATGGTGCACTGGGTGTTATATGCAACTAATGGATCATCGAACTTTACATCAAAAACCAGGGATGTACTGTATGGTGACTAACATAATATAATAAAAAAACATAAAAGAAAAAGAAATAGTGGAGGTGGCAAGAAAAGAATAGAAAATATTGGGAAGGGTTTTTTTAAAGATTTTATTTATTTATTTGACAGAGAGAGACAGCCAGTGAGAGAGGGAACACAAGTGGGGCGAGTGGGAGAGGAAGAAGCAGGCTCCTAGCAGAGAAGCCTGATGTGGGGCTCGATCCCAGAACGCTGGGATCACGCCCTGAGCCGAAGGCAGATGCTTAATGACTGCGCCACCCAGGCACCCCTAGGAAGGCTTTTAAGAAGTAAACCACAGCATGGCATTTGATTAGATACAGAACATGGGGAAGAAGAAGTCTAGAATGGCATTTTATCCACTTTGTCCTTGATGTGATTCTGCATCCCTGTTTCTTAAACATGTATTGAGGGTCTATTACGTGTCAAGTGTCATACCAAACATGGAAGATACAAATTCATTTATTTAACAACTATTTCATGGGCATCTGCTCTATGTCAAGCACTGTTCTAGACTCTCAGCATCTGGCAATGAAGGAAACTGACAAAATCTTTTGAGACAAGCAAAAAACAAATACACAAACAAAATGGAGGAATAAATGTTTCTCTTTATTTACTTGATTGGCAGCAGGGAAGATGCCTTCTAACGCAGCTGGTTTGAAGTAACTAAGCAGGGACAGAATTTTATATTGTTAGAAGGAGTCAGTCTGTGAACAGGTAACAGAAACTCTGACAATAAAAACCAGAGCAAAGTTTCAAGCATCTTGGCAGTCAAATGTTAGCAAAACAGGATATTGGTGATATATATGGGCACATGCAAGAACAAAAGGACTCCAGCAGTTTCCCTCAGAAAGGTATAACTGGCTATTTCTTAATAAAGTAAAGCCAGGTAGAAGGGAAAAGCCATCAACGAAACCAGGGGAATTCAAAATAGTTTTACAAAATACAGACTCAAATTCTTGCTCTGATGCATTTTACCTCTAGTGCATCAATAGATGATAAACAAAATAAGTCAGTATATTATATAGTTTATTAGAAGGTGATAAGTGGTACAGAGAGAAATATAAAGCAGGGAATGCAAATAGGAAACCTCTGTGTGTGTGTGTGTGTGTGAGTGTGTGTGTGTGTGTGTGTGTGTATTAAGTGGGCTGATCAGGGAAGAACCCACTGAGACAGTAACAAATGCAAATAAGAAAGTGTGCCTATCTTCTAGAAGCTCAGTGTGCTGGACAAGTCAGACAAGTGCTGGACCACTGTAAGATGTTCTGTATTAGGGGAATGCACAGGTTGGTACGGGAGCTCATGTACTGGGCACCTAACCCAGTTGGAATATGGGGGGATGACTAAGAAAAGCATCTCAGATGAGGTATACCACCTTAGCTATAACCTGAAAGTTGAGTTAGAGTGAATTGAGTAAGACAAAGAGTATGAAAGATTTCAAGGGAAAAGAAGCATTATTTGCCCAGGTGTAAAGATATGATGGTTTGGAACTCTGAAGGAACTTCCAGTGGCTTAGTATAATTGGAGAACAGGGTATGTGTGGAGGAGTGACAGTGATGAGGAAGGAAGGACTGGACCATGGATGGAGTTGAACATCACAACAAGGCATCTGGATTTAAACCGAAGGCAATATACACAGGCATGTGCCTGTATGTGTGTGCATAATCACTGAAAGATTTTAAGGGTTGAAAGGATTTTAGGCAAACAGTATTTGTTTTTAGAAATCAGGCTAATGGTTGTGTTAAAGATGGATTAGAAGAAACTAGGGGAGGAAAAGAATACAATCGAGTTAGGGAGACCAATTTAGAGATTATCAGTAAATTCAGGCAAGAAATGAGGAATGTCTTAAGAAGTCAGAAGCAGTGGTAATAGGTAATAGGAAGCAAATCCAGGAGCTATTTAGATGATCCCTGTTGACAGCTCAAACTTTCAGGCCTAAACTCTATCTTCCCAACCTTTCCCCCAGGTGCCCGAGGCTAGAAGCCCAGACAAACTCTTCTGTCTCAAAACCGCAGACCTGATGAATTGGTCTCCCTGTCTCTGATGTTACTCATGTAGCTGCTCAGGAATCACTGCCTCTCATAGTTTGTGGTGTAAATCGTCCCATTGAGCATGTAGTGTGTACAAGCATTGTGCAGAAGAGTTGGAAAATGAGTAAAACTCACCCTCTGGAAGTTGAATGGGAGGGGGAGACAGATGGGTGAGCTGATAAACTCCATAAAGTATAATATGACAAGGGTATAAGACACTGACTAATGGAAAGTAGGTGCTCAGTAAATATTTATGACTTCAAGGAATAAAAAAATTGTGCTGTTAGAATATGAAGGAAAGATGTCAAACTCTGCTTGGGGAAGCTAGAGAAGGCTTCACAGAGAGAAAGACATTTGAACTGGGTCTTGAAGAATGAATATGTGGTTGCCAGGCAGTGTAGGACGGCATTCAATTAAGACATGCATAGTCAGCTATGAAATTATTTTTCTTTTTAGAAATCTAGCCTCGGTCCACAACTATACTCTGTTACCTAAATTCAGCCTTCTGATTAGTCAGGAAGGAAATGATTTCATTCTGAAGGCAGAGACATAAATAATCACAGAAAACCAAAAATATAAATGCTGTTTATTCTGGTTCTTCTGTTAATATATAATTAACATTTAAAATTAAGATCCAGGGGGAGCTAATTCTAATATTTGAAATGACTGAGAAAACAGATTGAGGAGAGTCTAGGGAAGGCCCGTGTCTTCTTTTAAGTATCTGGCTAACAGGACTCTTAAGAGTTCAACAAAGAATCTCAAGTTCCATTTCATTCCACATCAGCCATGTCTTTCCCAAATGAGTCAAATGTATTAAAACAGGCACTAATGTTGGTAGCCCTGAAATGGTGCCATTTGAAGTCATGAAAATTCTTACAGGCAACATGACCACATGAATTGAGCCCAGGCTAGCAGATGACATAATAGAGTTGGGGGTGACCAAAGCTTAAAATTTCCACAGCCATAAGCTCCCACATCCATCCTTCCTTCCTTCCTTCCTTCTTCCTTCCTTCCTTCCTTCCTTCCTTCCTTCCTTCTTCTTCTTCTTCTTCTTCTTCTTTCTTTCTTTCTTTCTTTCTCTTTCTTTCTTTCTTTTTCTTTCTTTCTCCCTCCCTCCTTCTTTCTTTCTCTTTCTCTTTCTTTCTTTCTTTCTCTTTTCTTTTCTTTTCTTTTCTTTTTTCTTTCTCCTTATATCATTTCTTTTCTTTAGCTTCTTATCACACTTAAAATAGGGCACAAATTCCAAACCAACTGCACCTTTCTGAGAAAGTGGTGAAAACCAGCCAGAGGCAAATATTTCATCTTGGTTAACATTGAATGAAGTTCTAAAATCTTCTCTTTGACTGAACCAGTTACAGATTTGCATTTGCTAAAGATGTAATGTGAGAACTGGGTTTGTAATAAGAGTGTTAGTAACTAGTTCTCCAGCTGCTGACATTTAGCCAGAGATAAACCATTGTGGTCTCAGAGCTAAAGGACAGGTTACATACTCTACAGTCAAGGCCTCAGTAAGTATTTAAGTCTCCTACTTGCTTTGCCCTTTCCTAGATTATGTACAGAATACAGAAAGATATTTAAGATGTATTTCCAAAGAGGTCCCAACAAAGAATAATTAAGTATACCATCTCCTTCCCAAGTATTACCTAGTTTTGACTCTGTTTGCCACTGGCAGGAAGGGTGCCCAACTGGGACTGGAAGAGTTGGAGAACTCTCCGGAAGGTGTAGAGCTTACCCTGGCCTTGGAGGGGTGGAGAAGGAGTTGGGAGGGGATTGGAGGGGGAAGGAAGGCATTCCAACTGGTAGGGAAATGGGGACAGGGCAGGATAGGCATGGGTCAAAGATGAGAATGACCCTGAACAGAAAGGAGATAGTCCTGTTCAAGAGGAAGGTGCCTTGGAAGGCAAGAGTATAAGTAGTATAAATATAAGTAGGAATGGAGCCAAATTCTGAAGGTCTTAAAAGCTGCACAAAGGAATTAAGACTTAATGTAGCAGGCAGTAGGAGCCACTGCAGGTTCTTCAACAGGGCCTCATCATGGTAAATCATGCATGTGTTTGGAAGATTGATCTGGCAGTGTAGTAGAGAATAAACGAGACATGGAAGAAAGCAATTTGCAGATTGTAGCAGTTTTTTAAATTATTGCAGTTATTCAATTCCAGTTGACCATATGGTAACAATGAGAATGGGGAGGAAAGGAAATTAGTTTATTACCTCTCATACCCAAATATCACTCCTTGAAAACATTTTGGGGGGGGAGATTGGAGAAAATTGGTGTTTCATTAGGAATCTCAAAATAAGTTTATCCACTGAACAGTTGGGAAGACAACATGATTTTCCAGTGTTCTATAACCTGCGTCGTTTAAAAACGTCTGTCTTTGCATTCCTGTCAGTGGAAGCCTAGACAGGGAACATAGAAATTAGTACGTGTAGAATGCGGACTTTACAAGTCAGAGAAGAAAACTCAAATCCAGAGGGAAATGAGGTAGCTGGTGTTTTCTGTGACAGAGAGCTACGTCTTGCAGTGTCTGCTTTTGCCTGGGGGCCGGGGTCCCAGTGCTACCTCAGATGGCACTTGAAGGACATGAATAGAACAGGTAAACCCTGCTAAGCAATATCTAAATTCTGTACATGTTTACATTTCTTTTGACATAGCCATAGGATTTTAAGCCCATTGTATGGTTATATTTTTTTAAAGAGTTTCTTAACATCTTTTCTTCCTATGGCCTCTGTCCTTACTCGTTGAATAAACACCAAGTTAGAAGAGCAGATTTCCACATTTCATTCTTATTTTTATGCATCTCATCTTTTTTTAATCCATGAACATATCCTATATGATAGCAGCATGAAAATCTTTATCATATTTAAAAATAACTTAATTTCTACAAAGCTCAATAATCTATTTCCTTTCTCAAGCATAGTATTAAACTATCAACAGTGAAAGGCTTATGTCATTCATTGTGAAAAATCAAGAGAAGACCATTTTAGCATGCCCACTACAAAAATGTCCTTGATTACCAAAATTCAACATCAATTGATAGACTTTATTTATTTATTTTTTTAAAGATTTTGTTTATTTATTTATTTATATATTTGTGGGAGAGAGAGAGAGAATGAGAGCAAGCAGGGGGAGCGGCAGGCAGAGGAAGAAACAGGCAGAGGGAGAAGCAGGCTCCCAGCTGAGCAAGGAGCCTGATGCAGGACTCAATCCCAGAACCCTGGGATCCTCACCTGAGCCCAAGGCAGATGCTCAACTGACTGAACCACCCAGGTGTCCCTGATAGACTTTTTTAAAATAAAATTTTCTAACTGAAATTAAGGAACACTGGTGGCTTTTATTTTGATAACACCCTTAATATAATTTCTTTCCTTTTTCCACAAACATTTGAGTGTCTCATCTAGTCAAGCAACCTGCTTATTGTTGGTGATGCCAGCTTCGAAGGAAGTGGTGACTTCCCTCATGTACAGGGTTGATCCCAGTCATCTGCATTGGATCTCATTTTCCACCATTGTCTCTGGGGTCCTTCAAGTATTAATTAATTAAATCCTTCATTCAGCCATTAAACAAATATTTCTGAGACACTATACACAGCCCTCTTCTAGGTCTGGAGCATCCCACCCAGTGGGAGAAAACTGTATTGGTCATCACAAGGAGGTGTGACCTTTGGTTGCCTGAGAGTTGGACCCAGGTAATCAGAGGAGCCTAACTTCTTCACCTGTCCTTGGAGTGTGCATTCCACCTGCCTTCGCCACACTAGACGCTGCCTCAGGGATACAGCCTTAAGATAGTAAGGTGTTTTTGAGCCCATCTGGACGATATACATGACTGAACCCAGCTAAGGCCTCTGTATAAACTTCTGGCAGGCAGGTGTGGAGATCTACTCATCTTGCGGCCTCCAGCATGAGATTCCTATGTTCCCTTACTTCTTACTGCTTATGAAAGCTGCTACCTACCAATCTGGAATGGTCTGCCTCTTTCTTTGGTCTTTACTTGACCTCCCTGTATGGCGACCAGGTTGTAAACCAACAAATTACCTGCTTTCTGGTCCATCTTCTGCCCCTCCACCTCAGCAGACTCCTCCTCAGCCCATAACTCAACCAGCACGCCGCCCCCCCACCCCCTATGAGACATGAACGTCTATGCAGCCCTCCTTGGACATCTGCTTCTATTTTGCACTCCTTATTCCATGACAGTGTGTTCTCTTGTTCCTGTTTTTTGCATTTCAGACAATTCCATCTTAGCCTTTTTGGTGAATTCCTCTTCTTTCTTAAGCAATGTCTTTGTTGTTGTGTTGTTAAACCCAAAGTTCAGTCCTCAGCCTTTTATCTGCTGGATTTGTACCTAATCCCCAAGGATCTCATTCATGCCTTCAGCCCTGAATTCCCCTGAACTCCAGACCCTTATTTCTAGCTGTAATCTCAGGATAGAGACATCAGAATGGAGAAGGACCCAGCAAGAAGATGGCCATCGGCAAATCAGTAGAGATCTTCTGGTGCCTTGACCTTGGACTTACCAACCTTAACTGTAAGAGATCAATGTTTGTGGGTTAAGCCACTCTATCTATGGTATTCTCGTTATAGTATAGCAGCCCAGATGGACTAAGACAGGGTCAGACTGATTTAGGGATGCAGGGAAGGGACCCAGCCTATGTATGGGACCAAGTGACTCCTCCGATGATTTCCTAAATAATAAGCTTCTGTTGTTGTTGCTCTGGTTTGACTTTCAATGTTTAGAAACAAGAAAGATCTTAAAAAAACAAACTAAAAAGTTTTTTTTAAAACTGTTTTTTTGGAAAATTTTATACTGAACAGAATAAGATTGATGGGCAAATAATTAAAATGCATTTAAGGATATGCAAATCGAATTAGTAGAAACTGAAAACGAAATACAGCATGAAGCCAGAGCAGGAAGACTGGACATTTTTGCTTCCAC